>NC_141762.1:69917618-70236618 GCF_982258835.1 Parasteatoda tepidariorum | reverse complement strand
CTAGATATAGCGAAATACGCAAAAAATAAAATTATCATTAAGGAGTTAGAACTTTCAAACACTCTCCTCGCCAAACTATTGAAATCATATTTTTCTAGATTGAAACGATGCATATGACATTTTTTTGAGGCATGTGACATATTTTGAGGATCAGAAATCATGAAAATCTAATCATTAAATCAAAACTTATTTAAGTTTTTTTTTACAGATGAACTACTTGCAAAATTTGTACTAAAATTTACCAATTACACTAGTACCAATTATATTAGTGTTTATATAAAATAAGGCTTAGACAAAATTCCTAGTTAGTTGGTTGTGTACTGAAGAAGGTGCTTTAAGCATAATTTTGTTTTAAAAAAGCAAGCAATGATAGAATATTAATTTTTGTAATAAGTCTCGGCATAAATAAACAAATGAGACCAAATAAATTAAAAAAATTTTAAGTAATACGTATCAAATCCTTAATGCAGGCAACAGAAGAGTGCAACCAAATAATAAAATGGTCACATAACAAAGAAGTTTTAATAAAATCTGTTTAAAAAATTATGAATTTTTGTTTTAAAATTTGATTATTGAAAAGAAATAGTAGTACTTTAGTACATATGTAATGCAATTTTATTAAAGCAATCTTTGTTTTTGCCTTTGATCAGCTATGATTAAAATAAGAATATGCTATTCTTGAGTAAAGACTATGTTTACAAAATTTCATTCAATCCTTCAAAAACATATTTCTTCAACATCTAATCTTATTTAAATATAATTTACATTTAACGTTATTTTTCTTAAAAGCAAATGATCGTGTTAGAATCATTATTTTGTAAAGCTGTCTCTGTGGTGTTAACAGTGCATTTCTAAATATTTTATCGAACATTAATATATCATCATTACTTCAAGAAGTAGGATTAAACTACAACTTATCACAATTTACGAACGCGCACAGCTTTAAGTCGTTTGTAATCAAAAGTTTCTCTCATTATACAGAGGTTTATTATCGAAGATGTAAAGAAAAGTAGTCAATACAAAATTTAAAATGTGATGGCTATTAAAGTTCGTAATATTTCATATGTTTAGCATTTTATGAAAGGATTATTGCGGAAAAATTTTGTTTATGAGTATCGAATAAAGATTAAACATATTTAAATACGACTGGAAATTAAACGCTCCATCTTTATTTTTTTATAAAAATTGTTTGTTTGGAAACTATCATTCAAAACTAAACTGTGAAATATTTGAAAAAAATTGTGGCGAATTTAATTGAATATTTGCCACATCGAGTGTATTTTTTAATCACTTTTATTTTCTTGACAAGATCTTGCAAAGTTGCGTGATATTGCAAAAAAAAGGAATTTGTAAGCCGGTGTATCCCTGATTCCATGAATCACTTTATTGACGAATCAGATAATTACAGAGACAATGCATTTGTGGATAATATTGAAATTAAATAAAATGAATCTACAAATTGCTTTCAAAGAGAATTTGTTTTATTTCCTATGAATGCTATTAAAAGTTTTTATAACACTCAATATCATAAAAAATCAATACAATCAATTGAAACGCATAAAGAGCTGAATCAGTAAATCCGAGAATCACTTCGTCAGTAAAACTACAAATTAGATTGCAAATGACTAAAATTTAATAAATCCATAATTTGTAGCACAGAAATTCCAAGCATTTTTTTATAATTCAGTATGATCTTTAAAGTTTTCTAAATACAGTATTTCAATTATTTCGAAATTAAATACACCCTTTCCAAAGTATATACATCCTTCCCGTATATACACCCTTTCCAAAGATTATTTAGATCGGCTCAAATTCGGTTACCTCGACTACAAATGAAGATTTTCTAATTTATCAACCAATTTGATAAATTCCATAGAAAATAAAAGTGCACCTTCCGCAAGATAGGTTGAATATTCAGCATTATCCGACCAATCGCTGCTTAGAAACGTTAGTCGATATGTCGGTAGCTTCAACGGCTTTAAATGAATTTATTGACAAATAAAATGTCCTTTCTACGCTGCAATCTAAATCTTTTCGAGATATTTAACACTTCTCGATAAGAAATTGCGTTTCTCCCTTATTTTATAGGCACTTGTGTAAAGATTGGAATGATAAGGGCAAGCACGCGGGATGTTTGCAGCAATTGTTTTGTTTCATTTTTTCAAATAACTTTATTTAAATATAAAATACTTAAGATTAATGCTTGGATGTGTAAGTTAAGAAATATTACAATATTATTATGTTACAGTTTTATAGAAAAACATGTTACATTTTTCTAGAAATAAAAGAAATTTAATGGATAAAACTAAGATTTAAAGATCATTTTGTTTTATCATAGACATAAGTTCTCGTATCAGTGGAATGTTATCTGAAACTTTGAGCTGTACCAGTTGTATTTCTAGGCAGTTTTGGGGTTCAGACCCACATCGTTGTGACATAAAATTGGTCCTAATAATAAAATCATACCTTTTTTTTTCTTCCTCCGAGCTATGGGAGGTTAAAGGAAACGCGTAATGCAATTTTGGCACGATTTCAGTAACCAAAAGTCAATTTTAAGCTAAAAAAGTTCCATGCCTTCTGCGCTGGGTAAAACTTAAAAAACTATTAATTTGAGCCTCAACTTGTTTTTTTTTTCTATATATATAAATATATATATCTTGTCGATACTTTTTTGCCCCTCAATTAATAAGATTTACTTTCTAAAAATGTACCCACTGCCATATTTGATATGCTCCTATTTTTCAGACATTGTCAAAAATGTGACAATGGAAACAAAAGAAATTAATAAAATAAGCAGCTTTCAGAAGAAAATTAAAAAAAAATTCTAATCTCCATTTGTTTTGAGAGATTTAGGGAATTTTGTGAAAATTACTACTCAAATTACAATGATTCAGTTACTATAAAGACGTTGAGATTGACAAATTCATTACGTTAAAATTCTAGTATAATATAGTTGTGTGTATTAAATTATTTTATTCATTGAATTATAGAAATTTTATCATAGTAATTTATGCATTAATTTTCATTAAATTCCCTAAATCTTTTATAACAAAAGGATTTTAATAAAATTAGTTGCAATATCCTTGATATTTTTGATGCACTCTACAACATAAAGCAAACCATTTTGCCATTTTCCGTATTATATTGCACACTGAAAATGGTGCTTCAGTACATCATCGCTACTTCCATGATATTTCGTCAATCATTTTATCATCAATTAATGCTGTTATTAAATTTTCATCATCCTCAAGTTGCCTTGCAGAACGTGCATCTTCTTCAAAAACAAAATTGTCAAATCGAAATTTCAGAAGCCAGTTTTGGCACTGGCGTACTGTTGATACATCTTTTTTCTATACATTGTTTAAATTTTTTTCATTTTTTTATTTTTTAGGTAGTGAAAAAAAGTGAACTATGTCAGAAATGCAGCTTTTCGTTTTCTATATTTAAAAGATCACCGACCAAAAACTGCTGCATAGAATCAATCGAACTTTCTTACAAAAGCTAGCCTTGCTACATCTGCTGCTTCAAAATATATAATGATCACGCGACTTAAGTGCGAAAATGACTGTGAAAAAAATACTGTCCTGTTTGTAAAAATAGACTTAACTTTCCAAACAACCCAATAATAAATTAAACAGCTTTCAGAAGAAAATAATAAATAAATTTCTATAATCTCCGTTCGTTGTAAAAGGCTTAGGAACTTTTAAAAATTAATACACCAGTTACAATGATACAGTTACTATAAGTCAGACTAAAAGACTGTCAATTTATTACATTAAAATTCTAATATTTACGAACCTTAAAGCCTTTTATCTTTTGACTTAAAAAAACTGTAACTTGTGTTTTAATTTCCACTAAATTCCCTGAATCTTTCATAACAAAAGGATTTCAACAAAATTAGTTGCATTGTCTCCCATGCTTCGATGCCACACTGAATCATCATTTTCGATGCAAGCTACGATATAAAAAAACAACTTTGTTTTTTCTGTATTATATTGTATACTGAAGATAATATTTCAGTGTATAATCGTAACTTCCTCGCTGTTTTATTTTTTACTATTACGAAGTTTTCCCATCGTGCCTCAGCTGCCTACTTCTCTTGCTCCCCAAACATCACGCTTTCAACAATCATTTTGTGTTTCTTAACGATCTTATTTTATTTTATTTTATTTTATTTTATAACCGTCGTTGAACAATCGACCCAATATTTAATTTAAGATTACCAATGTTGAGCTCAGTATCCTTGGAATTTGGCACCCTAGCCTAAAGACAAGAGTAATTCCTGGATCAAACATTAGGGGAAACTAGCCTTCGAGGAAGACTTTTTGATGGAACTAACCAGCATCTACTTTACATGGAGAGAAGAACCACAATAACCTGCGACGGTTAGCCTGACGGCAACGGAATTCTAACCCATGATCCGTCTATCACTGAGTATATTTTACGTCAGCACTGTAGTCGGTGCAAACTGCGTGAGGAACCAACTTCGTTTGGATTCAAACCCGGAACATTGGAAAGCGAACGCTCGATCCCCTCAGCCACCATGGCTCTAAAAAATTAAAAATATGTTTAAAAAATAGAAAAAAATTAGAAAAATGTTCAATTGAAAGACCTCAATTTGTTTTACAGTATCAATTCAGGTTTGGTGTGACAAATTTAGTTACCAATCTTATCACGATGGAATCCAAATCTAATTATTTTGCTTGGTTATCATAACTTCATCGACAATTTTGTTTCAAAAATTCAAATTTAATTTTCCTTTTACCATAATATCCATTTTGCTACCACGATTAGCAATTAAGACCCATGAAAGCCCTATATTAAAGTTTATTAATTATTTTTGCTTTTTAAATATTTTATTATCAATTATTAATAATTAATTAGGTTACTAATTATTTCATAAATTATTAATTGTCTTATAAATTAACGGATGAGTTATTCTTATAGTTAATTATTCATAATTAATTATTCAGTTTAAAAATTACTTTATAATTTATTAATTGTTTATTAATTATTTTTGTTTATTATCCCTTTGAGTCTGGATTTCTTAAACATATTTTTTATACTTTTTTCATTATTTTGTATTAATTTAGGTCAAAATAAGTGAGAAATAATATACTTAGCATTTATGCAATTTATGCTTATGAAATACAACATGAAACATTGGTGTTTTTTTTTCAGTATTGAAGGTAAAACATGGCTCACTTCCAAAAAAATATTTTTCCTATTTGCACTTATTTGCAATTATTTATATCTAAGAGAAGCAATCACTCATCATTAAAATTCACATAATTTACCAAATCAACTATTGATAAATTTTGAATGCGTATGAAAACGAAATTAATTAATTATTAATTAATATTTTTCAGTTCTTATACTTTTGTACTAATATATATCCTTTAATGTAATAGATTTTTTTAGAAATTATTAGACTGTTTTTTAAAATTAAAAAATACCAAAGTATATTTTTGTATGTAGGAGCATCAGAAAAAAATATATGATAGAGACACCGTTGTCCCATCTGCGTCCATGGGTAAAAACGTAAATAATTTTAAACCACGATAAGGTTGAACATGAACATTTATCATTACTTGCAGTAACTAATTAATTTTTGGTATTAGTTTTATTTTATGAAGCACCTATACCTTAAACTACTAGCAATCATTAACTTTAAAAAAAGCAATTCTTGAATGAAATTTTTCTCGCATTAACATCAAATTCTATCAATTGTTGCATGTTTTTATGCCTTAACGCGTATTCTCATGAACGAAAGATATTTATTATTTGTTGCAAATGATATGCCTACCTACCTAAACAATATTTCTGTTCCAAAGCAGATTTCAAAGATTTTAGTCTTCTTATTGCTTTGAACAGGTTTAATATAAATAACTTTATTTCA
Organism: Parasteatoda tepidariorum; assembly: GCF_982258835.1. NCBI lineage: Eukaryota > Metazoa > Arthropoda > Arachnida > Araneae > Theridiidae > Parasteatoda > Parasteatoda tepidariorum. Next base: position 70,230,719 of record NC_141762.1, on the reverse strand, counting down.
TTTTTATTAAAGATTCAGTTTTTGTAAATATATAACATCATTTGCATGTTTTGCACATGATGTCCAATCAAACGAATTTATTTTGAATTTCAATTCAGATTTGTTTAAGCTAGTAATGATTTTTTTTGGAAATGATATTTCCGTTTCGTAACTTTAAAATATTCTTTTTAAAATTCAATGCAAATGCTATCTGAAACAACTGATTTATGAAACTGCGAATGAGTTTTTTTCGTTGCCTATTTGAATATCATTTTATTCTTACGTTCCTAAGACTTAAACTGAAAACTTTTTCGGAGTTGTTGAAAGATCTAATAAACCTTATTTCATGTCATTATTTAAATTTATAAATAAACCTCTTTTGAAAATCTAAATTAATCATAACATTTTCACATTTTGAGCGTACCTCGTCTCTTTCTAAGATAAATATATAAATGTAAGTTTTGAAGTATTTCACTTGATAGTCGAGATTTGAATTCTAAAGTAGAGGTATCTACATTTCTTGCTTGCATGCTCTTGAGATTTTTCTAGAAGCACAAATATGAAAAAGAATCTGAAAAATATTTCAGAAAGTTCAAAGTTAGAAGGGGAAGAGGAAAAAAATTAATGCATTAAATTTTCAAATGAAAATTCCTTCCGGACACGGATGGTTATAATGAATTCTGTAGACGAATTGGTACAGGGACGTATTACAGCATATTAGCAATATAGGGTATTCCGCGAAAACCACCCTTAATAGGTACGTTCCAAGCCCTCGTCACTAATGATATCAAAAAAAGCTTTTTTACTTTCGAAAATTATAACGAAAGTGGGAAAAAACGAAATTAATATCTGAATCAAAGCAATCACTATTAAGAAAAATGGCACTGGAAAAATCAAAACCTATTTGATTGCAGGTAAAAACAGAGAAGATTTATAAGTTATTATTAAAAACAAGTTTTATGAAGAATTCAATTTTTTTTTCTAAGTTTTTCATTCCGCCTTACTCACTAGTGATATGATTACTAGCTACACATTTCGATAACGTTTGCTTTTTTCCTCGTTTAAAAATTAGTTTACAACCCTTAATATGTATACATTTTAATTCCTTTTAAAAATAGATTCTTAAAATACTTTCGAATTAAAAATTGTCTTTTCGAAACATCTTGTTTATATACAAAGAAAGAAAAACTTTTGAGCTAATAATGAAGTTTCCAAACATATGTAATTCTAACGATTCAAGAAACACAATTAAATATTGAATAATTTTTTTTTCAATATTAATATAACATTTTGAAAAACTAGTTTATTTGTTTTATTATGTGTAAAAACTTATAAAACTAGCAAAAAAATATTATTTTTATTATTTTAAAGATCCATTTTTTAGTAAAAAAAAAGGACATTTTTTGCATATACGCTAAACATTGTAAAAAAAAAGTTCTATCGCCTGAAGCAAAAAAAAATCCTTTGAGAATTTTATTTAAAAGGCTATCAACAGCGTTTTGGATATCATCTTAAGAGCAAGTGCATACACTACCGAGTTAGAGATCAATGTAGTTACTAAAGCAAATTTTTCCAAATTTTCGCCTTTGTCTTTGCGGAAAAACATGATTAAAAAATGAAATTCTGCTTTTTTCTCTTAGTCTGTAGATCAAAACATGTGTGTTATAATCATAAACACTCATGAAAAATTATAGGTAATTATTTCAAAAACAACATGTGATATCGTGTGAAAAATGTGAAAATATGAAAAAATGTGAAAAAAATCTAATTTTGAGATAAACGCATTTAATAACTGAAAATCATTAATTTATTCACTGTTATGACCTTGCACAAGAACTGCTATAACTTTGCAAATAATTGAGCGCAAAAATAAAGTATTTTTGGACAGCTAAGAGTACAGGGATTCCAAATTTATAATAAACTCAATTTCAAAAATTTTGCCCTAAATCATGCTTTTGTACTTGTCAGATACCCTAAATTAAGAAATAGAATGAAAAAAACGTACATTTTTTGAATACGCATAATTTCCTTCATCGGTTTCGGAATTTAATTTAGATTCTTACGAAATAAAGTGTAGCCACAATACGATTTCAACATTTTAATCGGGAGAGTTGTCATAGCTTTCAGTTCCCCTTTGTTGTTCTTCACTTTGAGCTTGTTTTATTATGTACTTAGACCTAATTGCAGGAATCAAAATTTTTGTGCACTCATATTTAGTACTTGTTCAAACAAAGATAATTTCATACAAAAATTGCATTTTTATTATTATTTATTATTATTTCACTCAGTAAAGGACGTTTTGGCATACCAGGTATAAAAAATGTTTAATTTGAGTTAATTTACGTAGCTTAAAATATAAAAGTATGAAATATGAGGCAAATCGTTGATTAATCACAACCTACATGATGTCCAGTTAGCATTTCTGAGCAATCTACTTTAAAGAAAATTTGTAGTAAAACAGATTGAATAAATTTGTAGATTGGATAGTGACATAATGAAATGTTTGGTATCTCATCCAGGAAATAATCATTTGTTCCACTAGATGACTCATTTCTCAACCACTTGGTCACTCAGATCCTTTTGGATCTGAGACTCGGTGTATTGAGATCCAATCAAATCCGTACATCCTCCCGCTTACACAACTTCATTACATCATTATGAAACTCTTCTAGTTGCTTAGATAGACTACTTACAAGTGCCAATTTTATTTACAGGTACCCTGTATTCGCATAATGTCTTTCAAATTTTAAACTTGAACATTAACTTTTACACAGCTTAACATGATATAAAAAATTATATAACTTAGATTTTAATCAAGTTTACGTTATTGAATTAAATAAGAAATGGTATTTAATAAGGGAAAAAATTGCAGGGCATTATCATCAAATAAAGGAGTTATTATAGGTGCAGCCAGATTTTGACTAAGAAAATCACTTCTAGCGATATGACGAATAAAAATTGAAGGACCCAAGGTTTTGGCCATCGGATCGATTGACAGATTACAGCTGCCCTTTAACCTTGATGGTCAAAAGGTAGAGACAGTTCGGAAAAGAAAGTGTCTAAGAAATCATGTTTTTCTGCCTGGTATACTAAGTCAAATTGAATGGAACTATTTAAATTGCTCTTCTTTGGTAAGCTCTTCAATGAGCAAAAGTACTTTTAGTTAAACGTTAAAGGTGTAACCTTTTTTTTAAATTTGAGTACTATACATGTTTATTTCAGTCGATCTAATGGCTAGAAAAAGCAGACTCGTGATCTATCTTATATTAAGAATATTTTGTGTTGTCACTGTCGTTAGTAAAAAAACAAAAATAAAATAAGGTCTCGCATAAATTTGGGTAAATTGTCAATAATAATGTATACTTCCTAAACAATGTAAACCATTTTTCTTTAAGCAAAGATATAATCAATCTTATGTAAAAATAGAAGATATTTTTGGAACATTTCCTCACCTATGAGTTTGGTAACAGGCATGTTTAATGACAATGACATATCATATCACATCATCAGTATCCTCACATGTCATATCACATTTTTTCCTAATATGTCATATTTTTTCTACCGTAGGGTGGACCCAGAAATAACATCATGAGGTTAGCCAGAGAAGATAAATCTATGAGAGGTCACCTTGAGTTTAGTGGTGCAGATGTTATCCGAAGTCTTCTAAACTCCAGGAGTCTCAACAGCTTGGGCGGCGGAGAACTCATTCGAATACTAGACCCTCTGAGCGGTGGCCAAATGCTAAGATCTTTAGACCAGCTGTCTAGTGGACAGTACCTCAATTCTCTAGACAATTATAGAGGCGGAGAAGTCTTGAACGTCCTGGACAGAATGACTGGTGGCGATTTCATTAGCTCTCTGGATGCAGTCGAAGGAGGGTCAGTCCTTGGTGCTCTGGACAGAGCTCGCCAGTCTAAACTCAGACACCCACCATCTCCTAAACGTACCCAAACCTTGGACACACTCAACGGAATGGCATTTGGAATGAGCAAGAGATTCGATTCCCTGAGTGGCTCTACTTTTGGCATGAGTAAGAGGGATTTCGATGAAATCGACAACGTAGGATTCACTGGATTCGCCAAGAGGGGACCCTACAGACATAACAGTTTGGCCTTGGCTAAAAAGAATTTCGATGAAATAGATCGAGCTGGATTTGAGACCTACAACAAGAGGAACTTCGATGAAATCGACCGAGCGGGCTTTGAAACGTTTGAGAAGAGGGATAGAAAAGAATAAATATTTTTGTAAGCTAACTTTATTTCTTTTGTATCTTTTCTTAAAAAAATTATAGGAGCATAGAGTAATTAATAGTTTTGAATCTTTAAAATTCGTAATTAAAAATTTAAGCCTAAGCTTGTAACCCTACTAATAATCACACTATTTTTTTCGAAATATTTATTTCCGAATTTAATTACACTATTTTTTGCTGAAAATAAATTAATAATCACAAAAAAAGAGGATTTGCATATCATCTACAAACGAGTATTGGACCAACTAAGCGTACAATATTAGAACAAGTCTTATAGAAATTGAAAAGGATAAGTGTAATAAAATAACAACAAAACGATTTTATGTCAGAAATAGCTTCTGTACACAATATAGCTTCGCTGATTAGAGTAGGAAACGAGTACGAATGCGAAATAAGCCCTTTTTGTGAATCAATTAGTGCGAAGGAAAACTATGTAAAGCTATTGCAAATTAATAAAACAATTTCTGAGTCTGGATTTACCTTGTTATTGCGCTAATCCCTTAAAATTCTTTTCCTTACGCAACTTTCTCATAGATTAAAAAAGGGAAAAAAATTATTTTTAGATAGGAAAAGCATCTGATAAAATGATGTCTTCGGAAACTGAAGTTAGATATAAATAAATAAAAATAGTTCATGAGGTCTTTGACTTGCGAACAATAAATATTGTCCAATTATTTTCTAATATTATGACCAACAGAAATTTGGTGTTTTATCCAATTACTGCAATTTAGTCTTTCAGTTTCATTTAAGGAAAAAAAATTGTTGGTTTTATTTTGATGAATATAGTTAAAAAGACTTAATTAAGAGTTAAATTTTAAAATTTATTTCTCACTTCAGGAATTATTTGCTTCTCTTACAACAAAATTTTTACCGTGTTTTTCGAAACAGTGGTTTATAAATAATACCTTTGACATAAGGCTTTGTGAAAAAATTCACATGGTGTAAGGTCTTAATGGCCATATTATTAAATGTGAATTCCATACCACCCTCACGCCCAAGACAGTATTTATGAAGTACCGATACCGAAAACATTGAACTTAAAGAGTAAAAACGCAGTATTTAGAACTATTAGCAGTGTGAAACTGGACTTAATGTTTGGAACGAATTAGATTAGGAATTAGATGCTTGTTCAAGAGCAAAAAATGCGCCTTAGAATTCTCTTTCTTCATTAAATTCATTATGCATTGAGATTTGGTGAGTTTATTCTTGAAATGTGGGACCAGAAATATCCGAAGAAATACTTCTCAAGTTTTGAATTTCATCCCTTTGAACGATTTTTTCAATTGTTTTGTTTATTTGCGAATCAGAAATCGATCTAGTCTACAGTTCAATGCTTGTCGTGTAACAAAAGGGTTCTCATATCAAACACATATAACTAAAAAACGGGTATATTTTACTTGAATTTCGTATATTATGCACGTAATTGCTTCAAAAATATAAATATGCAAAATACAGTCATTCATTTATGCTAACTCTGTGTTTCTGTACTAAAATACCAATTAAAATCAAATGGCTTTCTTAAGTTATTGAAAAGTCACTTTCTAGCAAATTATCTTTTACATGTTTGGGTTTTTTATACCCTATAAATTGTCCAAACCTTAACTGTACTGTTTCCTTTCCACATTAAAAAATTATTCTATTAAGAAATCTACACACTAAAGTCGATGACGAGCTAAATATAAAATTATTTTTTTTTAAAATTACAATATGCCCCAAGTTTAAAAATATTAAAATCGCTTAGATATTGCATTAAATTTGTTGAAGCACGAATAATAAAAAAGCATTTTTAACGAAATATTTAAAGACATATCAATGTCAAGACTCACATAATAAAAATGGATGCACTATTTTTACAGTCAACAACTCAGCCATCCTTTCAATATGCTATTGTTAAAAATCCATCCTGAATATCTTACATTCTTCTCTTAATAGACGTGGATTCCTCTAGGATTACAACTCAAATGAAACTAGTTGTGTTGTAAAACCTTTTGAGATTTCAGTAATTCAAGTGTCGCCAACATCTGTTACTACGGGCTCCTAGCAGCCACATTTTTCGACATGAATTTATTTTAAATGGAAGCGAATTTATTCGTCTCTTGAATTTAATGGTATAGGGCATTTTTATGACACACTATATCACTGTTTATTTTATGCATCTTTAAACATAAACGTTATTTGCGTGAGTTACTGGGGGATTAAGTTATCAAGAGATTAAAGGGAATATAAGTATTAGAAAGGATATTTCAAGAACAAATTATTATTTCCTCTTTTTGTACTTAAAATGAATCTGTTCACTGCTTGTAAAAATTCTTTCAAAAAATTTCAAAATTGCGTAAAAATTTTATTATTTTAATTGTCTGCTTGCAAAAGCTTGTAAAAAGTCATGGTAATTAATTAAAAGAAATAATTGTTTGTCCATTGACTTGAAACCTTTTTGGCATTAAGAAAGATATTATTATATCATTTATATGCGGAGAAAATTCAAAAATTTGTATTTAAACAGATTTATTGAAGTATCAATACACTAAAGAATGTAAAAAGGCATGAACAGTTATGCTATAATGGGATACCTGCAAGTGACGTAGTGTAGGTATCTTCATCCTGATCGATTGGTGAAACGTGGCATTTGTTTACGTTAGAAACTGTTGTTTCCATTCCATTTCGAGTAAACCAAACCCGTCAAGTATCAATTCTCTTAAGTGACTCATTCTATATTCTTTTACAAAGAATTTTTCACTATATATTTCTTACTTAACACAAAGACAGGCACGAAGCCATGTAGAACATAAACACACTAATTATGTATCAAAGTTGCCAGATACACAAATCAAAATTATATCATGGTTACAAGAAAAGACATAAACAAATAATAAATCTAAGTTAAGTAAAAGAAGTAGACTAGAATGAATGATATTTCAACAAATTTGGTGTGCGATACAGCTCACTATTTAATTAACTTCATGTTAATTAACATTCTAACTTATGTGGGGAAACTTAACTTTAGCACGTCATTTCGCTCATAAACGATCAGCTAGCTCTGACGTTATAGGTCCCATGTGTTGGTATTTGTGATCTTCTTCTTCTTCTTCAAGTGCGAGTGCCCAGTTACATTTATAAATTTTAAATTTTGGTTTTGAATCTCCTATGTATGATATATTAATTCATGTAAAACGTCATAAAAATAACATATTAGGAAAAATAATATAATAATTAATTATATAGGTCTATAAGGTATTAATCACTTATAATAATAAATCATATCAATCCAAAAGATCATATTGATCCTTAATAATTCATATAATATGGATTATATTGATCTGTAATACATGAGATGTGTTATATCGATATGTCGTATCAATTGAAATAACTAATTGGTAATAATTAGGGGACAATTTTGAAAAAAAATGTATAAGAGCTTGAAACACTTATCGAAACGTGAGGATAATACGTAATATCTGAACATCCCACCCATAGCAATTTCAAGAATATTTCTTGGCATGAAAGCATCATTGAGTATATCAACATTGAAATGCTTTACAAAAGCACAAACTGTAATTAACTCAAGGCTCTGGGTAATTTCGACTGACTAAATGCTCAAAAGTGGAGCTGTGATTGCTTGCAGTCCCCATACACAAGATCGTTATTACGGAATTCCTTCTACCAAAACTGATATTAATCCAAGCTAAATTGAATGTTTGAACTCTTACCCTCTTACTAACTTTCACCATCATTGTCATCATTATGGCTTCTGTCTATTAATATTATGATATTATTTGAGATGCAAGGGTCACTTTATTTGATTGAGATTATGCAATACATTCATAAATCTATGTATGTAATTCGATGCTTAATTATGATCAATTGAAAATGCAATATAGGCTATTCCCTAAGAATGGATCCGGCTTTGGAACTATTTATTGTATCGATCTGCTTATGTCAATAACTGAGGAAATTAGTCTATTTATGAATTATTTGCATGTTCCTAGAAATAATATTACAAACTTCTAATACTTTGAAAAAAAATATCCATTAGCTTTTTTAGCTTAAATTTTTGACATTTTTGGAAAGAATGTGCGAAATTTTAGTATAACTAATTTACACAATTTAATCTTAAAAAGCAGTGTTACGATTTACTACTAAAATTGAGAAGTTGATTTTTAAATTACATCAAAATCTAAAAATGACTGAAACTAAAACTAAAAATAATTTTATCTGTCACTTTAATATTGTCGTTCCTTCTTTTTTAATAAGCATTTGACTTTAAAATGAGAAATAAAAAAACATTTTTATTCAATAATATTTTTTTCTTTATTCAAATATTTCATAATTTTTCAATTCGTGTACTTTTTTCGTTCAGTTCAGTTTAGTTGAGCATTTTAAATGTTATTTTAAAGTAAATCAAAGCTATTTTCAATATTATTTATTTTATGTTTCTTTCATCTAGATATTGTCCATTAATTTTTTAAAAATAGGTTTTGTCAAATATTTGAACAATTTATACATTTTAAATGCTAATTTGAAAGTAAATAAATAGTAATTAAAACTATCCTTCATTTTTATTTTTCAAACATTTGATATTGTTTAATTTTAAAAATATTTTATATTCACTTAAAATAAAAATCCGCGTATTTTTTCTTTACCTTATAACAAAAAAAATATTTTTAATCATAACAAAAGTCTTCTATTTAATTCAATAACTCTTCTTTTGCATTAATATTATGTTGAGTGTTTCTGAAATTTTAAGTGTTGGAATAAATCGAATTCATTCAACATATAAACTTTTACAAATCCGCTTTAAAAAATACATATAAATTCTACTTTTCATTAAATTTTGATTGATTTAATCTATAAAAATTTTACGTTTTAGCTACAAAAATATATTGACTGCTCAAGATACGGGTAAACCCTTTTCCTGACAGATTCATTTCTCAATAAGCTATGAGTTTTGACGCAGTGGTATTATTCTTTCATTAAATAAACTTTCTTCTACGTTTAACTTATGACATTTTAATGGAACCATCAAATTACTTATAGGAATCGGAAAACAAAGGTGGGCATGCTTTTAAAACAATATGCCTTTTTGAGTTTGAAATAAAAAAGAATTTTTATTCATCTAGCTATTTTCTAAGTTATTTAATCGTGATATATTTAATAACTTTTAATGGCCACTTTAATAACTTTTGATCTACTGATCAGATTGCCAAGTACTGATAATCTTAATCGTCTTAAAGTGCTAAGACAAAATTTGCTATTTTTCTTCCTCGCATGATAATTTGAAGTATGATTTCGAACACAAAAACCTACTGTCTCTGAATAACGAAAAAGGTAGGGCCACTTAAACAAAATGTTTAAAACCATCAATTTAAAAACTTTGTACATCTTTATACCATTACACTTCCATACTACGTAAGTCTAGTAGTAAACTTAACAGTTAAACCATGTTAAGCAAATATTAGAAAATTAAAATTAGCTTAATTAGCTCAATGAGGTAATCATCGTTATTTATAAAATATTTATAATATAATGGTTTCTTAACTTTTAGAATAGCTAGTTAAGCTGGTTGCAATCCAGAAAATTTAAGCCTACTATTTCAGTCAGGTTGTTAAAAGTTTTAACACCACTTAATGTTAATTTCACTTTTTGCATATTTCGCTAATCAATTTAAATTATTGACCGACCACGGAGGACCCAAGGCACTTGCATATTCAGAAAAACTAAAAATTGGCAATAATATTGAGATGGAAAAATACATATTATGTTTTTCACTATTAGAATATTGTAATAAAACTTTAAACAAGTCTATTAGAGGATTTTGCTTTAAATTCAAAAGTGAAATATAATTCTGGGAAATTTTAGCTTCGTTAGAACAAAATGAATGCCCCTTTTTAAGTTTTACAAGGTAATTGAAATCCTGAAAGCTGGTATCATTCTGATAAGTTGTAATAATGAATGGTACAGGACTTAATGGCTTTTGTTGTAATAATAAGCTAAATAATTTTGAAGCATAATTACGAATAGTTGCATTATTTTAAACTCTGTCAATTTTCTTGTCAAAATCCAAAATTCGAATGGTATCGGCCAAGTTCTGGAAGTTCTTGAAAAATTAAACTGCAAAAAATGCCGGATAAATTACGGTATAAAGTGCCAATACTTTGGGCACATCACTCGTAGAGTCCTTTTCAAAAAATCCTTTTCGTAAAATATTACACGTAATTTTAACAGTAATACTTATTTAGCTAGTGCGATTCAGTCATTTTGCGGTGATTATTACTGTAAAATTTGCGGTATTTCAGATTTTTAGCTCCGTAGCATGTTCCGCTAAAAATTGATTTTGCGGTAAAACGTAACGAAAGTACCTTGAGTGGCGGTACGTTTTATCGTAATTTAATCTAGAAATTTTTTACAGTGTAAGTTTTTAATAAATAATATTTTTAAATTTTCATTTCTCCAGAGACTGCGTATTCCATTCAAATTTTGGACTTTTTATCTGAAAATAGAATAGCTTAATTCTACGTAGTTTAAACTGAAGTAAAATTTTGTATACCTTTTAATTTAAATATTTAACTATTATTAAATTAAATAATTAGAGAATTAGTACTTTTACATTTCGTATGCGCAAGCAATAAAGTCGCCAATCCGATGCAGCATTTTTTATTTATTTTATAAGATAGATATTTAAAAAGAAATTATAATTAAATTAAAATATCCAAATTTCGTTGCCCCGGCAAAATGCAAAAATACCAAAATACATGATTTTAAAAATAAATATTTGTAACCTGGAACAAACTTTAGATAAACAAATTTAAAAAATATGTACTAAGATGTTTTGATTTGATTAAGTAATACGAAAAACATGACGTAATACAAAAGTAGTATACTTAACATTATAGAGTTCAAACTTTTGACTGCTCTTGACTATTGAGATGCAAGTGAAAATGAAACTAATTCTTCATACTGCGTAAAATTTTTTAAAAAAGTAGGAAATTATAAGAAATATATTAATTATTATTATTATTTAATAACAATATTTCTTTCGTTCATGACTGACATGCTTTTAGAAAGATATATTACAGTCAAATATTTTTTTTAAAAAAAATTATTGAAGAAACCACGTGACAAATATTCGTTTAATTCTTAATGCAAGCAGAAAAATCGGTACTTTTCGGCAAGCCGGGTGCCAGAAAATTCAATCATTTTTTTATTCTTCATTTTGTTAAATTTTTATGTGTATAAAAAGTCAAAAAAAGAAAAAATTAAATATGAAATTGGCGGAGGTCAACATTTTATGACAAATTTTCGCTTATGCTTGGCTAACCAAAATTATTACAGAAAATAAATCTAATTAAAGCTCTATTTCGTTAATCATCCACATAATAATAAGTCGAATTAAAATGACTACCATATTCATATCCGAAATGAACTCGCATTTTATATCTGTCAAAATGTATGAGTAAAATTTAAAAACAAAATTCGTTTCAGTGTTTAATAGTTGACCAATGTGTATAATAGTATCTGAGTGTCATTGTTATGAAAGATTTAATTATTAAGTGAAACAATTTTTGAGTAGCTTAGTAATGTTTTTGGCTTCACTGTATTCTGATAAGGTAAAATTATTTAAAAAACTACTAACTAAACATATAATTTACGTAACATTTTATTCATGTTTCGCTTAAAGTCCAAAAAAATAATAATAAATTGTAAAAGAAAAAAAATGCAAGAACTATTACTACATTTATCAATCAATAAAAGTTTGGTACTTATCTGATAAATGAGAACTAGAAAGTCTCTGTGTCAAATTCAACTCCTAGTTTTTAAAGTATTAAAAACTAAAATTTTTTTAGTAAAAAAGGGCTAGCTAGTTTGGTGCTTTTAGGTTAGCCGGGAAAGTTGCCAAAGAATATGGACTTCCACCAACTAATTTTATTTTTTATATTTTTTTAACAAACATAAAAATTAAATAAATATTTTAAAAAAATTAAAAATAAACTAATCGAAAAATTCGGTTATTTTTAACTGTAAAAGAAACTTAAATTGTCGTGCCTGTTGTGTAATTTTTTCAATATTAGAATATTATAGTTAGTCTATAGATTCCACATGATTAATAGTATTTAAGTGAATAGAGTTTTAAAAAAATATCTACTGGGGTTAATAAGCGGGAAAAATATCGATACTTTTCTCAAATTTTTTCTTAAGATAATAAAAATAAAACCTTATAAAATGTCTCATTTTAATAATATATTTATGTCTAAAACATGTAACTTATTGTCAAATTTTATCTTATTAAAATGAAATATTTAATTTTTTCAGTGATAACTACAACAAGTTTCGCAATTTTCTAAGTTCCTTGCGTGTAAGATAAAATAGTTTCACCTTCTGTTAAATTTACAGGTGCAGTTACTTCTAAAAAATGATAAAGACAACCTTAAATAATATAATGAACAGTGTCGTTAAATTTAGAAATGAAAATATTCCTGATGATTTTTTTAATAAAAATTGTTACTCAATATTAATAATACGCATAGTGTCAGTCGACTCACTAACAATAATAACAGGATCATCTTTTTTTAAAATATTAAGTTGTATGCCGTTTTTAATACCATACTGAACACGAGCATCGACATCTTCGTTATAATCAGGTAGCATTTCCTCCGTATAATGGAAAGCATAAATAGCTCGCCACATTTGACTTTGGCGAAAAACTGTGCCAGATCTTGTAACCATAATGATTGGACACCTAGGCCGGAATTTGGCGATGGCATAAGCTGATCTCCCAGCTTTGGTCAAAACTATAATGGCACTTGCCAAGCATTTTAATGATGCAGCAACTGCAGCAATCGCCATACACGTATCAAAGTGAGAAGGAATAACTTCTCGAAATAAGAGATCAGAAAATATAACGCGTTGATTTAAAACTGTTTCTGCTTCATGTGTTATTTTATGCTGAACTGTGACACATTCAACGGCATACTGTCCTTTGGCTGATTCTGCAGAAAGCATAACGCCATCCGCGCCATCCAAAATAGCATTGGCGACGTCACATGCTTCAGCTCTTGTGGGTCTTGGCTTTTGGACCATGCTATCTAACATCTGTGTAGCACAAAGGACGGGTTTTCCAGCAACGTTACATTTAGATATCATCATTTTCTGCGCCAAGAATATCTTTTCTGTTGGAATATTAATCCCAAGATCTCCTCTGGCTACCATAATTGCTTCTGAAACTTCTAGAATCTCATCGAAATTCTGTATTCCTTCATCATTTTCAATTTTTGGAATGATCCAAATATGTTTGCCTTTGTCTCCTAATAATTTGCGGATTTGTTTTACGCCGTCAGCATTTCTGATAAAAGAGGCAAAAATATAATCAACTTCCAGTTCGAGTCCAAATGCAAAATCCTCTTTATCTTTTTCAGAAACTGCAGGTAAATCTGTATCAATCCCTGGTAAATTGCATCCTTTCTCACTTCCAAGTTTGCTCTCATTCCCCACTTCGCACTCCACCCAATCACCGCCCACTTTTTTGACGATGAGAGTAATTTGTCCATCATCCATGTATATTTTATTCCCCTCCTTAATCACTTTAGTTATATTTTTATAATCAATATACACTGTTTCAGAATTGCACTTATCAAAATAGCTGTCATCAGTCGTAAGTTTCACTGTACTTCCTTTCTTCAGTTCTATTTCTCCAAACTTATCCCCTTCTACAAGACCAGTTCTGATTTCTGGCCCTTTGGTGTCCAGTGCAATAGCTACAGGATACGAATCCAAACCTTTATTTTTTGCGACTATCTTCGCTGCCTCTCTTACATTAGCCGCAGTTTGGCCATGATAATCATACTCTCCGTGAGAAAAATTAAGTCTAGCCACATTCATACCGGCTTCCATGAGTTCCACTAACTTTTCTACTGACTGCGTAGCCGGTCCTATAGTGCACACTATTTTACTAAGTCTTGGATGATGAGGTTTTTCATAAATAGTGTAGGCGCATGCGTGATCAATAGCATTCAAAGACATATTTTCAATCAGTCTCTGTTCCAAACTCTTCTCCGCCATTTTTGCTTCTTTTGAAACGACGGTTAAGAAGGGATATTGAGATTTATCAAATTTTAATCTCTCTCTTGCTGGTGGGCGTTCACCTTTACTTAACGCTGTAAAATACTTTAAAGACCAAGCAAGCAAATCAGGTGGGTTGGTTTTAATTGCAGCTTTTGCGTAATTTTTTAATATAGAAGGAAACTCTTCTGGAATCGTTATTTGATCATCGAAGAAAATAGAATCCATCAGAAAGTGATGCCATTTTAAAATAATCTTATCTTAATGATTGCCATTATTGATTTTCTAAATTTATAATTTAAAACTAATAATTCCTCACGAGATATTTATATATTTTATTGATGTTTTAATAGTTAGTAAAATGTGGCACGGAAAATTTGGTCGTCGTGATTAAATATTTTGTAAGAATATTTTTATTTTATTGCTTCAGACAGATAAACGCTGTTTTTTTCTCAGAAAATGTTATACTGAACAACATATTAACAAATTTTATTAACAATTTCTTGCAAGCAGAATTTTTTAAAAGAGATAAACTGAAAAATTTTAAAATATGAAATACGTTTTTGTATAAATGCAAGTGAATAAAAATTATTTTGTGTTGCTGTTTCTAATGCCACTTGCCAATTACCAGCGAGCCTGCTTGGAGAAACAAAGCAAATTTAAGGCTGAAGGTACGTTTCTTGTTGTTCAGTGGGGCCATCTATGGCCAAGAATACGTCTTCAGCCACACACACGTCACAGTCCGTTTCAAAGGCTGGACCCATTCGTACATCCATTCATTCATCCACAGATCGTAATTTTGACCTGAACCAGATAAATGTGCATCTCCAATTCATTAATTTGTAATACGTAAAATTAATTTATTTTATAGACTATTACGATTTAAATTTTTAATAAACTATTGATTATTTTTTTAATTTCAAACAGAAAGAATTTTGCATTAAACAATTATTTTTAAATTTAAATTTTATAAGAGACTAAAATTTTAAAAAAGAGCTTTCTTTAACAACCAATTGAAAATGTTTAGACTAGTTAACCCGCAGTTTTGTGCACTAAGCCATAAGTAAAGAGACGTGATACAATCTTTTTTTTAAAAATTAATGTTCCCTTTTACATTTCCTTTAATACATTTTTGTTAATCCTGCTTTAAGAAATTTAACAAAAAATTTTACGAAAAAATCTTTTATTTTCGCAGATGAGAAAAATTCTGCATCAAACAAAATTAACAATTTTTTAACGACATGACAATTTTCTAAGTATTAATATCTAGTCTCGATTAAAAAGCTAGTTTTACCTATTTTCGTTATTATTTGCTTGTATGTTTCGTTAATTTAGGTTTGTAACATGGCGTACATGCCTAAGTCTGTAAAATAGGAAATATCAGATAGGTTTAGAAATTTGTTTAGCGATGTGAACAACGATAACTTTCTTAACACTGTTTTGTTTCAGGATGAAATGGTAACGAAATAGAATACTTACAGTGAGTTTAGAAAATTCTTTTTTCTACGAGGGCCGTAAAAAATTGCTTAAACTATCATTCACGCAAGTGATTATTTATTGATTGTAATAATATTTTCAGCTGGTATTGTGCAAATAGGTATTTAACATGCACTAACATATGCACTAAGGTAGCAGGTTTTTTACAGTCAGATGGAAGTATAGCTTACAATTAATAAATTTTATTTAAAGTTAGATGACAAAAACTGTAATCTTCTTTCTATCTGTAATAAATATTAAAAGAATATAACTTTTTACACAATAGGAATTAAAACTAATATATTAAATGAAAAGAGGCAAATTAGTTTACATATTTGCATCGTACTCTGAAAACTATGTTATGAAATATTGATAATTTAATTTTGTTTTGCAGCCATTTTCAAGAAATAGAAGAATCATTGTGGTCATCAGACAATAAAAGAGAAGATAAAAATATTAAGCATCAGAGACGAATTTCAAGCGATTGTCAGTGAACTCAATTGTGCCAAAAATAGTCATTGCAGCTTTTTCTCTTGCTACATTTATTTTGTCTTTTTTTTCTGTCAAAATTTCATACGACGTATCTGTTTAAAAAAAATAATTGGATTATTGATTTTCAGGACTGCTTCTCTTAATAATTTTCTTGTATTTTATTGAATATACTATACTATTGAACTTTATAATGTATCACATTTTGTTGTAAATAAAATTAAAAATTTCCAAACAAAATTTCGCAGTTTTTTTTTTCGAATTTATAAATGAAGAGTTGTACTATCATAAGGTTATTTAAGTGTTTAAAATATAGAATAATTTTGAAATCATCTTTTCTTAAGAATTATTATTGCAGAGTTAAGTAGTTTTAGGCTTTCAATTTTAGTAGAAATAATAGATTATTGCTGTACAATTTGTTACCCAAAAGTTGTGTTGTAATACTAAACTGTTTCTGATTATTTTAATGTTTGTTTCGCTTTTTCCGACCTAATTAGAAATGATATTATTGTTGATAACAATCTGTAACTCGATGATAATCAATTTAAATAAAATTAATATTATAGGATACAATATTTTGAGTTTAAAAAGTTCAAATTAAGAAATCATAAATTATACTATACTGACAAAAAATCGGACAGTACATTGACGAACCAAAAGTAATAAATAATGGTATGCTAAAATTAAATACACGAATAATTTCTGTAAACTCTTTATGTTGATTGTTATATAATATTTTATTTATAAATTTATAAGATATTTATATATAACACTACAATAAATACAATGATTTCCTTTTTAGGACAGCTTACAGGATCACTTCTGAAAAAAAAGCATTAATTAATTCAAAAAATATTCATAGACATTGTTTTTTCAAATTAAAAACACAAATTTATCAAAATTCTAAATCATGAGTTTCCAACTGTCAGAATTTTTTGCTGTTTTATTTTTTCATTTAAAAAAAAAACCTTCTTGTATTCTAAAAATTTGAACTAGTTGCAGAATCTTAAAAAGAAGAAAAAGCGTGGACTAAAATTAAGTTAGAACTACCTTATACGTAATCATTACCTTTAATATATATTTTTCGTTTCTTTGTAAGGATTGAAAAAAGAGACAAAAATAATTTTGGAAACTGTTGCATCATTAATGAAAGAGGGTGGAACAAAATATATCAAAACTAGTTAGATTGTCTTGCGAAACCTCAAGGGGTTTCATATAATCACCTTTCAAGTCGTCTCTGTTATCTACTGCAATCAAACAGGTTTCGAGTTTGCTGTCTCTTTTTCCTCCGTGATTATTTAGATGTCTTTAATGTATTTTTCCTTGCTGAAATGCTGATTTGCAACCCCTAATATAAATACTTGTTTAATTTATTTTTACAAGGTTCCTAAGAATATGTATCAAGTGGGAAGATTATAGAACACTGTGTAAGTGACAGTATTTTCATTCCTTAAAATTCATAAAATTTTCCTTCAGTCACTCAAGTCATACCTTTATTCATTCGTTTATTCTTATCTGCATTTGTTCGTCATACAGTAGTCCTTACACTATTTCGAGAACATAACATTAAAAATAATTTAATACAATACATTATATAACTTAAGGATAAATATATAGCTTAAAGGATAAATATATAGCTTAAAGATTAATACCTTTACATTAATTTAACCTCCGATGTAAAGATACCTTTATAACTATGGTTAAATTAATGCTGATGACAAAGATATCTAGGTCTTCACTGTTTTTAAGCAACCATACCATTTGAAATGGTAATGGGGCGACAGCCAGCATGATGGTGCGAAATGGTAAGAAGACAATTATCTAAAATAACGCCATGCTTACATCAAAACTCTTATCGGAATTTAGATTTTATCTACACATCAACCTGCCGGAATGGAAATAGCAATTAGAATTTTGTTCGGAATTTCTTTCCGAACGGAATCAAGATTTCGTAATATGCCAAACTGACATGTACGTAATTATGACGTCACAAGAGCGTCATTTCAACCGAAATTAAATTCCGTGAAGCTGGTAACAGAGCTTCAATGACATATTTTGTATTTTCAACCACTGCGCAGCTTAGTACCCCTAACGTAATGACATCTGTCTTATTTTTCGTCTACTGCGCAGTTAACTTCGTCACATCGGACTACTAAATTGATCTGTGCTGAGGCCTTTCTACTTCTAGAAGGTGTTGCTTCAACTAAGGCTCTAGCTTCAACAATTATCAAAATATTTCCTAACAATGAAAATGCAGTCTCCGTGTAGCACTCTAGTTTTAATAACCTTGAACAGACAGATGCCTTGTTGCCTTATTCTTTTCTTTAGTGACATATTGCCAATAAAAATTAGCACAAAATTCAAATTTTAAGCTGAGTGTGTTTAAAGCATAACAGTACCAACTTAATAATCATTTCACTTTTCTCTTTAATGAAATTACAAATATAAAATGATGTAATGATATTCAACAATAAACACACTAAAAAAATTTGCCTCATTAAAATTCCTTCCATAATCGTTCACATTTTCTCATGACACTAAACTTGGTTTCCTCTTCGGATGCGGAAACGCCTTCACTTTGTAAAAATGCTACTATAGCTTCCTTCAGGACATCCTTTCTGTCAAGTACTTCATAGGCTTCTTCATGGCTAAGTAATATATCTTCAAGCTTTTCTGAAAGATAAAACAGTATTTAAATTTTAGCGAGCTTTCAAAATGGCTTGTATCCTAAGCACGCTGGCCAAATGACTAGTTATTTCATTTAATATACAGTGCTTCGCCAAGTTTCAAGTTCATAAAGTTTAGATTCTCTTTGAATTGTTCTAGGACAGATCTTTGTTTTTAAGTATTACTTGAATTCTATTGTAATTTGCTGAAATTTTAATCAACTGCTTTTTCTATTTTTATTCACAGTCCACATTAAACATCTGTTATCACATTTGTCCTTTTCCCCTTTATGTTAAAGCTTATATATATATATATTTATATACATATATATATATATATATATATATATATATATATATATATATATATATATATATATATATATATATATATATATATATATATATATATATATATATATATATATATATATATATATATATATATATATATATATATATATATATATATATATATATATATATATATATATATATATATATATATATATATATATATATATATATATATATATATATATTGGGAAAAAGTAGAGCGTGTCAACAATATAATGAGAGAAGGAAGGTGCGAAGCAGGTTTATGGGGATTTTACAAAGCAAATGCTGCCCAAACCCCATTTTCACTTGGGCAGATTTACAGTGAATTTACAGAAATTCAAACAATCTGAAATCCGATTAATTGGATCTTTTATTTTGACATGAACTTTTTGAAAGATAATAGTGAATGTTTCTTTAATTACAATATAAGGAAAAAAGAGATTAAGAAAAGGTAGATAAAAATTCATTTGGCCACTGTGTTTACATACCTTTGTTAACAGCTTTATCTTCCTGCTTGGTTGAGGTAAAATACAGGTCATGAAGCCTGGTTTTTTCCAGCTGATTAAGAATGAAAAGAAGTCCTTTCCTTTCCATTAATGTTATCAGTTTCTTTGATTCTACGATTGATACTCTATTTGACCACTCCTATTGTTCAAAAAAAAAATGAATTAAAATGTGTAATTATGACCATGACCATATAAAAATAATGCAAATGTGGACTTCCAGTTTGATATACAGAGTTGGCCTACAGTCTATCTATATGGTATAGTCTATCTATATGGTACATGGAAATAACTCCCCTCGCCATTCATCTGGAGCAGTGGCGGTTGTTATGGTTACGAGGGTTGGCTATTTCAAGAAGGGATGTTGGGTTAATATTTGGCAAGTTTTGGCTCTTGTTGGTGAGAGAAAAGGAATTAGGGAAAAGAGAGAAGCTCTCCTCTTTGAAAGCCGCGATTTCTTGTTTATCAGTAAACAGTCTTAAATTTTGTGACGAGGGGAGTTCTTTCGATCGACAAACAATTAAGGATTCAGCTAATTTAAAAAGTCCGTTTATTTACCATTATACTATTACAAAGACAACTGGTACTCATCAAATTTCGGTATTTACTGGTGTTTACTATGTTCGATGTGGGCACACTTAGTCACTTAGCACAACCCTATGGTAATCCAGTTCCGTTCATGTGCTTCATTGATCATATTTATATCAATTTCCGTTACAGCAGCAATAATGTGTTTTTACAGTTTTACTGTCATGGCCTATTTTTTTGCCAAATAGAATGATAGCCAAACATGTTAACTTATCATTTTCGGAGTATCTAGGGAGCTATTAAGCCTCTGTGCCTATTTCAATTCATAAGATTGTGCTATATTAGACTGAATTACATTTTGAAATTTCTCAGGAAAGTGTTTATGTTAAAAAAAACACATTTCGCCTGTACTACACTAGTATGTATTACTTACACACTAGTATGTATTACTTACATGTATACTGTATATTGTGCTGATATCTAATGAAAGTTTTAACGGCTGTTAACATACCTACATGGAAACATTATTAAAGAACAGTTTATATAAAAAGTAGCCTAATCTAAAGTAAGGTATATCACTAAATTGCCTCAAGCCCTTCAAGTGTATTATGTATGTTACATTTAAAAGAAATTAATGTGCTTAAATTGCTAATAGAGCTCTAGGCTATTAGAGCTCTGGGAAGAAATAAAATAACAGTTTCAATCGTTTCTTAACCACTTCAGATTTTTATCTTGATATGAAATCAATCGAAATCGCAACTTTCCGACACTAAAAAGACTCAAAACTAAAATTAGGAAAATAATGAAATGATTTAAAAAATAAAATAAAATAAAAAGAAACAAACTTTTCTATGAGGCTAAAAGGAGAAAATACTTGTATTTTTGTCGCACAAAAGAGAAAAACGTGGGGCGCTTACTGATTTTATTTTATCACCACCTAAAATTCTCCTTGTGTTTTTCGAAAATAATGTATTTAAAGAGTAACGAGTTTAAAGTAATCGCATTTCGCCTTTTAGGTATAACAAAAATAAAATACGGCTCTCCTTTTCCTCCAATAGGAAAACTTTGTTTTCAAAAACATTTATTATTATCCTCCTCATCATCATTATTATTGTTATTATAGATGCACTTAAGCTATGAATAATTCATAATTCTTTAATTATTTACGTAACATAAGGAACAAAACTTGAATTGCAGTCAGTTGCATTAATCAACACATTTTTATCCACCATTCAGTTAATTAACTTATTAAAAATTAAATAAAAATTGGTAATTTAATTATAACCTTTTCCGGTATGGACCATAATCTTCTACATTTTCTTATTAAGGCATATTTGCTTTGGTATAGCGAAGCAGGAATGCTTTGATTCTGTAAATAAGTTACTATGTCTTCCTTGAAGATTTCTTTTCTGTCTAGCATTTCACATGTCTCGGTGACACTGTCCAAAATACTTTCAATTAAATCTGAAAAACGAAAGCCTTACTTACTAACACTTTAATTTAAATTAAATAACAAATTATAAATTTATATAACTTTACCATGCTCTGGCTCATTTTTCAGAGTCGAAGTACGATACAGATTAAGAAGCCTACTTTTTTCAATCTGTTTAAGAATGGCATGCATGCCAGCTTTTTCTCGCTTTGTTATCATTTTCTTGGCAACTGAAGTTGACTCTCCATGTAACTAATCCTACAATGCAATGATGCAGGAATTATTATTATTATTATTATTATTATCATCATCATCATTATTATTACTAATATTATTATTATTATTATCATCATCATTATTATTATTATTATTATTATTATCATCATCATCATTATTATTACTAATATTATTATTATTATTATCATCATCATCATCATTATTATTATTATTATTATTATTATTATCATTATTAGTCCCGCAGTGGACTGATCGTTAAGACACGGTTCCCAGCAGATCACCGAAGTCAAGTCAAGCATCACTGGCTGCGGTCAGTGTGCGGGTGCGTGACCCACTTGGATCAGTCTGCGTAGGGACCGAGGGTGTGCGGTATTGGTCCTCATTAAACTGTGCTACCGTAAAGTGCTCGACTTCGCGTGCAGGTCGTTGGGCTACCGAAGCGGTGGTGCTATCCCCTCCGCAGAGGATCAAAATTGTGATGGCATGTCTTCGGATCATCCTCCGGGATGTTTCCCAGACCGTCGCCAATAGCCCATTGTGCTGCTCTAGTGCGACGTAAATTAACAACAACAACAACAACAATATTATCATTATTATTATTATTATTATCATCATCATCATCATCATCATTATTATTATTATTATTATTATTATTATTATTATTATTATTATTTAGATACGAAAAAGGGAGTTCTAACACGAGATTGTTGTATCGTCAATGCGCAAACATAACATTAAACGTTAGCATTAAGTTATATTAATTCAAATCATTTTATTCATTCCATCTACCATTTTTGACGCACAACTCTTCAAACTTTACATTCAAATTTTTAAAATAACAAAACAAAAAAGAAAACATTTGTTATTTTAATAAATTATATGGGAGTTTCCCCCTTCTTGCTGTCTTTTACCAATTTCTCTGATTGATATCAAATAAATTAACAGATTACAAGATATTAAGCAGATTTATTAATCAAAGGTTAAATTTGTTTGGTTGAAAGGTCTAAAGTTTTATCTACAAACAAAGATTCTGTACCCTATTTGTTTGAAATAAAATTTGAATCACTCTGTTATTACTGCAAATTAGTTTAATCTGTAATGCTTATATTTCTTGAGCATTATTTTTTTTAGGATTCTAAAAATATCTGTTTTAATATATGTAATATATGTACTATTTTAAAAAATTCAGAAAAATGAATATTTTTCTTTCCAAGTCTTGGGGAACTACTTTTTAACAAATCATCAAATTATCATCAATAATCATTAAATGTGTCATATAATATCAAAATACTACTATAAATCTAATGGGCCCACTTTAAACATAATTTTTAATCTTGAATATTTAAATTAAAATATTTTTTTTAAGATTCATGATTAAAACGTATGAAATCGAATGTAAACTTAACAATTTCAGCACAACTCACACAAAAAGACAGGTGCGTTTATAAGAATATTACGTTATTCACTATTAGTTAAACAAACTTTTATTTGACCATGTAATTTAAAAAACAGTTTAGACAATATTTATTGATTTTATAAACGTATAAGAATGATATGCTGAAAAAATTTCTAATCACTGATCAGACTTTGAAAACTACAATTTGTTAATCTTTGATTGTACTTAAAAGTGGCAATAATAAACAAGACTTTTCTAATTCCAAAATTATGGATAGAAAATTATGATATTTACAAATAAAATGACATTATCAGCATATTAGAGCATTTATTAATATTAAAAATTAACACAAATCACAGCAACTACGTTTCGTTCATCAATTTCAAAATATATAAGAATTCAGCTTACGTAACATATTCCATATTATATAATAAATGATTGAATAATTATTTTAAAAAACTATACATTTTTGCGAAGCTTACCATTAGAGACAGCTTTTAATTTTTATCAAAATTTTTTTTAATTAATTTATATTTAATATCTACTATTAATCTATGTAAACAAGTAAAGAATCTTCTCAATTTTAAAAATTTATACTATAATTACTGTTTATAATTTCTAAACGACTTTCCACGAGGGGACAAATTTTTCAAGTTTCAAAAAATAATCCTTGCACTTGCATGCTTCGGACTAACCATTTAAAACGAAACAACTTCTATATGTTGATCTGTGTGGTTTGATATTACCATAGAGCAAGTTTAGATGAATTACTTTTACATAATTTTAATTTAGGAATAAGTTGCTTCTTAGTGCGGCGCAGTGGTTTATAGATTTTAATGCATTTTTCTCATTTGCTGCAAAACAGCGAAATGACACTTGTTAAGTTTTTTATAATTATCTTATAAAAAACAAATGGGTCCAGTTTTGAGGCTTCTACCTTGGTAAAAGATAATCATTTATCATTACTGACAATTATGTCTAATTACCCCCTATAATTAAAAGTAATGAAATTAAGCCTTTTAGTTTTTCTTTTTATCTGTTCAAGTACTCGTGGTCTAAGTTTGAGACTTCTATCTGCGTAAAAACGTGTTATTTAGCATTACTGCCAATTAGGCTAATGACCCCTGATAGCAATTTTGTACCCTCTGCCCACCCCTCCTCTCTTTCAAGTAAACGTGTTTTAAGTACGATTTCCAATACGTAGATTTTTTTTACTCTATCTTTGATGCAATTCTATAAATATATAATTTAGGAACAATATGTACGTATTTTCGCCACTGTAGTATTTTGGCTTTTGAAAAGTCAAAAAGGCTAGTTTCAATAAATAAACTGAACGTCAAAATTTTCTCATAACTAAGTATTCAATTCAGTTAATTAAAGCGTTCTTAATTATGAATAGCTTCTTTGAAAAACAACTTCCTTTTGGAAATTTGCACTTTTTGTAAAATTTTTAACTAAACTAGATTAAAAGAAGGAATCATAATCATCATCATTTCTAATTCTGAAAGTAGATTTGCTTGAAAGATATTTCCTTGCTCTGTAGTCCTGAATCAAGCAAACATAGATTCCTTCCATGCAAGTTAAACTAACATATCATTTAAGGGGTCTGGTTCATTTCATCGACAATCACTTCATCGACAGGCCATTTCATCGACACCACTTCATCGACAGGCCATTTCATCGACTAGGTCATTTCGTCGACAGGCCGTTTCCTCGACAGGGTTGTTTCGTCGACAGGCCATTTCGTCGACAGGGTCATTTCGTCAACAAGTCATTTCGTCGACAGGGTTATTTCGTCGACAGGGTCATTTCGTCGACAGGGTCATTTCGTCGACAAGTCATTTCGTCGACAGGGTCATTTCGTCGACAGGGTCATTTCGTCGACAAGTCATTTCGTCGACAGGGTCATTTCGTCGACAAGTCATTTCGTCGACAGGGTCATTTCGTCGACAAGTCATTTCGTCGACAGGGTCATTTCGTCGACAAGTCATTTCGTCAACAGGGTCATTTCGTCGACAAGTCATTTCGTCGACAGGGTCTTTTCATTTACAGGGTCATTTCGTCGACAAGGTCATTTCGTCGACAGGGTCATTTCGTCGACAGGGTCATTTCGTCGACAGGGTCATTTCGTCGACAGGGTCATTTCGTCGACAGGGTCATTTCGTCGACAAGTCATTTCGTGGACAGGGTCTTTTCGTTGACAGGGTCATTTCGTTGCTAGAGTCATGCGTAATTCTGAAACTATTTTAGAGATTTAATCTAAATATTTCTATTATTAATTAGAAAAATGCACTTATTTAAATTTATACTGAAGTAAAATTCCTTATGGTGGTTTATTGTTCCAATTGCACTAAAAGAAGTTCGCTTTTTAAATTAATTAATAGGTAGTTGAGAAGCGTTGATGTATCAAAATCTACTTTTCTATATCTAAATCGTAATAGCTCGAATAACCATTTCTCTTAAATCTAAATCACGGGTCTGGTTCATTTCATCGACAATCACTTCATCGACAGGCCATTTCATCGACACCACTTCATCGACAGGCCATTTCATCGACTAGGTCATTTCGTCGACAGGCCGTTTCCTCGACAGGGTTGTTTCGTCGACAAGTCATTTCGTCGACAGGGTCATTTCGTCGACAGGGTCATTTCGTCGACAGGGTCATTTCGTCGACAGGGTCATTTCGTCGACAGGTCATTTCGTCGACAGGGTCATTTCATCGACAAGTCATTTCGTCGAAAAGTGATTTCGTCGACAAGTCATTTCGTCGACAGGGTCATTTCGTCGACAAGTGATTTCGTCGACAGGGTCATTTCGTCGACAAGTCATTTCGTTGACAGGGTCTTTTCATTTACAGGGTCGTTTCGTTGACAAGGTCATTTCGTCGACAGGGTCATTTCGTCGACAAGTCATTTCGTTGACAGGGTCTTTTCATTTACAGGGTCATTTCGTCGACAGGGTCTTTTCATTTACAGGGTCATTTCGTCGACAAGTCATTTCGTCGACAGGGTCTTTTCATTTACAGGGTCGTTTCGTTGACAAGGTAATTTCGTCGACAGGGTCATTTCGTCGACAAGTCATTTCGTTGACAGGGTCTTTTCATTTACAGGGTCATTTCGTCGACAGGGTCTTTTCATTTACAGGGTCATTTCGTTGACAAGTCATTTCGTCGACAGGGTCATTTCGTCGACAGGGTCATTTCGTCGGCAAGTGATTTTGTCGACAGGGTCATTTCGTCGACAAGTCATTTCGTCGACAAGTCATTTCGTCGACAGGGTCTTTTCGTTGACAGGGTCATTTTGTCGACAGGGTCATTTCGTCGACAAGTGATTTCGTCGACAGGGTCATTTCGTCGACAGGATCATTTCGTCGGCAAGTGATTTCGTCGACAGGGTCATTTCGTGGACAGGGTCATTTCGTCGACAAGTCATTTCGTCGACAAGTCATTTCGTCGACAGGGTCTTTTCGTTGACAGGGTCATTTCGTCGACAGGGTCATTTCGTTGTCATGCGTAATTCTGAAACTATTTTAGAGATTTAATCTAAATATTTCTATTATTAATTAGAAAAATGCACTTATTTAAATTTATACTAAAGTAAAATTCTTTATGGTGGTTTATTGTTCCAATTGCACTAAAAGAAGTTCGCTTTTTAAATTAATTAATAGGTAGTTGAGAAGCGTTTAAACGGTTGATGTATCAAAATCTACTTTTCTATATCTAAATCGTAATAGCTCGAATAACCATTTCCCTTAAATCTAAATCACGGGTCTGGTTCATTTCATCGACAATCACTTCATCGACAGGCCATTTCATCGACACCACTTCATCGACAGGCCATTTCATCGACTAGGTCATTTCGTCGACAGGCCGTTTCCTCGGCAGGGTTGTTTCGTCGACAAGTCATTTCGTCGACAGGGTCATTTCGTCGACAGGGTCATTTCGTCGACAGGTCATTTCGTCGACAGGGTCATTTCATCGACAAGTCATTTCGTCGAAAAGTGATTTCGTCGACAGGGTCATTTCGTCGACAAGTCATTTCGTCAACAGGGTCATTTCGTCGACAGGGTCATTTCGTCGACAAGTCATTTCGTTGACAGGGTCTTTTCATTTACAGGGTCGTTTCGTTGACAAGGTCATTTCGTCGACAGGGTCATTTCGTCGACAAGTCATTTCGTTGACAGGGTCTTTTCATTTACAGGGTCATTTCGTCGACAGGGTCTTTTCATTTACAGGGTCATTTCGTCGACAAGTCATTTCGTCGACAGGGTCTTTTCATTTACAGGGTCGTTTCGTTGACAAGGTAATTTCGTCGACAGGGTCATTTCGTCGACAAGTCATTTCGTTGACAGGGTCTTTTCATTTACAGGGTCATTTCGTCGACAGGGTCTTTTCATTTACAGGGTCATTTCGTTGACAAGTCATTTCGTCGACAGGGTCATTTCGTCAACAAGTCATTTCGTCGACAGGGTCATTTCGTCGACAGGGTCATTTCGTCGACAAGTGATTTCGTCGACAGGGTCATTTCGTCGACAGGGTCATTTCGTCGGCAAGTGATTTTGTCGACAGGGTCATTTCGTGGACAGGGTCATTTCGTCGACAAGTCATTTCGTCGACAAGTCATTTCGTCGACAAGTCATTTCGTCGACAGGGTCTTTTCGTTTACAGGGTCATTTTGTCGACAGGGTCATTTCGTCGACAAGTGATTTCGGTGACAGGGTCATTTCGTCGACAGGATCATTTCGTCGGCAAGTGATTTCGTCGACAGGGTCATTTCGTGGACAGGGTCATTTCGTCGACAAGTCATTTCGTCGACAAGTCATTTCGTCGACAGGGTCATTTCGTTGTCATGCGTAATTCTGAAACTATTTTAGAGATTTAATCTAAATATTTCTATTATTAATTAGAAAAATGCACTTATATAAATTTATACTAAAGTAAAATTCTTTATGGTGGTTTATTGTTCCAATTGCACTAAAAGAAGTTCGCTTTTTAAATTAATTAATAGGTAGTTGAGAAGCGTTTAAACGGTTGATGTATCGAAATCTACTTTTCTATATCTAAATCGTAATAGCTCGACACTTATTTTTAGGATAGGTAAGGATTGTCTTCAGAACATTACCAAGCATGATATCCGGACCGTGGTTACAGTTAATATAGTGTGACGTTAACAATCAAATTGTTTTTAATATCAAATCAAATTAATAAAATATATTTTTAGAATTGAAAGCAATAAAAATATATTACAATGAAAATGTAGACACTATTTCAAGGAGAGGAAAGCTAAATTTATTGCTATAAAAATTTTCAACATTTTTACATAAATTTTGACAAAAACATAGACATCAGTCGAATTCTCACAGAAATGAAAATAATCATAGACCTAATTATTATA
Source organism: Parasteatoda tepidariorum (assembly GCF_982258835.1). Classification (NCBI taxonomy): domain Eukaryota; kingdom Metazoa; phylum Arthropoda; class Arachnida; order Araneae; family Theridiidae; genus Parasteatoda; species Parasteatoda tepidariorum. Next base: position 70,201,979 of record NC_141762.1, on the reverse strand, counting down.
TCTGCTTAAGTAGAAAAAAAATTCTAGGTTTTTTATGATGGAAAAGTAATTTCTTAATGTTCACTTTAATTGCAATTTTAAACTTTTTGTTCAGCATCTTTAACATTAGGACAGGAATATGCGTATTCGAACAATCGAGTTGAGTCTTAGTTTCCTTACTACTATTAGAGATTTCGAAGAACAATAGGAACACAAGCTTGATGTTTAGGTATTCACCGAGGCGGTTGTAGATTCCCACAATATTTAAAGTGCTACTCACCTTACCAAAATTGTTTAGAAGCACGGGCGTAACGTTGCAAGTCTGTTAGTGTTTGGTCTTCACAAAATATGTTTTTTCTATGAATAGTGAATTTAAAAATAGTATTAATTATTCAATTCTAATCTAATACTATCAAATTAAACTATTTTTGCATTATACTATTATTATAATTAAATAATAATAGTATAATTTAATAAGAATAATAATAGTAGTAAGTAAATGATGAATTAATTCATTTTTTATTTGCAGGATTTAAATTAGACACATTTTGCTTAAAAGAAAATTAACAAAAAGTCAAGCTTGGAATTTAAATGTAAGAATAAATAACTCCTACTCTACAAAAAAGAAAAAGAAAATTTGCAATTAAAATTTGACCAATTTTTTACTAGTATAATTGCTGAAATTTTTAACTGATTTTCTACACAGGATGAAAACACAATTTTCAAACACTTACTGACCACTATTAGCACGACTTATCGCCAACCAAAATTTTGATTATTTTCTGCCTGAACAAGCCAGGAGACTCAAAACTAAAATGTAGAAAAAATGAAAATAAAAAATGCATATGTATTTAAAATATCAAGTTTGTTCAATAGACTACAAATGAGACAAACAATTTATAAAAATTTTCACGCATAGCAACAACCACAAGGACAAAATTTCACAAAATATTCCATCAACATTCAAAATTCCACTTTTTTCGTTTTGGTAACGAAAATTCACATTTCTTTATCAGGACACATATCAAACATGATATTTAAAAATTTACACTTTTACACTTTTTAAAGGACTTATTGTTCGCCTTTAAAATATATACTCTCCCTGCAAATTTTATTAATTTAAATAAATTTTTATTCTCTTGCAAATCGAAAAGAAAAACATTTTAATATTTGAGTAAAAAACAAGTTTGCTGAACTTATTTTAATAAAACATTAATGGGAATAAAATCAGATGCATATAGATAACTCTCCTCAATTATAAACTCAAAAGTCAATTTATTTGTTATATCGTAGTAAATTGCGTTTTTTCCCCAAATGTTTTATATCATAAAAACCAATTAGACAGGTTTCCTCCCCTCCTCTGATTTAGAACCATTTTTTATATCATTTCGATTGCATCGCATACCGAGGATGTGGAGTCATTGTGAGTTTTTTTTTTTTTTTTTTACTTTAACGAAGTTTATTTTATAAGGTAAAAGAACTTATAAAATGTTTAGGGAACATATAGGATAAAATACATATTAAACGCCACAACGTTATAAATAATTAATTAAATAAGAAATAAAATAAACTGGAAATGCGAGAACAAGATTTTTGTTTAAAATAATATTTCATTTAAATTTCACAAGAATTGTCAGAAACTTCCCTCTTCAGCAGAATAGCTTACAAAGACATGAGGAAGAGGATTAGAACAAAAAATTTATCAACATTATTTCCCAATATGTTTTCCAAGTTGGATTTTCATTTTATTTTTCCCCTCATGCATTTTTTTCCCAAGATTTTTATAATACTATAAAGTTCAGCCCGTAGCTCACTTCGCTCGCCAACCTTCGTAATAGCCACTCATACAACTTAGTTTGTTTTTTTCCTATATCGATCTTTCTTTTAAAGAGAAAATATATAAATATTGAAATTTCATGTAAGAAAATTTTATTAACATTTCAATAGTAACAAAATTAACGATTACTTGCATATAAAAAAATCAACTGAGCTTGAAAAAAATAAATATCTAAACACAGGGAATATATAAATTTTTGATAAAACAAGAAGTAATCTTACTAGCTAACTATCTAAAAGGTTTGTGTTTTTCGGATTAAATTCTTCGTAAACATCACTATTGTTATCATTGCAAAAGTTAGTTCCTTTTCCTTCTCTTTTTTTTTTGGACAAGATTTTAAACTGTATTAATGCGTTTTACTCATTGCGGGGGAACGTTATATAAGTATAATTTTCTTTTTTATCGACAGAAAATTTTTGCAGCTGAAATGGCCTGTTAACGAAAAAACCTTGTCATTGAAATTATCTATCAACCACATGGTTTCATTATCTCACAGATTCATTTTATACCGTCTTTTTTTTCCTTCCTAATTTCACCCCACATTCACTCCCTACATCAAGAATCATTCACAATAGTTGTTGCAATTGCTTTTGCGATGATAATCTACAATAATGTACATTAAAAATTAATCTTAGAAACAAATGTGTTAAATATGATTAGGAAAAAATTGTGTAATATACAACTTAAATGTGTAAAATACAATTAATGTTTCGTTTTTGCAACGTGATATGAATAGAGGAGTAGGCAATTTTCAAATGAAATGCTTTTTTCCGGCAACTTCAACATACTATTAAGATTTTGCATCAGGCTAGGCTTAAAAAATTTCATCAGAAATATACTAAATTACAAAAAGTGCAAGGGGCATAACGTCTATTGTAAAAGAATTATAAGACTAGTTTCAAAATTACGCATGACTTTGCCTACAAAATAATCTTCTCTTAATATTTTCGACGAAATGACCCCTGTTGACAAAATGACCCTGTCGACAAAATGACCCTGTCCACAAAATGACCCTGTCGACAAAACTACCCTGTCGACGAAATGACCCTGTCGACAAAATAACCCTGTCGACGAAATGATTTGTCGATGAAATGACCCTGTCGAGGAAACGATCATGTCGACGAAATGACTTGTCGACGAAATGACCTGTTGACGAAACGGCCTGTCGACGAAATGATTTGTCGATGAAATGACCCTGTCGATGAAACGATCATGTTGATGAAATGACCCTGTCGACAAAATGACCCAGTCGACGAAATGACCCTGCTGACAAAACTACCCTGTCGATGTAATAACCTAGGTGAAGATACGACCCTGTCGATGAAATGACTTGACGACGAAATGACCCTGTCGACGAAATGACCCTGTCGACGAAATGAACCTGTCGACGAAATGACTTGTCGACGAAATGACCCTGTTGACGAAATGACCCTGTCGACAAAATGACCCTGTCGACAAAATGACCCTGTCGACGAAACGACTTGTCGATGAAATGATCCTGTCGACTAAATGACTTATCGAAGAAATGACCCTGTTGATGAAATGACTTGTCGACGAAATGACCCTGTAAATGAAAAGACCCTGTCGACGAAACGACTTGTCGACGAAATGACCCTGTCGACGAAATAACTTGTCGACGAAATGACTTGCGACGAAATGACCCTGTCGACGAAATGGCCATGTCGACGAAACGACTTGTCGACGAAACGAACCTGTCGACGAAATGACTTGTCGAGGAAATGACTTGTCGACGAAATGACCCTGTCGACGAAATGACCCTGTCGACGAAATGACTTGTCGACGAAATGACCCTGTCGACGAAATGACCCTGTCGACGAAATGACCCTGTCGACGAAATGACCCTGTCGACGAAATGACCCTGTCGACGAAATGACCCTGTCGACGAAATGACCCTGTCGACGAAATGGCCTGTCGACGAAACAACCCTGTCGAGGAAACGGCCTGTCGACGAAATGACCTAGTCGATGAAACGACCTGTCGATGAAGTGGTGTCGATGAAATGGTGTGTCGATGAAGTGATTGTCGATGAAATGAATGCGACCCCATTTAAGAGCATTTGACATTTCAACAACATTTTCGAAGAATTAAACTAGGAAACAATTTAACAGATCTTAGATAACTTCGTATTGCTGATTTCAAAACTGCGATCGTTTCCTCTCCTTGAGCAACAGCTTTTTTTTTTTTTTAAGTAAAATTTCAAATCTATTTCTGTCGATATGTGTGCTTAGTTTAAAATTCTATATAAAGAAGAAGGTCATATAAATATCGTGACAAACTTCTAGAGGAGTTAGGGCACATCATCAGGATTAAAATTGCATTGGAATCCATGCCTTAATATTTCGTCATACACTGCTAAGGGTGCTTCCCAATTTTGAACAATTTCATCGTGTTCTTCTAAACAGGTTATAATAAGAAGATACCTTTAGCTGCATACCATGACATTTACGGGTATAGGTTCCTGTGCCATTTTAATCCTGGTGAGGTAGATGAGGTCCTTTAGAAACTGGTCTCAGATAGTCTGGTTGGTAGGGCACAGGGCCCGTTCAAATGGTCGTGGGTTCGATCCCCGCCGGCCGAAGATTCCTCGTGTAGTAAATGGCGACTGATGCACGTTAAATCTGTCGAGTCATAAACTCCTCCATGTTCCCATAACAAATCATACCCCTGGGGGTATTGATATAAGAGTTTCCTTGTCTTCTGGATTGGGTTCAAAATTACAAGGCTACGGAGTTGAACATTAGTTGTCGTAAACCCAAAATTGGGTAGGTTGTTTAATGACGGTTATAAAATAAAGTAAAGTAATCGTGTGACCCCTTATATATAACACGTTTTTGCACTTGTGCACTTCGATAAAAAAAAATAGACAATAAATATCATTTTTAAAAAAGTATCTATAGCTTTAGAAGCAAAATTAATTTCATTTTTGAAATCCCTACTCCCGAATTAAGCAAGATCAATTATTTGTATAAATGCAACAAAAAAAATTGTTCCCCAGTGTTATTAATATTCAATTTGCTTTCATTAAATAAAAGTTGTAACATAAGGGACAAAGGTATAGCGTGCGCATGAGAAATCGTATAATTTTATCATTTTAGATTCAGTTCATTTAATTTTTTTCATAGAAGTTGCATTTATTCGTGATATGTGCGATTTAGGAGTTTTAAACGCTCGAATTAATATTCAACAACACTTGATAATTGATTTCATTTTACGGAACATTCGTTTATTTTTATTCAAACAATATGTGTGGAAAAAAAGCCCAGTGCTATATTCAAAATTCCATTATTTTTGAAAAGCTTAGGGATTATATAATTTGCATAATAAAATGGAAAATGTTCATTTCCTATTCAAATTTTATTCAATTAACGCGTTACGTGATGTTTTTCTTCAGTTTGTTTTACATTTTGTCTCACATAGCTAATGAGAAATAAAATAGTTACTCAAGATCGTATTATATGCAAATGGGTTTTTCCATTGTTTATTGTAAATTGATTGTATTTAGAAACAGTCTAAGAAACTATTTATGGGTTGTTCTTAAAGTATTTTAGTTTTTTTTTAATGAAAATGAAAGGTAATTTTCTTAAACACTGTTAGAATTTTCATGCTGAAATTACGGTATAATAACCAGCAGCAGTCTGTTCATCCGATTTGCATAAAGTTTATGGTTAGGAACATTTTTCACCTTTACGGTTTTTAAACCGTTTACAACTAGTACGGTAAGAAAAACTGTCAATTGAAAACTCTACTATTTTGTAACCTTTTATAACTGGCATAGTTTCTAAACCATAAAAATAAAACTTAAACGAACGCTTAAACGCGCTGTAGATGCTGCGTCATTTATGCGCGAATAATAGTTTCTCATTAAAATAGTCCAGGATCACCGACTGAAGAGTGCAAGACACTGAAAAATTTTCATGTATTGAAGAAATTTAAAAATTTGTGCGTTGTCAACGCTGGGATTTGAACCCCTGTTCAGTCAGTCATGAGATTGACCGATTAGCCTTCTCAGTATGTACCCATCTACCCATGAACTAAATAGCTTCATAAGTGGGCCTAGCTGACGTGAATAAAATTCTGGTTGTTAAACCATATTAGGTAAAAACAATCAATAAACGTTTTTTCTCACACTTGACAGTTTGAATATCATCTATTATATGGTTATTTGACTGTTTTGGTTGAAAATGGTAAAATAACAATTAAATAAACAGCTATTTAACCATTTTTAACGAGAAATTTCCAATAGTGTAGTGAGTGAATAAATATTTTATTTAATCATATATTGCTTATTCTGATCCCAATACCTTTTACCATATTCATAATTCAACGCGCAAAAACTTTTTTTTTTTTTACTTTAACAGTATTTTTTCTTTTTACGATAGTAAAAAGTCAAACATGCCGAACAATTTTCATTTCATTTTCTATATTTGAAAGGGCACCAACCAAAATCTGGTACATAGAATGAATCGAACTTTTCACAAGCAAACCTTGCTATATAAACTGTCAAAATATGTAATGGTTATGCCACCTAAGTCTGAAGTTGGCTGTGAAAAAAACATAATTAAAAGTACTATTGAAGAAAAAAATCGAAATTGCGTTAGGAGCAACTCAATAGTTTTAAAACCGCCTTTACTATTAATGTTTGAAAACTTCGGCCATTATTATTACTACCTTTAGATTTTCTATTATTACAACTGCATTAGAATTTCTGTAATGATTTCTGGAATGCAAAACACGTAACGTTTTGTTACACTAAACGGTGAAAAGCGCTTCCGATTTCTTAAGGATAAACAGAGCAAGTGTTTAAGAGTACTTGATAGTGGAAAGTACAAGCGCTTTAAGTGCATTTAAAACGGTGAAAATAACAAACGCTTCGGAGTACTTATCATTGAGAAGAACAAGCGTTTCAGAGTCTTTAATAGTTTAAAAGAAAAAACGTTTCAGAGTTTTAACATACTAAAAGACGTTTATATAAAAAATAAGTTTTTTGTAGTACTTAATGGGGTAACGGATAAGCTATTTAGAATCCCCAACTTTGAAAATATGCAAAGTTTTTTTTTATTATGAATGGAGTACTTTAATTAGTGTTAACTCGTTTAAGAAGGTTTAGAATACGTTTACCAGTTAGATTTCCGGAAGTCATTTGACAATCGTGTGACAACACTTCGCCTTCTCGTAGATTCTTTTTCATCTTGACCTGTTTTACTGTTCAGTGCAAGGAAGTTTTTTTTCCTTTTTTTTATAGAATCTGACCATCTGGTCCATTCCCAGTTGGTCAAGCCATAAAAATCCATCCGGTGACTGCATTAGATGACCAGCCCATTTCATCGTTCGAATTTTGATATAATTGGTTATGTCATGTTCGTTATAAGGACTTTAAAATTCATCGTTCGCTTGTACTTCCTTTCAAATTCTTCAAGCGTTCAAATAATTTTTGATGCTTTTTCATCTCATCTTCTTTAATAGTGATTCATCATTATTTGATAATGTTCCTTTTTTCCCCCAAATATTAATGGGCAATCCTTAATTTAAATATAGTTTTGACTTCTCATTTCTGACAAGCATTCATAAAAATATAGATTGAAGGTGATAATAGCAAAATGCCCTGTATAGTTTTCCTCTCAAATTTTTTTCCTTATTCTATAAAAAAGAAAAGACTGTCAAACATTTAAAGCAAAGAAAAAAATTCTTGATTTCTTGAAAGTATTTATTATTTTATTCATGAGAGAATATTTCTAAGCATAAGTAAGCCGATGAATTTCACAGTATAGCTGACAGATTTCTTAACTTGTTTCATTCATGTCGAATGATACAAATATTTAAATTTTCAAATACACAAAGAAAATCAAAATAAGAGTTGTCTTTTTTTTTCATATCTTTGCTATACTGATTCTAAACTAAATGCCGTATTTTTGTAAAAAGAAATCCTATGTTGAAATTACTATTAACAAAAAAATATCATTTAAATTATGTATGATACAAAAAGAATAAGACAAAAATTTATTCCTAATTTCTTTTTTAAAAATTTGCTATTTACGTCATGTTTCTCTCGAAAAAAATATTCTAGCTGACTTTCAAAATCCTTTTAAAGTCATTTGATTGATGATTGTTGACTAAGATTTGTATCTTGCGTCACTTCTGAAATCCTTCCTCCGGCTACTCTCTTTCTAAACATTTTTCGAAACATTTTTCTTTTACTTTTATCTTTTCGTAAAATATTTTTCTCAAACCCACATTCTCTCGACATACAATGTGAGAAAGGAATATTCTAATAGCTTTAGCTTTGGAATATAGGTAAAAAAAAGGGTAAATCTAGTTGCTTCCACTAGTTGTCACAAAATGGCCTAATATTTGAAAAAAAAATATTTTTATTAAAATTAAACACAGAGTTAAAAATTTTAAGTTTGCTGCATCTAAGTAAATTTTAATATTAATTTCAAACAACAGATAGCTCTGAGGATTGATAAAACTTTATAGCACTTTTCTCTATTTCATATTAAACCACTCCAACTATATTTGGTCACATAATTTTGCGTATGTTTTATAGTTTTCTCAATAAGAAGTGCCACCAGTTGACAAACTTTGTAACTTATTTTGAAATTTGTTATGAATATTTCTAGTTTTCTAGCAGAAAGAAGCAAAGTGTAGATTTCTATCTCCATCAATGTTTCTTTAATTTTCAAATTGTCAATCAATTATGGTATAAACGCATTTCACAACAGCTTTTTTATCTGATGGCAATATCTATTTATTTATTTATTTACTTACTTATTTATTTATTTATTTATTTATTTATTTATTTATTTATTTATTTATTTATTTATTTATTTATTTATTTATTTATTTATTTATTTATTTATTTACTTATTTATTTATTTATTTATTTATTTATTTATTTATTTATTTATTTATTTATTTATTTATTTTTATGTGTCAAATAATATTTTGATTAACTTGATCTGAAAGTATTAATGCAAGAATGTGAAGAAAAAAATGCTTCAGAAAACTTTTTATTTTACGGAAATATGATTGATGTTCAAAGAAATTGCTCAAAAGTAAAAGATTTAATTTATACACAAAGAACTGCTCGAAGAGAGGCTCAAAGAAATTGCTAAAAAGATCTTCCGCCAGCTGCAATGTAAGCTTTATAACTACTGCGTAGGGAGTAATGTACATTTGTGAGAACAAGAAATTTAAATGTTTGTAAAGAAAAAAAATATTTCAAAAAATTACATAAGGGTAAATTTGAAATCAAAATTTGCAATCATTTCCCGTAAAACTGCTTCATTTCAATAGTGATCCACATGTAGATAAATTTTTAAAGATGAAGAACTTTTTCAGGAGAATTAGACATGAGTAATTTTGAAAGATCAGTTTGAAATTTCGCCCTGTAAAACTGCTTCACCTCAATGGCGATGCACATGCGGAAACGTTTTTAAACATGAAAAACTCTTTCAAGAGAATTAGACATGAGTAATTTTGAAAGCTCAGTTTGAAATTTCGACCTGTAAAACTGCTTCACCTCAATAGCGATGCACAAGCGGAAAAGTTTTTAAAGATGAAAAACTCTTTCAGGAGAATTAGACATGAGTAATTTTGAAAGCTCAGTTTGAAATTTCGCCCTGTGAAACTGCTTCACCTCAATAGCGATGCACATGCGGAAAAGTTTTTAAAGGTGAAAAACTCTTTCAAGATATGGATTTCAAGACATGAGTAATTTTGAAAGCTCTGTAAACTATTCGATAGAGCCCTACATATTTTCCGATTCTACAGACGAAACATATTATCTGATGAAACCCTATAACCTAATCACCAATTATAACACCAATTGGAAGTTTTTGTATTAAAAATAACGGCAGTTAAATTCTCTATTTTCTATTGTCAATGTATGAACTTTAAAGTTACTTTACTCAGATTCACTGAAATGTCTCTTATGAAACTTCCATTCTATTAGAGCAAATTCAGCGAACTATGCGTCTGAAATTAAGGTCTACTTGAACTTTAATTGTTTTATTTAAACTTTCTAGGTTTATACGCACGATGCCAGAAACCATGGTGACAGGGATTACACAATCGCAGTCAGTTTTCACTTTAATGCTTATGACCTCTTCAGTTTTATGGATCAAATGAAAATTAAGAAGGCTGTTTTAGTAGGTCATGGTATGGGTGGAATGACCGCCATCGCTGCTGCTATAGAAATGGTATGTCTAAATCTTATGTTTGTGACCAAACAATGCTGCCAATTAGGGATGAACTGGGTACTTGGTTAAGATATTTCATACTAGGATCCTATTATGAGTTCTCATTACCCAATGCCAGGTAACACTCTTTTAATCTCGATGCAACCATATTGATTTATGATAAACTTAAAACTATTCATAAAAATAGTCTTTTGAACCATATCTCTTCTTCAATTTGTTTTGTTTCTTAATCTTATTCTTCTGTTTTTTGACCGTTTAAGTTTAGGTACAATTGTTTTTATATTTGTGCAAATTTTTAATAGTGATTAATTTAATTAATAGAAAGGAAAATGCAATAAAGAGCGTTGAAAATAAAATTAGTATCCCCAACAGAAATTTATTGGAAACTAACTGAATACCCGTTCTTTGTACGGGGTGAATAAAAAAATTATAATTAAAAAATCATTTTTGAACAATGCTACGAAATCATGCACAAAACTGGAAGACCAACCGACCCAATAAATGAAGCTAAAATAATTTAAATTTTGTTTATTTATTATTATTTATTGTCCTTCCTAGTGGTATTAAGTTATTAGATTAACCAAAACACATTTTTTGTAATTCATTGAATCAGAATGGAGATTAACTGTATTCAACATCACTTGTCATCAACGCTCACTGGGCATCAACGCTCGCGGTCAATTCATGATAGTCAAAATGTATCACTATCAAATAATTTTCTCCGGTACAGATCCCTTTCTAAGGGTTATAAAACATTTCCACGGCGGTCGGGATATCCTGGTTGGTAGGGCGTTGGGCCCATGTCCAAGTTGTCGTGTGTTTAATCCCCGCTGGCCGAAGTAAATAGTGACTGTAGCAAATGGTGACTAGTGAACGTTAAACAAAGATCATGAAGTCCTTCATATTCCCATTACAAATCAATACCTCTGGGAGTACTTAATTGGAAATTGATCGTTCTCCTGTTCAGGTTAAAATTACGATCAGAATATGAATATATGGATGTATGAATAGGTATGGCTTATAAATGGGCTGTGACATGTGCGTGGCTAAAATCATATTATTGGCTATAGATGGCACCACTGAAAAACAAGAAACGCACCCTCTGCTTAAAATTCTGTTAGTTTCACCAAACAGACTTGCTGGTATTCGACACTTGGCGTAAACAACATTTCCACAGTATCAGTATTAAAACTGCTCAGTATTATTAATTTCCAAATATATTAATATGATACTAAACATCTTTATTGGTTTATTTGGTACTTATTGCATAACAATTCAACATTAGAGATTTACGCGAAATGCGTTTATTAGTGATAGCAAGCTAAAAACAAATCGAATTCTTATAAGACTTTGAGAAGGACCTTGAAGCATGGTCATATCTCTGCCTGTCCTTTAATATACTATTTATAACATTTATAAGTAGTGGTGAAAAAAGTTATTTTAGTTCTAATTCATTAAAATAGTAATACACTCCATCTTTGCTACTACTGAAAAAAAATACCATCACAAACTACTGAAAAATCTCTTTCTAGAATTCTTATTAAAACTTCATCAACTACAACTTTAGTCAACGTTCGTGAAGAGAGCGTTGCTTATCTTCAAAGTTAGTGCTTTCCTTATTTTGATTTGAGGATAAGTACTGTATTAACCTTTTTAGTCATACAGAATAGAGGAAATATTTATAGTAGAAATGTGTGTTAGAAGATTACCTAGAGCCTTATCTGATTCATGAATCTGTGAGAGGAAGTCGTTAAAAAAATTTTTAAGGACGCGAATCTAGAAGATGTTACTGAAACCTCTATGCAAACATGGTATGAAAGATTATCTCAAAATACTATAAGTTTTCAAACTTTCATGAATTGTTTTTAAGTGTTATATATTTTTCCATGCTTGGAAATCCCAAAAAATGGCTATTTGGAAAACCGATAGGAGATAAAGTGATAAAAATATGTGGTCTTGCTGCATTTTGTTTAGGAAACAACGTTGAGGCTCGAAGAGACTGAAATCTAGTGACAAAGTTTATCAACAGATAGCTTCGTTAACTAAGAAATACTATAAAATAAGGTTTAATAAAAACTACCATTTGTATTATGTATGTCGCAGTCTAAGAACAAAACTAACGGACGTCTGTGTAATTATTTGAATTAGAATGAGTTTACATGCAGCAGAAAACTTTGTTTTATAGTTTTATAGTCAACAGCGCAATTTTTTGACACTAACTTCGTAACTAATTTATGAACTTGGTGAAAGAAAAGCAGTTTCGTTAGCAGAATGCGGCAAACCTCGCGAAAAACGCTGAAAGTTACTTAATAAAATAAATGATGATTATTTTATTGAAATAGAAATAATATGATAGAAATAAATGATGATTATTTTCTAATATTTTCAGCTTTATTTTGTTCTTTGAAATGTGTTCCATAGAACCTAATTAGCAATTTTTTTATTTTAAAAGTAGAAAGCATTTTTAATTTTTAAAAAAAAAATTTCAAATTATCATAGCCAGTTTCGTAACTAGGTTCAATAATACACAATTCAAAGAATGAAATAAATAAAAGAATATTCATTATAAGTTACTTTAATTAAAATTACTTTCGTATAATTCTCCATTAAGTTTAAGGAAACGCCCAATTTAGAAATTGGGGGAAATGCATCACTATATATTTTCTCCAAAAACAACTACAAACAAACAAAACCTAATCTTTTAAACAAAAACTAATATTTGTGTAGATTTATAGTACGGTAAAAAAAAAAATTATATTTCCTATTGATATTTGATTGAAACGCAAGCGATAAATTTGAAATTTTTCATTGTTAAGCAAAATTTTTATTTAATTTTCTCGGGTTTATCTAAATAAATTCCTTTTAAAATTGTCATATGTTTAAAAAAAAAATCAAGCAATTTACATAATTTTCCGAGACATTTCCTATCTGTTTATATAAGAAAATTTCTGGAGTTTTTACTTTTCCATGTCCTCCTTAAAATACATGTCACCTGCATAGAAAAACTTTATTCACATCGAGAAATGCCGTCATGAAATCGAAGTTTGTCTATAAAAAGGCATTCGATGGACAGTATGGCGTAAACTTCAACGCAAAGAGAACATATTACGCTACTGTGTGCTTTAATTAGTTAAAAATTGATATCTATTTTTAGAATCCTAATCAAAAATGAAATTTAAAAAAGTGTCTACTTTAAGAGTTGTATAATACTGATAGCATAAGTATTTTCTTAAAAATGGCACATTAGTTATTCTAATGCTATTGCTAATTTAAATGTCATTGAAAATAATTGCAGGGGAAATAAAAGCCCATCTTTAAGCCAGAACAATTGTTTTAACAGAAATTGATGAATTTTTTAAAACAGTTTTTATTTAAGAAAATAAAGAAAAAGCGATTTACTTACGTATTTTCGTATGCCGTACGTCAAGAGTGGCTCTTTAAATTTGTAGATCGAAATTAGGTGTGATCGTATAAACACTCGAAAATTTAAAATAGGATTAAACTTACATGCTACTAATTTCATCACAAATCAAGAAACACAACATAAATCGAGAAAAGCTTAACGAAAAACTCTAGTGGAAATATTTTATTATATTTTCACTAGATGCGGATTCATGTTTACATTGACAAGAAGCTTACATGAATAAAAATGGCTTTAGGGAGTTTTGAACCATACCAATAAGCGAGTCTCATTACCTCAATAAATTAAATTTCCAACCAGTCAAATTGAAGTTCTTTTACCTTCGGGATAACCCTGAATGGTTCCAATAGGGGTTTTTTTTTTCCTTCCATGTAACGCAAATACACGTTAGTTCGAGAGAAAAGCTTTTCGCAAAAGCACATTTGTTCATTGTTTTCTTGATCTAAGAGAGCTACTTTATCTTTTGGTTGTTCAAAATTACCAAGATACAGTAATAGAATCGTAATATCAAAACTACATTTTCAGTTCAACATTGGTTATAAGATTTGATGCTTAAAACTTTAACAATGATAGTTAAAACATCTTACCTACAATGTGCCGTTATTTTATCAAATATTTTAAAAATATCCTGCACTTAACAGATCCTACATTTGTAAATGCTTTTGAAAATTTAAACAAATAAAATGAAAAATTAATTAGCTATTTAAGTTCAGATGTCTCCCCGTCATCATTTCATAGCAAAGTTTTACGTTAATCCGAACTGTCTACATCCGAACTGCCATCCAAAACTTAACTTAGACACTTTTTTTTGAATTTATTTTCCAATATATTCATTGTGTATTTTTATTTACTATATAAGTGGACACTAAATTTCCTCAAGATTATCACTTGTAAAAAATTTGTTCAATGAAAAATTATGCAATTCTTATAGCATTTTGTATAAATTTTATAATATCGGGCAGTGCCTCCCAAGAATTTTGATAACATTGAAAATTCGAGATGCTATCGTAACACTTTAACGCCTACAAAAGTTAATGATAAATTTTATTATTCATCTATAATTGAGTAAAAACTTCACAGCATTTCTCTCAAGCTACCTTTATTTTGACATAAATTAAAGAAATTTTAAGTCATTAACTTATATTTAATTCATAGCCTGTGGGTTGAATAGTTGGCTGAAGTAACTTTGATTTTGTTATCATGCTTTAAAAACGCTAAATATTTTAAGATTAGTTTAAGACATAAGATTTCTTAATAAAAAAAATCATCAGCTCAAATTTGTAAGTTAAAAAGTCCTATTTTAATTCCTTAGCCGAGAATTATAAAAGAATAAAAGTAACAAAAAAATGCAGAAGCCTTAAAAATTACATATTTTTGAATAGTAAACATACAATTCCACTAAAGCGCAGCGCAACAATACAAATAGTGTTTCGCAAATACCTCCATTTACATATAATTTCAGAATCTTAGTAAAAAAATGATAATATCAAACCACTACTCACTCGACTTCGCGCGCAGGTCGTCGGGCTACCGAAGCGGGGGTGCCATCCCTTCCGCAGAGGATCAAAATTGTGATGGCATGTCTTCGGATCATCCTCCGGGATGTTTCCCAGACCGTCGCCAATAGCCCATTGTGCAGCTCTAGTGCGACGTAAAGTAACAACAACAACATCATAAAGAGCCAACTAATATATAAGGGGGGGGGGATACTACAGTTAGTCTGCTCTGAACATGGAGTCTAGAGTATGTTATGGAGACCCAGCTTTATGTAAAATTCCCCCACAATGTGATTCGTCAGAATTTTATGGATAGCGGATGCGAAACTGCCGCTAGGTGGCATTACTTGCCACTGGTGCACTAATTTTTCATTCGTCATTAATACACGTGCACATTGTAAATGCACGTGTTACTATTAAATATCGATATTATATGAAATTTATTTGTGTTCTTTTAACGAATAATTATGGGCAAGTTTTGTTACTGCCCAGGTTGCAAAACCATCTGAGGTAAAAAGGAGAAAAGAAAAGCAGCTTCCTGGTATCAGCTTGTTTAAAGTTCTTTAGGATCCATGGCTCTGAATTACCTTTATCCAGTTCAATTACAATAAATGCGGAATTAAAACCGCAATATGCATGTATTTAAAAATATGTTCATATTTTTTTTTTGTTATTTTAATTAATTCTACACACTACTTCATCGTAACATATAAATAATTTAGAAAAATGCATCATTAATAAAATTATTTGTTTAAACTCATTTTTTTTAAAAATAAATTAAGCTTTTTACTTTTGATAATAAAACTAATTTTATTAATTATCCCGTAGCATTGAAAAACGCTAACATGTTCCTTTCTAAACTAATACGAATCCTAAAGCAATGAAAGGATTTTTATTTGACTTGATGCATAATACATTTATTATCGGAAAAAAAACTATCTTGTTTGAAATCTTCTTCAATTATTCCGAGAAATGTAGCAAATTTCGACTCGAGTTTCCTGTTTATATTTTCTTTTTTAGATAAAAAATTTATTCAGAAATACTTTTTTGATTTTATACTAAAAAAAATTAATAGTTTATATTAAGTTTAAAATTAATATTAATTCTTTAAAAATGAATATTAATTATTAAAATGCATTTTTCCTGTAAAAAATGAATATAAACTCTGTTTCTGTCACGTATTCTAATTAGATATTTTACAGTTATTACGTGTGTGATATTCAGTAAAATATACCATCGTCGATGTTAAAATCAAGAAACCTCCCATTAAGGCTCCTATACTCTAATTTAAAGTTCTACCTCCAATAGCATAATCAGCGTAGTGCATTTAAAATTATCTCCTGAATATTGAAACTTTGAATTCAAGTAAAAAGCTTATTTTAATTGATGCTTGCGAATGACATTTTTCCTGCTATAAAAATCAAGTAGTTTCACTGTTTTCCATGAATCTGATTTTGAATTAGGATAAAGAAACTCTTTTTACTCCCTAATCTGCTGGGCAGATTCACATTTCTGACTGCTCTAGATGCATGATCGAATATTTAGGGATCGTTTACACTATATGCGATTTACGTACTCTCGTTTGCTATCTAGAAAAAAGAGGAGTTTGATTGGTGAGTTTAGGTGCTACCATATGCAGTGAGAGTAGTCCTTTAAATTTAGGGATCGAATTTAAATGTGAAAATTAAATTAATTTAAAGGTGAAAATTTAAAATAGGATAAAATTTAAATGATGATGCTAATTTTTTTATGAATTCATAAATGGTCCTAAAGAAAAAGCATTTTTAGGTTCTGTAGTGCTTATGGATTCCTATTTACTAATAAATGTTAAGACAAACTGAACTGATGTCAACGTACGCCACGACTTCGAAATCGAAACATCAACAGGCGGATGTCAACAAAACCATGATTAAGATATTTTCATGTTGTCATTAAATAAAAAAGTACATAACATTTTTTCAGAAGTATATTTGATAAATTCCTATCTTTCTTAGTATAATTGCTATATCATTTTTCCCCTTTATCAATTTTATTAAAAAAATCTCTTATTGTTTTTTTATTTTTTCTGGAATAAATTATTTTACTTTCACAATTACTTCATGGTACCTTCCTAACAGAACATCATATATCTTATTCTCAGCTGATCTGATTAATATGTTAATGAGATAAATTTTTTAAAAATATTTAATTGTTGAATAGAAATTATGTTAGATTGTATTTTTGTTAATTTTTTCGCTTGCCCTTTTAACTGAATTTAATAAGCAAATTTTTGTTGCAGCGTTCAAACTAAAGTTTAATTTTGAACTGTCAAATTCGTTCAAAAATGGGAAACGTTGAAATGCATAAGCTGGAACCTGTAAGAGCTGATGAAAGAGAAGAATTAGACTTGAGCACTCCTGTTGATTACAAAACATTCTGCAAAGTATGATCGAACTTTCTAATAAAATTTATTCTTTATTTGTTGATTCATATTATATTTTATAATAAAATGTCTTTTAATGGAATAATCTGTACCATTTTATGCAAGCAATATTTTATTATCTCTATTTTTATTTGATAAAGTTAATTATGTGAAACAATTTTATGTTTCTGGTTTTAAAATAAATGAACTGTTTCATGACATCTTTGTAAGTATTACCCTGTTAAAGTTTATAGAATATTATAATGGTGTATCCTAAACCTTACTTTTCTTAATTTTTATTTTTAACTTTAATTTTTACTGCCCTTGAAATATGCAAATTGATTATACACATCAGATAACATTATCATAAAAATTGAAATAAGTAACAAATTGATTTTTATTACGAGTTTAATCTGATCCTATAAAATTAATAAGTTCAAATTTTCATTAAAGAGAAATAATGCATAAGAAAAGTTTGACTTTCTTTGGTCAAATTAGAAGGGAAAAAAATCATGGGCATAGTTCGCAGGATAAGTGTGAGTATATGTCCTGCTCAATAATTACAAATTTCTAATAATCCTCCTCTATATTACAGAAAAATTTTAAAAAAATTTATGAATCATCATGAATTTAAATTCTTCAAAGTAAAAACAAAGTGATAAAAATAATTAATCTTTTATATAGATTTTAAAAGTTTCTTTTGTATATATGAAATTTAGAGAACTTATGTGACTGTGTAATTTAATTTTGTCCTTCTCAATAATTAAGTCTGCAATATCCATGGAAAAAATATTCTGTGTTCCCCAAAGAGAAAAATATTAACAATTTTTTAACGAGAGAAAGTGTAATGTACTTAGATCTAGATAATCCAAACTTGTCAACTATTTATAGCCATCATTATTATTTCAAATTAATTAATTTAGCAAAAAAAAATAGTGTTCATTTGTTGCATATTTATAGTGTTTTAAAAAATGCATCTTACAAGTTTTTTTTTAAGTATATCCTAAAAGAACATGCCTAAACACTTATCTTTTTCAGCACATCAAAGGTGAATATTCACATAAGTGCCTGACTGAAATTCCGACAGCTATAACAGACTCAATATCACTACATGAGAGAATAAACTTATCATTCAATTGCTTACCAACTTTGCCAGAAGAACTTCCCTTACGAATACCTCACATATCCTTTTTGGACCTTAGCTTTAATAAAATTACTGCTTTACCAGATAGTATAGGTTTATTTTTTCATTTAAAAGAACTGCTTTTATCTCACAACCAACTAGAACAAATTCCATTTACTCTTTCCCGATTGGTGAAACTTCAGAAGATCGATTTGTCTCACAACAACCTGATCTCCTTGCCAGAAAATATTGGTGAAATGGAGTCACTCAAAAAACTCAATGTCAGCTGCAATAAACTGACTTGTCTTCCTAAATCTCTTGGTTATAGTGAAACTATTGAAGTTCTTCTTGCTGTTTCTAATGCTTGTGAATCACAACCGCCTCAACATATCTGTGATAGTGGATCTGTTCAGACTATTAGGTTTTTAAAACAACTTGCATCAGGGAAAATCCTATCAAAAGTGGAACGAGAAATTAATGTATTTCCCAGAGTTAGAGGTAATGTCATTCAAACAGCAGCTGCTAATCCTGATTCTGCTAAAGCTCTATATGTTCAAATACAAACAGCAACTATGAACACTGCAAGTAGAATTAGAACACCTTTGCTTCCACCTTATGATGCTACTCAACTGCATCCTGATGAACTAAAAGACAGAATAATCGGTGAGCATAGCTTCACATTTTCTTTCTTTCTTTTTTTTTTTCTTAATACATTCAAATCAATATTGTGCTGTATTTTAAATTTAACATCTTCTGATATTGTAAGTTGTTTATATTATATGTATTTAAGGTTTATTGGGTGCCTTATTATACAATTCACTTTATAATACTTTTTCCTGTGTTTACTGATTAAACTATTATGTACTGTTTAGAACTTTGTAAAGATATTATATTGTCATTTAATTGTTCCCTATGTATATTTTCTAATTTACAACTTAGAGTGCTTGTAAAACAATTCATTTAGAAATGTATTAAAGCATTGCAATACATTTTATGACTTTTGACAAAACTAAGTTGACTTTAGTTGTTCCTATTAGGATTTGAATTTGCAAGCATAATCCAGATATTCTTTGGAATAAATTTCTGGCAGTTCATTTCTTCCCAAAATTCCAGCTTGTTTTGCTAATAAGTGATATAAGAAACAAATTGTTAGTGCAAGAGTGTTAGGGTGTTTGATAAAGAGTTTGTATTTTTAAATTGTTTGTATTTTGTTTGTGTTTCCATTTTTTTCCTTGAAAAACTTCCACTCAATTTTTTTTCCTTCAGTTATATGTAAAATAACAGTCATATATATCTATAGAGCAGTGATTGTATTTCTGTACAAAATATTTCCCCCTCTGCCAATTATCAGTTTTTTCTCCTGAATGATTCATCCAATTTCATATTTTTAACAAATTAAGAAAAGAGTATTTCTTTAGGAATTTGCTTTGATAATTCCAATCAGATATTGTACAAATAAGTAATTAGATTCAATTTTTTTTATTTTAACTTCTAATTACATGACTGAAATAAAACTTTGACAGGTTTGCTTTACGGTGCTGTGATTGGAGATGCCCTAGGAATTGCAACAGAATTCTTGTCTTTGGATGAATGCCATTTTTATTACAATGAAGAGACACTAACTTATAACGATATCATTCGAGATGAGCATAGAGCTCATTGGAGTAGAGGGGACTGGACTTCCAATTCTGATCAAATGGTTTGCATTAGTTTTTATTATTTCTATTGCTTGTGAAATTATTTTCTAACTCTGAAATTAGGTAAATAATAGTTTAGAATTGTAACTTTTAATTTGTTAACATTGAGAAAGTTTAGTTACTGGTGCAAAAGAATAGTAACTAATTAGTATGCTGAATAAAAATGCTATAATTTTGTCCAAAACTTTATAAAATGGACATGTAAATATTGGACTAGTTAGTTGTAATTGAGAAATTTATACTAGTGACAATTTTGACAACAAAACAATTTTTCCCTGTTAACAATTAGAAAGAAAGAAATGTTTAAATCTTATAAGATTTAAGCATACTCATCACCAGTTTGTTCTAAATTATATATCTTTAGTTTTGCTTTCTCAAGCATAAAACTTTTCTCATTCAGTGAAATAAAATTTTAAAAATATGCCCTTTTATTTTCTTTTTTATTTCTCAAGAACTAATGAACAGAACTGATTTTTTTTCCAAATTTTTGGTAGTAAAAATTTTGAAAGCTAAAAATGTGTGCTTTTTTTATTTAAATTTTTTTTAAAATTATTATTAAATTTAATAACAAACAAAAATTTTTCACATAAATTTTTTGTTGTGCAAATTAGTGTTATAAATGAGTGCAACAAGTTTTAGGATTACATTATTAGTTTCAAAGATATAACAGAAAAATATGTAAATACCATTAAACAAGCCACATTTTCCATAGCTTTTCTTATTAAACTATTTGAACCATTTGGTTGACTAACATATTCTGAAAATCAAAAAACTGAATTTCTCCAAAAAGCATATTTAACGAATATGTTTTTGCAACTTGAATTTCTTTAATGCAGTGTTTTTAGTACAAATAAATTTCCCTTTTCTTAGTTCAAAAAAAAAAACATTTTCTAGGAACAAATTATGCAGAGTAAATTTTGTTTAAAGTTTTTACTGTTTTTACTTTCATAAAATATTAAAAGTAACCAACTGAGTGAAAATCAGCAATTTCGAAGAAAATTTTCATTGTCTGTATTTGAAATTTTGTTCTTTAGTTTTCTAAATCTTTTTAAATTGAGAATGAATGTTATGATTTCCAATTATTTAATTCGTGTAAAATAAATTGTTTTAGTATTTGTTGGCAATTACATTCTTTAAATGCATTTTTAGAAAAATTTTAGCTTTGAGAATATCTCGTTCTGTTAATACGCATTATGAAAACAGTTTTGTATAAAATTCTTTTGTACGTAGATTTTGTTTAATACCTAAATGTTTTTATTCAAAAGCTAAGGCTTAGGTGGGAATTAATTACTTTTATCATGCTTTAAGTAAGATTTTTTCAAATTTTTCTTTTAAAATAAAAATCAATATTGAACCACATATTTAGTGCTAATTCATTGTATATTTTAAATTTTTCAAAGATATTAGTTCTATACACAGGTAGCAATGCTATTGAACGAGAAAAATAATTGTTGTGATATTTATGTTTTACAATTTGTTGTAAAGTTATTAACGTAACATAAAAAAAAAATTGTTTCTTATTATCAAATTTGCCATTATTTTGAAAATTATTATATGGAACTTTTAAATTTTACTTTTGATCTATTTACCTTGCTTACCAAAAATAAAATTTAATTAAGGTAGTTTTCAAAAGCAATTATGCCGGACGGAATCAACTTCCTTAAGACGACATTTAATTTTAAGTCACATATATCACAGCAAACTTTTCCATTAAAATATTTTTTAGGGTTAATAAAAAAAATAATCATTATTTTTACAACAAAATCAACATCTGCCCTTACTCAGATGTCAGATGTTCCCTTTGACCCTAAGTATAGAAATGTGACCATTGGATCAAAAGTTATTTAGCATGCTTCTTTACAGAATGAATAGTAGGGAGAGAAAAGAATTGTATTTAATAGTTAGTTTAACAGCCAACTATTAAATACAATTTCTATTACTTACAATTAGTTTAACATGCTAGGAATATTTTTTTTCCTGATACATCTTTGTAGACTTGTTTGAAAAAAAATGTCTTTCCTTAATTTGCTTTAAACTTCTTATATTTCACAACAATATTTAATATTTACATTTCCTTAATTTGCTTTAAACTTCTTATATTTCACTACAATATTTAATGTTTATATTTCCTTAATTTCAGCTTCTTGTTCTTGATTCCTTGCTGCAATGGGCTGGTGTGGTTGATGAGTTAGAGTTTGCCAAACATCTTATTACCTGGAAGAAAAGTGGAATTCCAGAATTAGAGGGACGAGAAAGTTACATGCATTCAACTACAATCAATCTTGTAAGATAACTTGAATTTCAAAACTTTTAAATTTGATTATTACAAAATGTGGTTACTGAGTTGTAAATTGTTTATTACTATTATGATTTTCATCATTTACTGTTTGACTGCTTGAAGAAAATTGTGTGTGTATTCAAGTGCTTATTGTGGGAAAATTTAGGAATACAAATATTTTTATTTATTTTGAAATTTATTAGGTTTAAGTAATCATTAAAAAGGAATTTTTCAGTTAATCAGGGGCAAGTAAATAAAATTATCACATTATCTTATTTTATTTACTTATTTTTAAATTTTTGTGATGGCCATTTTATTTTGTGTTCGAAGAAAAGTTTTGAGTGTGGAAAAAAATTATTAAATTTACTTCAACCAGCTAATTGAAAAGTATTATGAAATGTTGTATTGAGTTTTAAAGATATCTATTTCTATAAGCTCTTAATAAGATAAGATATTAAAAGTAGTTTTCTGGATTTTAGAAAGGTATGAAATTTTTTGTAAATATTAAAATTGAATTTATTTGTTTTGTGTAAAATATTACTTTAAATATTTTTTTTTAGTTCTATGCAAGATCTACCTTAATGGATTTGAATAAAATTGATTGCAACCAATTACATTTCTTGTAGGATAATTTGAATTATAAAAAATTAAATTATTCCAGCTTTTTGTTTTATTTGTAAATTGATTATTTTTCTCCATCTTCTATTTCGGTAATTGTTAAAAAAAATTCTGTTTTAAAATGTTGCTTTGAGTAATAAAGTGTTTTTTTCCCTCTGTCTCTCTAAACTTTAAGCAGTGTTTATTGTAATTTTTTTTTCTTTTTCTGTTTCAAAACAGTTCAGTTATTGTATATTTACCTTTCATAATTATTTATTTTTAAAAAAAAATTCTAGATTTTTGTTATAAACAAGATATAGAAAAAACTAAAAAGAATTTTAATTGTTGAAAAATAAAGCACTTAGTAAAAGATTATTAATTTTATTCAACACTAGCTAGATGTTTTTCCCACTATTAGTAGAATAAGACTACTTATTTTCTCTAACTATTTAAAGGATGAATAGAAAAAGTTACAAAGAGTGTGTAGGGTTTAATTTATGCATTCTTACTTCATTGATAACTTCAGGTGTTGCAATCTCCCAAGTATGATGAAAATCCACATCAGGTTGCTGAAGATACTCATAAACATGATGGATTTAACCTTACAAACGGAAATAGTTCAAGTAGTCCCCAAAAATCATCCTTATTCGTTGATAGTGGTTCTCTCTCACGAGCATTAATACTTGGTAAATATATTCTAACTTTTGTGATTAAGAAATTTTAATGTAATTTTTAAGTTATATTGATTGTAAATTATATCAAATAAATTTTTTATTCCATTTGATTTCAAAAATTCCCTTGAAATATATTTATAGAATTTAAGGAAATCTTGAATCTTATTTTTAAATGCATCATTGTGGTTAAAAGTATTCATAAATTCGTGGTATTATTTTAGCATATAAAAAAATTTTTCAAAAACAAATTCTTATGTCTATTTTATTTTAATTTTTTAAGTAGTTTCTTTAAAAATTATTTTGCCCTGTAAAAAATAATTTTTGTGGTTGGATAAATTTTTAAAAAGTTTTATTTAATGTTAGCATTGGTTAAGTTAATCATGCAGGCTATAAAAATTTACTCTTAAATAGAGAGAGAGAAAAATGGCCTTTTGTTTCACATTTTTAGTTAACATTACTGAATTATTATTTTATCATTCATAATATTATTATAATCAATATTATTATTCACTATCTTTCATCTTATTAATAGGTCAATAAACCGGAACGCAATGAAATAAAATGACAAAAAAAACTCGTTTTTATCTTATAAATTTTGATTGTGGTAAATATCAAAATTATGAAATTACTTTGTATTGGCTTTTACCATTTCTAACTTCACTAATTCTATATTAATTCAACATTGATGCCTATTCTTTTTGTGGTAAAAAATTTTATATTTAAAATATCTATATCATGATAATAATAACTTGTTATTGCTTGTTAATATGTTACTTGTTATGATGGAAAATATTTAATTATTTATTCTTATTTTTCAATCATATTCAGAAAAATGTTGAAATAAAGTAAAGATTGTGAAAGTGGTGCAACTTTATTATTTTAATGCATATGAAACTTTTAGTTTTTATAATTATCTCAAATTAATGCTTCTTTTTATTTTCAGGTATACCTCGTTTTCATGACTTGAGTGAAGTTATTTCAAATTCTGTCAGAATATGTTTAGCTACACACTTTGATGAAAGATGTGTCATGACGTGTGTAACTTTAAGTGTGGCAGTTGCTTTAATGTTGCAAGTAAGCGATTTTTAAATGACCTGTTGATGTGAATTCTATGCTTAAGTTTGGTATGTTTCACTTTTTTTAATAAAAGAAATTTCCTTTATGTAGTTTTTAATAAAAATTGCATTTATATTAAATTTATAAAAGTTTGTTATCTTAAAATTGTTGAACATTTGTTAATTTCTTTGTTAAGTGTATAGGCTTCAGCCTATGATATTTTTTAAAAAGAAAAAGCTTTCCTATTTTATTATTTAAAATTGACGATTTTACAAAAAAATTAATTTACAGTTTTTTAAAAAAAAAATCTTAAGGACAACTTAAAATTTAATTTGGGACCAATTAAAATTTACGTAACAAATACTGTAAAAAAGTCTTTTGCAAAAGTTCCCGAATATATGCTCTTTTTTTAATCATTATTATACTTTTATCTAGATGTTGTAGGTAAATTCTTATTTATCTGGTTTGTTTTTATAAAGAAGTGGTATCCTATTTTTTTTAATTGATAATTTTGTGAAAAAATACTTAAATAACCATTTTTCAGAAATAGAATTATCTATAGAATAATAATCTTAGGGGTAATTTTTAGAGCCAATTAACAGAAAAAATACTGTTAAATTATTTTGACAAAAGTTCAGAAAAAAAGCTTGTTATTTTAAAATTAAACTTTTATTTAAATGCTATAGATAAATTATTATACATTTTTTAATAGAATTTGACCATTTTAAAAGTATGTTTATAAAGAATTTTTTTGCTAGAAAGATATGATATAAATTTTGTAAGGATTTTAGGAAATAATTTTGAGCTTTGTTATTTTAAATTAAAGATTTTATAGAGAAAAAGGATATATTTCTGTCAGGAATAATTTTAGACTAGTATAAATATATTGTATATTTTTTCAAATATTTCTCTGTAATTTTTAACTAAGTATGTTTAAAAAATTTTTTTATTAAATGTATTCTATGTATGAAGCTAAGAATCATTCTTACTAAAATCTAAATCAGAAATTTACTTCATTACTATGTAAAGTAAACAAAAGCATTCTTGCTGAAATCAAAATGGTTTATATCTCTTTATCAATTTTACATATTTTATTCCCTTGAATTTATATTTAGTTTTTGTACTGTTTGTACTACATATATAAAACATTTGTATAATAACTTAATATCTATTATTTTAAATTCTTGAATCTTTTCCCCATACTTTTCGATAAATTAAAAATGTTAGAAATTATGCTAAATAAACTCTTTGCTTAAATGTGATAAAAATTAAAATTTGAAAATCTACTTTTTAAAAAAAATTAGATTTTTATGATATATTTGGCTTAAAACTTAACCAGCCTAAAACTGTACTGATGAAAATTACCTGACTCAATTCTTAAAGTGCTTTCAAAGAATTGTTCATTTCGTTTTATATCATAATGTTGTTTATCAAAAAAATTTAATGCTTGTCATCTTAAACCTAGTAAAAAAGCAACAATCGTTTTTAAAAAATAAATAAATGAAATTAAAAAAAGAACTGTTTTCCCGCATTTGTCAACCAAATGTAAGATTATATTTTGAAAACTTTCTACTCTGGAATTTTTTAAACTAACCTTATTCATAAGAAACATCATGGTAAAATCCAAAGGAACTTATAATAATTAGTAAAATAAAATGACTCAGTAGTTAGAGTTTAAATTTATTTTCTCAGTTCTATAAGATTAGTTTTAAAATATTTTAATTAATTTATAAATCTTTCAGGGCAAATATTCTTTGGAAGAAGACTCTTCAATGGAAGAGTTGTTAAAGAGGGCAACTCAATATGGTTTAAACTATAGCAAAGATGAAGCTATACAAAAAGAATTCAACTATTATTGTTGTTGTAGTGATTATAAAAAGTGAGTAGTCCTTTTGTTTGTTTCATAATTTGAAAATATGGATATATTTCTGTAATATTACCACCTGTTCACACCAATTATCATCAAAGAATATACATAGGAGAAGGCTAGCTTCCATAGGCATAATGTAAACCAGTCCCCGAAGGTTTAGTACAGGTGTATAAAGGAAAAAAAACAATAAAGGGCATACAGTAAAAGTTCTTGAAACAGATTTCTACCCTCCTCTTCACCCAGTCACTACTGGGGTTGGGGAGAAGAAGAAAAGTTTCTCTTTTTATTTATTATTGTTTTGTTCTGCATTTTTACACTATTTGTTAAATGGTACTGTACTGTTAATAAATATATTCCTTTGAAAATACATTTATCCACGTTGATTACATTTGCTAACTCATTTTGACAAAGAGAGAAAGAATAAAGTGGCAGCGCGAGTGGTAGCATACCCAACGATACATGTAGAGTTGCCCAACAGCCGGTTCACAGGTTCCGTACCTTTTAAAAGTCACTTTGCTTTTTATGTGCATGCTCTGGATCTTATTGTATATGATGCTCTGTTAATTCTGCTTATATTGCTCGCTTTATAAGTTGTTTTTCTGTTATAACATACTGAACTGAGCTCTGTGAAGAAAAAGTTTGTGCCATTTCTAGAAATTCATTGAACTTAAAGATGGGTATTTCAGTGCTAAATGTGTGCCTCAGTGTTGTTTAGTAAACATACGCATACAGTTCTGTGGTAACACAATAACACACATACATTCTACTTTATTATTGCAATCTGCTCTCGTTTTTAGCAAATTTAAAAATTTTGAAGAATTAAAAGTTTTTATAAGCCTAACGCTAGGCTTGTAGCGTAGCTACCACTACAAATCGCTCATGGACTGCAATAGTGGCACAACTTTAAAAAACACGCGTTTTGAACTGAAAACAGGTGTAAATATAAAAATACACTTTCTTTTCAGCAACAAAACTAGCACAACTCACAATCCAACTTGAAGGTAATCTTCGTTTAAGCAAACTAAAGTATTTCTTATGCATTTTCCTTAGCAATGAAAACTTTAAACTCACTACTCACTTATCTCAAAACATGATTTTTTGAGTTGTGCCGCTATTGCAGCCCATGAGTGAAATATTAATTACCAAATCCCTAGTATATAAGACATGTTAACTTGATTCTATCAAAGGTACCTTTTGATAGATGAAGGTTGACATGGTCAATTAATTCCCCACATTATGATCTGCGGACGTGATATGAACCTGTCAACATTGATGGACGGTCCACATTCAATAATTGATTTGCTTCTAACTCAAACACTGCTCAAAGAAAAGAAATCCAGTGAAGTAAATAAAGTCTCCCAGTCAATAAACAATATTGAAGGGGAAAAAAGTAATGAGCAAAATGCTATAAACAAAACAAAATAAGAAAATATAATATCCAAATTGATACAATAAACAAATAAACAGCATAAATCGACTAGTGATATCCGTTCATCAAATTCTATCACAGATAAAATGTGGTGTAACTACCACTATAAATATTAAATACCAAATCACTAGTATATAAGACATGTTAACTTGATTCTATCATGAGGTACCTATTGATAGATGAAGGTTGACATAATAGATAAACTCTCCCCTTCAAGCTGTCTAAAATATATTTGTGTTGTACTTAAAGAAAAAATTTCATCACGTGAATCAAATTGCAATTTTTAAGCATTAGTTAGTCTTAGTAGCAACTACGCATTATGTTACTTAAAAATCTTTTTACACTAGAAGGTACTTACATGCCACTATTTATATTTAATTTTTATCTGCGTTTGTCCTTGCAAATTTGCTTAATTTAATTACCATTTGCAGAAGTCATGATTGAGAGTCAGTCCTCATAAGAAAATTTCATATTTATTTACTATAAGTTTTTTATTTGTAGTTTTTTTTTAATATTTTATTCCCCTAAAAGGTATGAACGGTACACAGTAAAATTTTGTACCAGTGTAAATTGATTTACCTGTTAATGTAAACTGGATGCTCAGATTTTATTTTCCTTTTTTTCTTAGTATTGGAATTTCTGAAGTTGGAAAAGCATGTCATCCTTTTAAAGCATGCGCAGCTGCTTTTACAGGTCTTCGGTCTGGGGCAGATTTTAAGTATGTTGATTGAAAATCCTTTTCTATTTTGTTAATTTAATTTTTGTTCAAATGTTTGATAACATTTTAGTTTTCTTACTTTATTATCAAAGTGTTTTGAGAATCTTAAATTTAAAGTGATAAGAGTATATTAATATAATTAAATGAAACTGTATTTTTCCCTATTTTGTATTTTTATAACATCTGAATTTTACATTGTAAAACTGTACAAATTATTAGTAAGCTGAAAGTTTAGGAACTTTGTTTCTTTTACTCACCTAATGGTCAGAAATATTATGGATGCAATCTTATCAAAAAAAAGTGTCAAACCTTCCGAAAAGAGCTTGATTTACGAAAAAATACTTTGACTAACTTATGAGATTTATAAATTTTCAGATTATTGTATTGTTAGGGCCTGTTGTGTTGTTTGATTGTTATTTAGAATTATTTGCATTAATTCTAAATAACAATTAAAATAATTTTGACTCAAATAAGTTTTCATCAAAACTATTTACAAAATAAATAAAAAAATATCTTAAATCATTTAGTTTATGCTAAAAGCAGTATTTCTCAAGTGAAGAATGTACTTATTAAAGATATCTAAGAATATCCTCGACTTGGCTACTATGCACAGTGAAATTCTAAAAACATAATTGTTGTGCATTGATAATGTCTATCCATAATATGTAATTTTATATTTTTTTATGGTATAAATATTGAATTTAAAGTGTATGAATTATGGTTTCATTAAAATTATTTTTATTTGTATTTTAATAAAATTACTTTCTTTATAGGAAGCGGGAATTGAAAAGAAAAATTCTTAATGTCTTTTAATTTAAAACCATTAGTTTTAGAAATTATGGTAAGAGGAGAAAGATGTGTATAAAACATACAACACTTTTTCACTTTGAAATCAATTTTATTTAATGATCTGTAAGAAAAAAAATTAAATACTAGATATATTGCTGAAAAAATTTTAAACTCAAAATTTGACATTTTTAAAAAGTCTCTTCATAACTTTTTTCATTACTTAATCATTATTTTATATTATTCATTATATTATATTATTCATTAGTAATAATGTATTATTCATTATTAATAATATATTATTCATTATTTTATATTTATTCATTATTTTATGTCAGTCAAGTTGAAACTGTTAAATAGACTATTTCCAAATTATTTTTTTATTATTTATTTAATGTTTTTTTTTACTTATTTTCTTTTTATTATTTTTTTGTCTATGTGGTAAAAGTAGATTGATACTGATATAAGGGGTTAAAGAAATGGTGATATTGCTCGCTTTTCAATTTGAAACAAAAATAAACCTCTGGTAAAATTTGAAACAATAAAAGCATTTAAGTTGCAAAAAGAAAAGTTGGTTTTAAAATAGAAAGTTCAAACTAGTTCCAACCACCCCCTTCATATTATTATAATTTATAAAGAAAACATATAATATTATATAATTTGTATTTTATTATATTTGTTTATTATTTCAATTGTTTTCTTTTTAACTTTCACAGAAGTGCTCTGAGCAGTTTGTTGATGCTTGGGGGTTACAGTAGCATGACTGGCTGCATTAGTGGTTCATTACTTGGCTGCAAATATGGCTATTCTCGACTTCCAAAACTCTGGATTGATGGTTTGAAGCCTAAAAATAAAGAATATTTAAATTCTAAAATCAATTCTCTGCTAGATATGATGGGCCTGCCTTAATCTTTAGTCATTGTGTTACTTTTTGTATTATAAAATTACATATTTTTTAAATTAGTGCTATACTATATTGCAATCTTGACAGCTATATTATTATTTTTTCTTTAAAAATATATGTTATTATTGTTACAGAGTCATTTTAGTTCATATGTCTTGTCTGATATTTTGGAAATTGTGATTTGAAAAAAAAATATGTATATTATTTTTTAAAATTTGCTTTTAGTTGTTTTGTTATAGAACATTTTATTTTATACCTTAATCAATTGATATTTTAAAAGCAGTGTTCATTAGCTGTGTGACATGTTTCTAACTATTCTAAAAAAGATCTTATTTATTACATGTTTCCCTTTAAAGCTGAAATATAACAATATTGATATTCAAAAATTTTAGGTAGCTTGAACTTTAACATTAGATAACTAAGTTAATTTTGTTTCCAGTAAAAGTTACTAAAAGGCTAGCGAAATTTCAATTTTCCAAGACCATAAATTGAGTAATTAAAAATATAATAATTTTAGTCATAATTTGTTTAAAAAAACATTATTAAAATAAAATTTCTTTTTAAGTAAGCGACATGAATAGATTTTAACAATTATTAATAAAATAAAAAGTTTTGACGTCTTGTGAAATGGTATGCTGTCATCTTATAAATATTTCAAATTTTTTTATTTGTAATTTGAATACCGTAAGCATGAAAAAAAATCAAATTGATCCTCTAACTAACAAAAGGATTTAGGATTGTTTTTTTTTTTCATTTCTCATATTCAGACTTATCATCAGACTAATTTCCAATATATATATATATATATATAAAGCATGAAGGTTGGAAGAGATTTCAGGATGCCTAGCAATCTGTATAATCTAGAAAGCTCAAAAAAATTCCTCGTTCCTAGAAATTTTAATGATCAAAAATATTTTGTCAAAGGTCCCTGAAATTTGCAATATATCAAAGAAACAGGGATTAAAAAAATTTATTTAAGTTTAACTGTATGTGATTAATAAAAAAAAATTCGATATTATACATGTTATCAAGTGTATGTGATAAAGATCAGAAAGTAATTAATAGAAAAATTGTTTAAACAAATGAAATAAAATAGTCTACAACATGCTTTTTTTCATTTTTAAAATTTTTCATTATTAATTCATGATAGATATATCATACTTAATTGCATATATGTAAATGTTATGTAAGTGTATGTTATGTTTCTAACGTGAGTTTATATTATAAATTTATTTTAGCCTAATAAAAAAAAGTCTAATATTTTAAAGAAAAATTTTATATTTTTTTAACATATGCTCTTATAGTTTAGTTTAAACTCCTGGGATTAATTTTATTTAATTTAATGTTTTACTAAATATATGTAAGAAAACATTAATAGTGTGATTTTGAAAAATGTATTTTCAAAGTCTAGAAAACCTGGAATGGTTAAATAAATTTCATTTAGTGCTTTGATAGGCATTCTGATAGTTTTCTTTGTGCTATGTTGTTGCTAATATCAAAAACCTTAATTTAAATTTTATATATTTTAAGAACTTTGCTTTTCTAAAATACCTATTATTTGTTGAAAAATGATCTTTAATAGCTGAAATCATCAAAATTTTTAAATGTGTCTTCCTCAAATATAACACTGCAATGTGGATGTACTATGTTCCTTATCAAATAACAACTTATTGAATTATATTAATTCACTAAACAATATTGTTCTTTATAACTACTTTTTGTACTTTTACTTGCTGTTTGAGATTATAATGTTTATGATAATGCTTGATTTAGTTTTTTATGTGTACAGTGCAATGATAAAATTGCTTTATTTATATCTTAAGCGTACAGTGATAAAATATGCTTAATATTGTAATAATTTTTTTTTAAACTTACAATTGTAAAATTTTTCCTGTGCAGTTGTATTTCACAAATTGTGTTTGCCTTTTGTATCAATTTATTTGAGTGTATTTATATTCAATTTATTTCAAAGAGATTTAATACTATATGTACTCAAAACATTTTTTTATTCTGAAAATAATCCTATATGTTTGTTTGACATTTAAGGCAGCTTAAAATAAGGATCAACCAAGGTTTTAAGATATTTGGCTATCTTAAATATTCCTTGTTTTGGTATGTTTTTGAAAAATCAAACGATTTCATTGTATATTTGTAAGTCTGTGTAGTGAAATTTTTTATTTTTTATACTATTTAAAATTTATTTATTTAATTATGCATTCATAAAAAATGATTTGTTAATTTAAAAGTCATTGAGCGAGCTATAATATTTTATTGAATGAAGTTGAGCCATGTAGTTTTAACCGATTAAGTCACTTACCATGTTTGTAACTTTTGAATCTCTCTACTATGTGATTTTTTTTCTTTTGAATTGTGGGCCAATCTATGAAGACAGGGAAAATTTGGAATTCTCAGAGATTTGAAATTTACCTAAAACTGGATTTCTGATGAAATTAAAATACAATGCAATACTCTCGGAGAAAATGACAATAAACTCAAAACATTTTCGTAGCATTATAATGGTCACGCATAACCTAACTACCAATATGTTTCAATCTATTGTCAGGCCTTAAGAATATTTTGGATAACCAACCATCTCGTTAAAAGTTATCCATTATTACAACAGAGTGTTTAAGATTGATGAGATACTGAAACAAAAATCTCTCTCTTAGTGGTTCTGTTAATTAACTGTTCTTTTTTAAAACTAATTCCCATTTAACAATTTTGGATTCGTTTATGATATTATATTTTTGAAATTAGGTTTGAAATCATCGAATTTGAAAGTCACAAAACTTTTCATGACTGGCAAACACCGTGTACAATAATTTATTTTTCTTTTCATTGGTGTTATTTTAAAAAAAATAATAATAGTTTTGATTAGATAATTTGTTATGTTCACTTTCTATTTAACAAATATTTATTTTATTTAAATTAAATTTCTTAAAATATTAAGATTATAATAATTTATAAAAATAAATAAGAAATTTATCAAAAACCTTTTACCATACAAATTAATAGAAAAATCTCATAATATATAAATTTACAAAAGTTGGTTTTAATAAAATAATAAATTTTTACGAAAGTTGGTTTTCATAAAGTAACAAATTTTGATAATACATATTTTTTGTTTCTCAGGAATTTTTAGACAAAATTATGAACAAATAAAATAATGAGTAAATTTTAAATTTAAAGAAAAAAAAAATTTTTTTAAATTTTTTCATTTTTTAAATAAAAAATTCAAGTCAAAATACTTAATTAAAAAATTTATTTGTAATTTATGTTTAATTTCTACATAACATTTTTAATTACTATTAAAAAATATCTTTCATTTAAATTGTAAAAGTCTGCAAAGTTTTACTCTGGAAATCTTAGAGAATTTTGGAAAGCTTTCACCCTGAAGTTTTTGTTTTTCTTTCTTTTGAATGAGCCTGTTATTTAGTCCATTTCATTATTGTTTTTGTTTACTTAATTTTTCTCTATGTTAGTTTGATACCTTTCTTTATTCTTGACATTTGTGATTGAAAAAAAAATTGTAGTGGATCCCTTTCTTTATTCTTAAAATTTGTGATTGAAAAAAAATTTTTAGCGTTTACATGCTTAAACATAAATTTAAAAAGAATTTAAGTCATACTTAACATTCATTACCTTGTCAGAGACAGTATTGAAGTGAATATTTTATTTTTGAGTTTTATAACCAGTTACCCATCTTTATAATCATGTACTGTTTTTGCCAATTGAAAAGGAATCATTACAATTAATTTGCAATTATGTTTTACATTTTCTCAAATTTTTTTGATTTCTATTATTTTATTGAAAAAGAAGTTATTTAAGTTTAAATAAATGAACACTTCACCTTGAGGTTTATATCTTTTCTTAGCCTTATTATTGAACAGATTTTTCAAGCTACTGATAATACAAATGAGAAAGCTTCAAGTGCAAAGATTTCAGATTTTAAACAAATTTTAAAAAGTTTTGCTATTGAACTCTCTTGGGTTAAAAGTTAATTATATTAAATATGTTAGTTGATAATAGGACATGACAAAAGCAGATTACATGATTGAAAATGCACATTATGGATGTACTCGGTTATTTACCATGCTATTTTAATTGCTGGAGTATAATGTAAATTTTTTCATAATTATATAGTAGAATAAGAAATAATGGTGCTCACGAAGTAGTATTTATTGCTTAAAATTTAATTTTGATATAAACTATAGTAATTATTTGACTTCGCTTTTTGTAATTGTTATATATGTATACAAATGTTATTGTTGATATTAATAAATTGTTGCATTGATCTATAACTGTTTCTTTTTGTAAATTCATTTAGAAAAAAAAATTATTGACGCTTTAAAATGACTACTTCATCATTGAAAACACATAAGTTTTATTTTAAAATTTATGTATAAGTTATAACATTTTACAATAGCGTTTATTTGATAAATTGCCTTTACCTTTTGGAATTTGGTTTAAGGTGGCTATTTTTAAAGTTGTGTTATCCTCCCAATAGATATCCCCCTTTATTCCCAATAGATATCTCCCTTTATTCCAAATAGATATCTCTCTCTATTCCAAATAGATATCTCCCTTTATTCCCAGTGGATATCTCCCTTTATTCCCAAGCATATGTAATTGAATGGGGAGTATCACAGCAATGCATTTTTAAGATGTCAACATAAGTACTTACAGATATATGATTTTTTATTTTATTCGGTTGTTTGAGAGGAGCTATGTATGTCTTACAAAAACTGCAGCCTAGTTTTGAGTTACAAATTCTATAATAAACTTCAAGATATTACCATAATGAATATTATTAAGTTATTATCAACAATGGATCTTTAATTGTATTTCGAAGCATATGTATGTAATTAAATTTGGAATATTGCAGCAATACATTTTTAAGATGTCAACTAAAATTATACAGTGAAAGGAACCTGAAGATTCGAAAATACCAGTAGCATTTCGAGATATATGATTTGTTTTTATTGTGATGTTTAAGAGGAGCTACACATGTTTTACAAAAACTGCACAATCTAGTTTTTTATGTCTATAACAAACTTCAAGATATTATCAACTTCCTTCATACTCATAAACACTATGTTATAATTAATATTAGTAAAAATTTATCACTTTATTTATTTTAAATTTCCTTGCCCATTTATAAGGAGTAAAAGTTATAGAATAATGAATGGAAAGTGAATTAAACTATTAATAAAAAGAATTTAAAGGTTTAAATAAATTTTATGTTTTCGGAAAATATTTTTTGAAGGGTGCTTTTATATTTTCATGAAACTAGAACTGCAATATTGGAACTCTATAGCGGAAAGTTTTTATGCTGAATTTGTTGTTATTTGTAGGTGCCTGGTATAAGGATCTGTAAAGTATCCGAAATTTAAAAAAATTCAACATTGTTGAACCGTAGTTTCAAAGACATATTTCATGAATATTCCACGGAAATATCTTGTGTGATTAACTAAGGACTACAATTAAAGAATCCATTCTTTAAGGAAGTTGTTCTCGACGGATACTATTTATAAACAATGAACCGCTTCTCTAAAACAAAAATTTTTTGCTTAGCCTGTCTAAACCATATCGCCAATTAGCTTGAATTTAAAAATATATATATATGTGAGTCTTATGTTATACAATTTTTTATTTTTTGTTACGTAGAAAATATTTAGTTGATTCAGAACAACGTACCGTCGCCAATAGCCCATTGTGCAGCTCTAGTGCGACGTAAAGTAACAACAACAACAACAGAACAACGTACAATTTTTAAAAAAAGTCAATCGCTTTTATTTAAACAATTAATTGCTTGAGTATAAATACAATCCATACTATTTTATACTTGAATGTTTCTTAAATCGGATGAGTACAAATTCAAAGATAAAATAGTTTTTTTTTTCGTTCTCAGTATTTACTATTTTTTTTCACAATTATATATCTATCTATTTAAAAATCTACCGAAGCTTCCCTTTTTTTTTCTAGTTATTAAATTTTTATTTTAAAATAGAATTTTTAATTTTATGATTTTACTGTAATGAAAATGTTTAGATAGTACAGTTACTTTTGTACAGGATTTTTAAAGAGATTTAGAATTCCGTTAGATTTTATGCAAACAAGTAATCATAGCCTGAAAATTAGTTGATGCTTTATATTTAAATGATATGTGTAAAAAATCTCTTTCTTTTTTACTAAATTTTCATCGCTATTTAATTTCTTCTTCAAACTGTCCACCTATCGTTAAAAGAATCTACCCAAGAATCTATGTTTTCGAGCTTTTTTTTTTCTTTCCTCTTTTAATTGTAATCTTGCTTTGAAATAAAATCGTATCTAGATCCATGTGAATTTTTTTTTAATTGTTTAATCGAGGTAATTTGCAGGAAAAAAAATCGAAATTCCTCGAAATTTTTCTTTTTGAATAAAATAATCTGCAGAAAGTCTTAAAGAATTCCAAAGTTAGTTTTATTACATTTTCCTGAATTTTTTTTTCTGCTGAAAATTTGGAGCATAGTTTTTGTAGATTTTCTGCAGAAAATTTTAAAGATTGACTCCAAATACCTAAAGATTTTTCTGCAGATTTTTTTCTTTCGATGTCGATGGGTTGGAATCAAATTGTTTCAACTACCATCATGCACAAGTCTGAAAAATATAATTAATAAAACTAAAATATTTCCACTTTTTTTTTCTTGTTATTATTTATAGCCCATTCCTGATGGGATAATGCAAGATTAAGCAAAGCACTTTAATAGAAGTTCATCCCAAAAATTAATAAATGAAGACTAACTGTAATCAGTATCATTTGGCATGATGCTATTCCTCGAAGCCAACTCGTGATAGTCTAAATTTACTACAATCAAACAATTTTCTTCAGTTCTTATCCCCTACCCTACTCTGGACTGTAGAAGAACTATTACTACAGCATTTACAGCCGTACCTATTTTAGTATATTTGACACCTATTAAAAACAGCTCCTCACCAATTGCCATAATACCAGTAATAGTAATTAACAAAATAAATTAAAGATCATTGACTTCAGTGTGTTTTTTACGGTTTTCCAAAACGATTTCAGTACATTTTCTCAATTAACTTAGCGTTTTACTTCATAACTTATATTTCTTTATTTAATTATCGTTGATTTTAAATTATTTAATTCATACATGGCTGTCACATGAGTCTAATTTTAAAGGAGGATGAAATTAAAATATGCAGTTAAACTATTTTTCTAATATATACACAAAAAAAATTATATCTGTTAAATATGTATAAAATGATTAATTATTTTTATCTCCTTTTTGTTTTTAAACTTTGAATTTAATTCGATAGTGATTCATGAAAATTTTATTTTACTGTTGGAAATACTCAGGGGGACTTTCATTGATTTTTAATCGTTGGAGGTGGGATGGGTATATATACTCACCTTCGTTAAGTACACCCATGGTTTCATAGAAACACGTTTTAAAAGCAAAACGGTTTCAAATGACTGTAAATAAATATTAATTTGATGACATATCCCTTAGAGATATCCACTCTGAACTTGTAAGAAATAGTTAAAGAACGTGCGATAAACTTTTTTTTTTAAATAGAGCTGTAGGGTAGTAAACGCTAACGCTGTTAGTATTATTTTAGTAGTTAAATTTTTTATTTTTGTTGAAAGAAAATTAGAGTTAATAAGTATTTTTTTCGGGGGGAAGGGCGGAAGTTGACTAAAGTTTAATTTTTTACAATGGTTAATACTAAACCAATATGGAAAAATTAATTTTCCATATGGTCCCATCTCTCCCAAACGTACTAATTCAATATTTTTAAACTTTTTTTTTAAATTGGGGACTCAAAATGTACTTTCTGATCGCTGCTCACATTTCAGAATTAAAACAATTTTTTCAGAAAAAGAAACAAAAAACTGCAAGCATATATATGTTTCAGTTTATGTTTTCATGATTAATTTAAATTATTGAAACTAACTTTTTTTTCAATGTATTATGCTTTTAAACAAGACAAAAACTCAAATACAAATGAGTCAAAATTGGATGGGAAGGTTCTTTTTTTAAAATCTTTCTACAATATAAAAACTGTAAGAAAAATAAATGTAAGGTGGAAGAAATCGGTGAAATCGATCATGTTTCGCTAATTGAATTAATTTAATAATAGTTAATTTATTTATTTATTTTTTTTTTTAATTTTGCGTGGATTTTAGATCTCAAGTCCCACCTGGGTATCTTAAAGGGCGTTTTGCTTGGGAGGGGGGAGAAATAAAAATAAGAAATTAGGGACAATTGCATTATGTATTCGGTTAAAAAAAGTTTGGTCTCGAAATAATCAAGTCAAGCTTAAAAAGAATCCCTCCTCTTCTTTTCTTCGAATTATTTAAAAAAATTATCTAGACCTGTTGCAGTGCAAACTTTAAAGAATGTAATTCCATGTTATTTAAAATGAGACAAATGTATTTTTTCTTGTTAAAATTTGTCATAAATTTTGTGTTTTAAAATTCTGTGAAAAAATTTCTAAGATAAGATACCTTATTAATGTGTATTAGAATACAGAATATTTATTCAGTTGACCATGCCCGTGCGCTCCGTCCCTTCTATTTATTTTTCCTCTTATTCTCACTAGTACCAAAAGATGCCACTGTATTCATAGCTAATGTATCATTCAGTTGTGAATTCTAAAAAAAATAAAAGCCCCTTAAGTTATAAAAAATATATTGACTTGTGGCGCCATCTTTTGATTAAAACTATAATATAATACTGTTCTTTTTACATAACATTCTAGAAAAACATCTTTTCTGCCAATCATATAAAATTAATGTTATTAAACTAAGCTTTAAAAACTATTGGACATTACTTTACTTAAAAGCAATAATCTAATATTACAATATTTTTTTCTTTTAATCATTTATCATTAATCCCATAGTTATGAAAAATTTACTTACAAATATGTTTTGGTAATATGCAATAAAACCTCAATTTTAAGGGAATTTTTAGTCAAGAAAGCCGCTAGTTAATTTTTTATTTCATTGATACAGCATAGCAACATGTGTATTTATTTGTTTCTAAAGCACATATAAAGGATTTATTTCATTTCGAGTCATGTGCAGATAAAATTAAATTTCTTCTTTTATTCATTTAAGAGAAAATTGGGATTATAGCGAAATTTTTATTATAAATTTTTGAACAAAAAAAAATTATCTGTTCCATGCTAACGTCTGCTCCTTTTTACAAGCGGTTTGGTCAATAATGAAGAGAAGGGTAAAAGCTCTAAGCAGCCAATCAGCGTACGAGACTTCCTCTGACATAACTGACAAGTGAAATTAAAATGGCCGCTGCTTCAAGCCCAACAACATCAGGGATAAAACAAAATCAGACCAAAAATTATCAAGATGACAAATCTCGGCCTCCAACTGTTGAAGAGGTATTGTAGAATTCTTACTTATATTGTTGATAACAATGTTTAACTCCATTAATCCATGATAGGATCAAAACAAGATCCTAATATTTCACGGTCGTAAACAGCGCCCGTATATAACTGTTTATGCTTAAATGCGGAAGAATTCAACATCGCCGGTTAATTTATTAATAAAATTTTTCTTTAGAACAAGGGGAATAATATTTAAATTGTATGCGTAATCCTAATTTGAGTTGATTCATTATTTTTAAAAATTATGTATAGGTACCCATCATTGTCATTAAATGACCTCATATTCATAATAAAAGTTGCTTACATGATATTTTTTACAGCTATTGTATGCTCAATATTTATTTTATATTGTTGCGTTGTCGCTGTTAGTCTTGATTAGAAAACTATTTCTATAGGCTTTCAATCTCTTGAATAGTTTAAAATTTCATTTCGCTGTCTAAAACGTAATGAGTTTTACGATCTTAAATCGATATTTTTTAATTACATATGGATTATGAGGATTATGCTTGTGATCGTTATACACATTGTGCAATTGATCGTAATTCGCAACATACTTAATTAATAAAGTTGTTTATTAAAATTATATTGTTTTTTATTTATTTTTCTCTGTGAGATTTATAATTTGTTAAATGAAGTAATTATTTTTAAAAAAGACAAGCAATTTTAGGACTTGAATAAATCTATTGTTTTTTTTATTGTGTGTGTTTTAAATAAAACTCTACATTATATTATTGTTTATAGGTATT
Source organism: Parasteatoda tepidariorum (assembly GCF_982258835.1). NCBI lineage: Eukaryota > Metazoa > Arthropoda > Arachnida > Araneae > Theridiidae > Parasteatoda > Parasteatoda tepidariorum. Next base: position 70,161,334 of record NC_141762.1, on the reverse strand, counting down.
TTGAGTGTATTGCAAATAGTATTATGCTATTAACCATTGATTTAATGCATTAAATTTTAATTTTATGAGTGTGTAGATGTTTTTTTTAAATAGTGTTCTAGTAAATATAAGGTTTTAATAGGAATTAATGCAATTTCTGTACTTTTTATTATAAAATAAAAACAAAATTTTGTTTAGAACAAAATATATATCAAAATAAGTTTTTAATATTTTCTCTATGAAAAAGTTCCAATAGAGTGAGCACTCCATCCAATTTTATTTTAATCTGGGGTTTAAAGTATAATTAAAATGTAAATTTTAGCTATGGGATATTTCTGTATCGTGATCTGTCCTACCTACTACGATTGCCAAGGCGCTAAATAGATTTTACAGAATTTTTTAAAAAAACATGTGGAACTTTGACCGAAGGTGGTTAGGAGTTATACCCTTCAAGTTGGTCCCTTTTGGTGATGTTTTTTTTTTTAAATTTCTCATGGGCAGTTGTCCGAAAGTCACGAAGACTTGGCAATTATTGTGCCACAAGTCATAATGCGGAAATCTTCCACATTAATATCCGAGATTGTTGCAGAATATCATTGTATCAGTTAGTCAACGAAAAAAATTTAAAAAAAAAAAAACATCGATGGCTATAAATTTATTTTAGAAAATATATTAAGCTGGTAGAGATACTCTCACAAACAGAGTGACAAATGAGTAACGAAAAGGAAGAATGTAAAATAATTGGATTCAACAGAAGCTTAAATACTCTTTAAACGGATAACGAATGACGTCATGATCCATGCGAGAATGACCAACAGCAAATGAAAAGAAATTGACCTATCCCTGCAGACCATGACGTTACCGACGTAAGTTGAATGCTTGAGATCATCATCTGAAACGACTGACGAAGATCGAACGTATACCTCTTATTTTTATGTTATTTAATCAAAATAGAACAAACTCTTTTAGCATTTATTTATCTAACACCTTTAGCTAGAGGTGGGAAACCAGCGACCCGTGAGAGCTGCTGAACAATGCAAAAAAAAAATTTTTTTTGAGAATAAAAAAAAAATTTTAACATGTATAATAGCCAAATTGAGTTGATGCACCTAATCTACACAGATTTATTGTAAATCTATGATGTTTCTCAATCGCTTTTTCGTTTATTGCTATGAAATTCCGTACAGTTTTAAAAAACCCAATATTTTTAATACAATATTACTATAAGCGAGTTTCGAATTTTATTCATAATTTTTTTACTCTCATTTTTGTCGATTTTATTTTAAATTCAAGTGATGTTTCTAGTGTTTTTTTTGGAATTTTATAACTACCAATTTACTTGAGGTTTTTAAAATCCTGATACATTTATTACAATATTACGAATTGTGAGTTATAAATTGCACATTTAATTTATCACTTTTAGGCGTGTATAAGTTTTGCCAATTTCATCATAAGTCTAAATGATTTCTTTAAGGGCAGTTATTGCTATATTTTTGCACTTGATTTTGAAAATTTCGTTTTCGTATAAAACAGTCACTTTCTGAAGCACTTTGTTTTTGCCAGTTTCATCGTAAATCCACAATATTTTTCAATAATTTTTTTCAACAGTTTTTGCAATTGCCACTTGGTTTTAAAATTTTATTTATTTATTTATTAATGAATATTAAATTTATATTGTTTTTTTTTTGTATTTATTACGAACTTAAATCATACATTTAAATAATTACTTTAGGGAACGCTTTATTTGTCCAGATTTCATTGTAAATGTAAGAAATTTTTCCCGTTATTTTCGATTTGTTATTTTAATTCTGATGTTATTACGAAACGAGAGTTTCTAATTGCGCATTTAAATAATCACTTTTTGATACTATTTATTTTTGCATATTTCATGTTTAATATAAGTTATGACATCGTTTTCAGCCGTTAACGCCATGTGTTTGTACATGGTACAGAGATGCCAACTGCTCCGGACACGCCAAAATGATTAAAAAAACAGTAAATAACTGCAAAGTAAATTTTGCAAATATTTGACTATTTTTGCTAGCTTTTTAAGAGGTACAGCATGACATAAGTACTATAAAGTGGTGAATTATATAAGCAGGGGTCTGTCCAGACATTTTGTGAAAGGTCCGTTTTTCGTGAAATTGTGAAAAAATTACATTCTTTTAACCAGGGTCCGCTTTTATGAATTTGTGCAAATAGGGTCCGTTATTGCAAACAAAACTTTTTCAAGGAGTTTTTAAATTGTAATGATACAAGATTATGCTCAACACTGTAAAATTATAATTAAAAAAATTAAATTTTCAAAAATAAACAGCAATTGCTGCTTCTAAATTAGAGATGCAACATACAAATATTTGGTATTTCGCCTATACTGCTGAACGCAGAATATTCATTTTGGACGAATAAAGGAAGAAGCATTTGCCGTAGACAAAACTTAATTCGTTTACATCCATCTTTTTTGTTTTCTGCCCTGGAAAGGGTTTATTCGATTAACAAAATAATAATGAAGATAAACAAATTTGTGAAGGGTCCAATTAAAAGAAAAATCATTTTGTGAAGGGTCCGTTTTTAAGTTAAAATATTTTGTGAAGGGTCCGTTTTTATGAAAAGATATTTTGTGAAGGGTCCATTAACGGACCCAAATTTCTTCTAAACAGACCCCTGATAAGCCTACGAATTATTTAGAAATAGCGGATAAAAATCTACTAAATTGAATTTATTAAACCAAGAATCACAATTGATAAACTACCACTTTAAAATATATATTTGCTGTCCTGAGCAAGTTAGCATCTCTGATGGTATTTAGTATTCTGATAATATTATGTTATTGCAATGTAAAAGAAAAGTGGAGGAAAACGGGAATTTTTTAGCTTCTCGCTGTTTGTAATTTTGTTTTAAATTTCTTGTAGCTTATATGATTTATATGGAAAAAAACCTTTTCTATTTGAAATTCACAAAACATCTAATAATTCACGAAATAGCAATAATGTAGAATAATACCAAATAAATAATGAATCTTAATATGTGTTTAGTTTTGTCTTAAATTTTGGGTATTTTCCGAAACCCTATAAATTTTTTTGATTAAAATATTTAGTTCAAATTTATATTACTCATTAAAATAAGTATATAATTTTTTCACCTTTATTCTGTGAGCATTATAGTTTTTTTTTCTGATTGAGTATAATATCTCTTTTCCCCATATATATATATTAATAAATCAATTATTTATAAGAAGGCAACAAAACAAAAAAATGTTATCAGGTTTTTTTTATTTTTGTATAAGTTCTAATAATTAAAAGTATTTAATTTTCTGAAAATATGTTACCAAGTTTAATGAGAAAATTATTTAGTGTTTAACAATTTTAAGATAAAAATTATCATATTTGCCACCAACATGAATAAATATGCATGCAGCTCTTCGTTAGTCAACCAGCTGTGCAAGTGGCCCATCTCTGAAAAAGATTGTGCACCCCTACATTTAGCTAGCCGAGAATAATCAATGTTAATTGTTCTACTCAATAATTGTCAGTATCTAATTTTGTTCTATTTGTTCATACAAATTTATTTCATACATGTAATTTTTCAAATAATTAAATTATTGCCTTAGTTTTATAACCAAAGGATTTTGACAAATTTTTACTACTATATTTTAGAGAAAATATATATTAATTTTTGTGTCTGTATGCAATTAATAGTGAATTTCCAAACTGAGAATTATTTTGTTTAAATCGGTGAATGGTATGCAGAAAAAGTTTTTATATTATATATTAATAAAATATAAAGAAAAAAATAAGAGAAAAATCTTGCTTTCAATTTGCTCTGTATTAGTAATAGGGTTAATGAAAATCCAGATTTTTGTTTTAAAAAAAAATCAAAAAATTTAATTTATTTTTAATTTTAATTGGATTTTTTTAATTATTATTTAAATTAAATTTTTTGATTTCGATTACATTTGCCATCCAAAACATCTTATAGAATGTATTAATAATACCTAATATTTTCTGAAAATAAGTATATATTTAAAATTTCTTATTAAAATGGTTAAAAATTGTTATTTAGTTATTAAAAACTAATCATTTAGTAGATAAAATATGGTTATGTTTTTGAAGCTTTACTTGCTAATGATTGTTAAAAACTACTTTTCAATTAAAAAATTTAATGAAAAGTTAATTAATTAATAATAATAATAAATTAATTTAGATCAGAAAACATAACTGGAAAAAATTATTTTAAGTTACTCTGGGTAGAATAAATTTTGATGCACCCAAAATACCTTTTTAACAAGTTTTTAAATAAGCATGAAACTAAACCTGAGTTGGCAAGGGTTTAGGACAGGATTAATCAATCCATGGTTTAAACCATCCTGTCCAAAGCCCTTTTAATTCAAATTATGTCACATTTTAAAAAAAATAAAAGGTTAATTTTAATCTTGCATTATTTATCATTTTGCAAATTAAAGTTATGAATTATTATAATTAAAATTCTTCATGGCACTCTTATCCACATTTAGTTTCCTTTTTTTTTTTAAAGTCTATTTTGAAATATAATAATTTATATGCATATCCTTTGCATCATATCTAGTATGAAATGTTCAATATCAATGAAATAACGACTTAAATAAAAAATCCCCCTCAAAATAATGTATTTTTTAATTATATTGTATGAAAAATATTTTATATTTAAATTCATATTTTTTTTTTTTAAAAAAGTATGTTATGTTTTATTAATTTTTTTTGTAATGATAGCAATTAGCAAGTAAATATAATAATTTACATGCATATCTCTTTCATTATTTATTAATGTTAATTATATTGAACAAAAAAATATTTTATATTTAAATTAATTTTTTTTTTTAAAAATCAGGTGATTTCAATCTCAATTTTAATCATGATTTAAATCATGCCAATCCTGATACGGAGGTTTAACTGCTAGTTCATTAGAGTATCAGATAGTAACCATTTGGTTTTGCAAACAGTTTACATTGTGGTTAAAGAAATTTCCTTTAGGGTGCCTGTAACTGGCATATCTGTCCTAGTAAATGATAAAAAATTACATTATTGTTTCATAAGTTACAGAGCTTGTCATGTTTAAAGAACGTTTCATGCAGTATTTTCATCTGCATTTTGAAACAACCAAAGTAATGTAACTTATAATATAATGTAACTTATAAAGTAATGTAACAAATAATGTAATGTGACTTATTTATTTCATAGCAATTTTCAAATTAACTGTAATATTTATTAACTATTGAAACGTTTTTAGTTATAAAATTCAGCACTAATACACACAAACTTTCAAATTTAATGTTTTTTTTTTTTTTATTCATCACTTTAATTTCCTGCAACAGTTTCATCACATAGGTAAAAAAAAATAATGAATATTTTGCAAACAAATTTTTCTCAACAAGTATCTTTAAAAAATTAACAAATAAGCATTGAATAATTCTGTCATTTTCCTTTATCTTTAAGGTAAAAAATAATAGCCTTTTGGTTTATTGGCAAATTTGTTTAACCTCACTCTCACTAAAAAATTGCCAAAGGTGTATATACTTGCATGCATTTTTGTATTTAAAAATTTACTTTATATTTGAATTAATTTATTGAAGTTAATAAATTCAATGCAATACTCAATGCTTTTTAATCAGGGTTGGCAAGTTTTTGACACATGACGGTTTATACCATGGTTTTTACCGTCATGTCAAAAACCCCATAGTTTTGGTAAAACTGTATTCTTATTTGAGTTTAACTGCATAAAATTTTCAATTAATTCATTTTTAGGCAGTAAAATTAGAAAAAAAGTTGTTCAAAGATATTTAAGAACAGATTCTTGCATTTTCCCAACATGATTATATCAAAACATATTATTTGAAGTAAAATATTAGGATACTAAACAAAATTTTCAACATTTCCAAGCATCATTTTGTTTGGCACATTACATTACTGAAGAATGTCAAGTCATTCTTGACTAAGAGTTTGTTAGTAGTTACAAGTTTTGAAAGTTTTGTTTAGCTTATTTCTAATATTTAAGAAATGCCAAATTTTAAATTCTTCTTTTTAGTTCTTGCATTTATTAATAGTTCCAAGCTTTTTTGTTTGTTTATTTCTAACAATTAAGAAGTGCAAAATTTTGAATCCTTTGCAAATCAAGCTATAATGATAAAAGTAAGTATCCCTATTTTCAATAAGTATAATACAACCTTATAATATTATACAACAATATAACCTTCTATAAGAATACATGTATATAGTTGCAAAATCAATAGCAATCGTTTACAACATTTATTTATAAAGGCAATTATGTGAAAATAATATATTGTCCGCTATATGCTATAAATTAAAGAAAACAGTAGGTTTTTGACGGTTTTTACCGGTAAAAACACGATTTTAACCACTGTCATGTCAAAAACCCAACCCTGTTTTTAATTATATCTTATTCAAATCCGCACATAAATTATCAAAATTTAAAATATATGAAATATTTCTTGATTTAAAAACTACGAAGCTTTTACTTACATTTTAATGCTCATTTGATTGAGAATTTCTTTTTTTTTTAAAAAAAATGTAGTTTTTATGCCTTTTCAATATCAAGTGATTCCATCAAAGATTATGTAAATTGCTCAAAAAGATAATTATTAAATAGTTATATAGCAGGTGCCAAATAATACATTTCTAAATTTATAGCATTAGTATTTTTCAGTTTTTGTTCAGTCTGTAATTTCCAAGTATTAAGTAAAAAGGAAGTAAATAAGAACTAAATTTCATATTTAGTAAATATCTTTTATTTAAAAGCATGGAAGATTACCTTTATTTTTTAATTCTTTCTCTCTTATGTTTGGAATAAATTATTTATTAAGAAAAAATGAACCGCAATTAAAATCGTAAATACTCTGTTTATAATTAATTATTTAATATAAAGATAGTTTGTTTTTTTTTATCAATTTTAAATGATTTTTCTGACTGAATTTTTAAAAAAATTCTCTTCAAAAATATCAAGTTTAATTATAAAAGTCACTTTCACAATAGAAATATTGTCTTTTTATTTAACTTTAAGAATACATATTTATTTATTTATTCAATTTGATGTCTGATACATTTTTATTCACTTTTGTTTGTTCCCATTTTATTTCATTATGTTACATAATAAATTATTTACGAACATAAGAAAGAAAAATGTAAAGGTATTTATGTAAAAAAAAATATAAGCATTTATGTAGCATAAGATATGGCACTAAATAATTAGAAATGATATGTATTTATTCTTCGATTAGTTGAGAAGAATTAATGATTGTGTTAAGCATATGATATGAAATTAAATTTAAGAACTTGAAAAACTTCAGCTGAAATATTTAAATTAAATCACATTTTACTTTAAAAAAAGATATTTAAGAGAAATATACTGTCTATTTAAGTACCAAATGGAGTACACGTTATAGAGGTTATTTAAATTAAATCGTTATTTACTTCAAAAAAAAATTTTTTTTCACGAAAAATATACTATCGTCTTTTAAAGACAGTCATACGATTACAGCTTATTTCATATATTTTATTATAAGTAATGGGGAAGAAAACGATAAAATTATTTACTAGTGAATAGTCACACTACTTGCCTTAGAGGGAGATTAAATGGTTATTTTTTTCCTTCGCTTTGAGGAAAAGAAAAAAAGAAATCCATCGCTTTTTCGCAAGTTTGAGCATTTGAATATAATTTTTTTAAAACATTTTTCTGTGTATTAACTCTTTGCGGTCGTATGTTTGTACATGGGTGTCCTGCTGGTCGGAATTAATTCACTTAATCACAATTAATAAAATATTACTTCGAATTCTACGTATCTACGAAGCTTGTCGATTTTATTTAATATAAAATCAGTATGGTTCTTTGCTGTGGCGGCTGAAAGCAGACATACGACTGGAACTGTAAAAAAGCGTTGGTGGCTGAGAGTAGATATACGATCGCAAAGGGTTAAACGATGATGTTGTATCTATACTTTAGTTATTAAATAGAAATGTAAGTATTTGAGTACAAAGGGTGCGCCCAAATTATTACAATACTCTTAAATGTGTACTATTAAATGATGTAATTTGGTACATGATTGTAACTTTAAGTGTTGGTCATTTCTTTTTTTTTTTTTTAACCCCTGTGGCAGAATTTTTTCGAGCTTTCTGCGGCGTACCTTTCTAATACTAATATCTTTCTGCAAGATACTTTTAAACATAAATATACGTATTACTAATTCAAAGTAACAGAAGCGTAAAAAAAAAATTGGATCAAATAAAACAGTTAAAAATATTTAATATTTTTTTATTCTAATATTATGGGCGATATTCTCGCAATATTGCAGTGGGAAAACACGCTGATTATTCATTCCCTTTTTCGTATTTTGTAAATCATCATACCATTAAAAAAATCATGAAATCCGTAGCAGTAACTACCGAAAAAAAAGATCGACAACGAAATCACGCGAATCCGGGTGATGAAAAGGGTTATTAAATGCGTGTTTCCATTTCGAGATTCGGTTATTGTAATAAATAATATCGTATAAAAAATATCGCATTTTAAAAACTATGTGGAGATCAATAGTGCAATGACTGCTTAAAAAATATTAAAACAAAATTTTTTGCAGAAAAAAAACCCAAAATGTTTTACTTTATTTTTCTTAATCGCCGTGTCGCCACGATTCTGCAACGGGCTTTTTAACAATGCAAAATTATTCTCTCAAACTAGCAGTCTCAAAATAAATAGCCATAACACTTTTAGTTATTCAAAGATCAATGTGTTTCTTTTTTTTCACCCTCAACAGTGTTAATGTAAAATATCTGTTGACTATTTTGAAACCTAAATGTCTTGCAAAAAAAAGTGTATTGTGTCGTAATTGTAGGGGGGGGGGGATTAAGAAATATATCGGGACAATTTGTTGTAAACTAAGAGGTCAAAACCTCTCTTCACTTCGCCGGTTGGTGAAACCCGCATGATTTGCTTAGTAAATATTTTTTTCTTTACGTCAAAAAATAATTAATTAAAGCATCCTTACGTTTTTTGTTGTATTATCGGAGATTCTGCAATTGTAATTCTTGATTTTTATTGAATAAAATTTAAGCCTAGTCATTGAGCGGTAACCATTCCACTAACTTTCTTTTTAATTCTTAATAAATTTTTGGGCGCAGTAAAAACTCGTTGTATGATTATTGCCCAAAAGCGAAAATTAAATTCCTAGTTTTTCTCTTCAATTTTACATACTTTTTATAATGTTTTTTTTTTATTTTTTTTTTTATTGCGTGCGTTACAAAATCTACTCGAAAATCAATAAACTAATATCAATACCAAATTTCAAGGTCTTTCAATGAATTCCACTCAGACAAAATATATGATTAATGGTTGATTTCCCTCAACAAAAACCACTCTGATCATTTTGCTAGATGACTCAAGCTAATTGCTTAAAAAAACGTGTGGAACTTTGACCAAAGGTAGTTAGGAGTTACACCCTTCATGTTGGTCCCTTTTGGTGATTTTTTTTTTTTTTTTTTTTTTAGTTTTTCATGGGCAGCTGCCCGTCAGTCGCCGAGACGAGGCATATTCTGCCGCAAGTCATAATACGGAAATCTTCCCTTTTAACATCCGAGATTGTCGCAAAATATCATTGTATCTGTCAACAAAACAAATTTTAAAAAATGAAGTTTCTATGGCAATAAATTTATTTTAAAAACATTAAACTGGTACATACAACAAATGGTAACAGTCTTTCAACAAAAAAAAAAAATGCATGTAAAATTTTTACGTTAATTAATTTAGTCATTCGCTTATTTATTATTTTTAACACATATTCTAGGGTGGACTTACGTAATTTCACAATTATTGATTTGTATCTTTCATCTGATTTTATAAAGGATCGTTTTCAGTCAACAAACATTATAGTTATCTTAAAATTTTGAAATGGTGAATTGAAGGATATTTCACTAAATTTTGTTCAGAAATGTTTAGCAGCGTGTTGACTACGTTTTCGTTTGGAGATAATTGAGAAACACTTCTTAAAAGTTATTTGATTAAAAGAAGTCTTGAATTGGATAGCAAATTTTAAAAAATATTGGTAAGGGGGAATGTTAACTAATTAATGTAAATGTTTTTTAAATGTAACAATGCAATAAAAAATTTCCATGTGTTGTATTTTTTATTTCTATTATTTATTTATTTATTTATTTTGGAAAGTAGAATTAGCCATTTTTTTATTTTTTGAGGCTTTTAAAGATTAGTGTTCAATGAATTTAAAAACATTGGCAAAGATTAATCAATTTAAATTATGTTTTTAACATGATAATTTTATGAAACATCAAAATGCGTCGAAGATTATTAAGATCGCAAAAATAAACAAATGAACTACGTTTTAGCTCCAAATAAACTTATTCCAATTATAAAAATTACGTCTCATATAATATATCTCAAGTTACATACATTATACATTCTCATACATTATACCTCAAGATATTATGGGTTGTTTAATGCTCTAAAAAAGTTATGCTGTTAAAAAAGTTATGTTAATAAAAATTTTAATTAAAAATAGTTTTTTTATTATTATTGTGCAAGATAAATTTCCTTTAATGTACTTACAGTTGATAAAATTGTACGTTTTATTTATTTTTCAGTTTTTCGCGTGTCATTTTTAAAAGTTATCTTCACAGTTGCCAACTCTACTGAATTTACCCAGTTTCTTCTGATCTACCGGTTTAATAAAATTTCTTCTGATTTTTGTACATTTCGGAAATTAAAAAATTTAGTCAATTTCCTAAAAAAAATTTCTACTTAAAAAAATTTTCATGCATTTTATTGATTGTTTGACTGTTTAAATCAGTATACATAATGAATCGTAATCAGTTTAAAGCTTCTTTTTTTGTTTTTTAATTTTTAGTATATTTATATTCAGAACTTCCTTCTTAAATTAATTAAATGCTCTATTACTATTCAAAATTATGAGTAATCATAAATGGAAAAAACATTGCAGACCATTTATAGTTTATTAGTGTGACATAGATATTGTATTTTAATGATTTTAAAAAAGTTCCTGAAATTCCCTGTATAGATTATTTGGAATATTATGCTAAAGTTAATATCAAATTTATATTATGAATTTCGTAAGATCTATTGGATTTTTTCCTATCCATATTGCCAGTTATGAGTCTGGTATATGTATACTGTCGTACAAGACCTGGGGACAAGTGAAATAAGCGGAGGAATTGATCTGAAATTAATTGCGCAAGCGGTTCTGAGGATTTGCGAGTGCCTAGCCTCTGATATGATTTAAATAAAATGAACATTAGCTTTAGGGATATTTTATGTCATTTAAATTTTGAATTAGTTTTGTAATAATTACATCACGAAGTTGCGTTTTCGGACGAATATCAATTCTTTCCAATTTCCATTCTATCAGTAATAAGCTGTCCCCAGCCACCCCAAAACTTTAAAAAAAAAAAACGGGTAGCAAAATTTCTAACCAGATGTTTGAATATTCACTGTTTTACCTTTCCAATTATTTAATATATATATATTTCTGTTATAGAAAATTCTCTGCTAGGGATTTCTGTTCTTTGTATATTAAATTGGAAAAGGGTAAAACAGTGAGTTTTCAAGTATCCGTGTAGAAAGGATCTTATGGAAATTAATTCTCTGTCAAATTGGCTGAAAATTTAATGTGTAGTAGTTCGAAAGCATTCTGAGCAAAAGTTCTCATTGTCAGAAAGTCCAAAAAGAATAGTTTCTGAGTTATGGAGCTTCAGACATAAGAGATATCGGGAACGGTCTCTGTGGTGAACAGAGCAGGAAGCATCATTGGCTTGCTCGGGAGAATGTGAAGAAATTATGCTTGCTACTTATTTAGCGTTGGACGTTCTAGCGTGCTACTATCTATTTTATTATTTAATCAAAATTTCCCTGCCTAATTAAAAATTCTCTATTAACTTTTTTTTTCCAATTTCCTCAGTTAATGCTGATGACGTGACGGATTTAAAGAATTGAAAATTACTATTTAAGGTTTCGTATCTCAGAATCTTCCAATTTTTGGTCTTTGTGTCAATGAGAACTTTTGATCAGGATGCTTAGAACTACAACATAATAAATTTTGAGCCAATTTGACGGAGAGTTATTTTCCCTGTGATTTGCGCAAAATCTTTTTTTTTTTTTTTTTTTTTTTTTTTTTTTTTTTTTTAAAGAGAAAAAAAATTGGAGGACATTGATTAGTTTATTAGTAATCCGTTCCTCTGCAGTTTGGACCGGTGTATGGAGTAAGTGAAACAATCTGAATGAACTAAGCACGCAATTCCAAGGTTTGATGGGCTATAATGAGCAGGCAGCGTTGCCATTAATATAATTGAAATAAATTATAAAATGTATCGAAACTGGAAGTTAAACAAGACTGAAGCGAAAAGAATGGGCTAACTAAGCGATCTGAAATCAATTACGTCAGTAGTTTCAATGATTAGCGAACGATAGCGAGCTGGGGTTGTAGCCTCTATTATTTTTTTAAAAAGTAGATAAAAATAATAATACCAAAAGAACTTTTGCAAGTTCGATGGCATTGTTTTTGTGCAATTTTTATTAGAAAATCATCTTCTTACATCTTAGATGACAATATTTAAAACTGCTGTTACGTCATATTTTTTATTCTTTATAAAAACTTCTGGCTCAATATTAAACTCACAATACTGGAAACCTAAATATGTTAGTTTTATACACGTTTAAGTGTTGCCTTATTTTTGATTCATCAGGGGTCTGTTTTTCGTGAAATTGTGAAAAAATTACTCACATTCTTTCAATCAGGGTCCGCTTTTATGAATTTGTGCAAATAGGGTCCGGTTATTGCAAAAAACTTTTTCAAAGAGTTTTTAAATTTTAAATAGATACAAGATTATCCTCGGTACTGTAAAATTATAATAAAAAAATTAAATTTTCAAAAATAAACAGCAATCGCTGCTTCTAAATTAGAGATGCAACATACAAATATTTGGTATTTAGCCTATACTGCTGAACGCACAATATTCATTTCGGACGAATAATGGAAGAATCGTCCGCTGAAGACAAAACTTAATTCGTTTACATCCCTCTTTCTTGTTTTCTGCCCTGGAAAGGGTTTATTCGATTAACAAAACAATAATGAAGATACACAAATTTGTGAAGGGTCCGACTAAAAGAAAAATCATTTTGTGAAGGGTCCGTTTTTAAGTTAAAATATTTTGTGAGGGGTCCGTTTTTAAGTTAAAATATTTTGTGAAGGGTCCGTTTTTATGAAAAGATATTTTGTGAAGGGTCCGTTAACGGACCCAAATTTCTCCTAAACTGACCCCTGTTCATTATGTATTGTTTTATGTCTAATAAACTATTTTTTATATTTCTGTTGATCTAGAGTATAAAACATTTAAAATTAGAATATTTTTTTAAAGAGAAAAATTTTCTCCTCAAATTTTGATAAACACATAGACTATAAAATGTCGGAATTCTCTTGAAATATTTCCTTATTGCTAATAAGCAAAAAGAGAAGTTTTAATAAATTTATTTGATCTTTGTAATTTTAGTTATAGAAAAACAAAATTGAAATGTTTTATAATGTAAATTCTGCATCGATCTTACCACATGAAAACTTGTTTTGTTCCCATAGTTACGCATTATCATCATAGGAAATTTGATTGATCAAAAAAAATCTAAACGTCAACTTTCTCACAATATTTATTTATTATATCATAATTATATTGATCGCAAAATAATTTTACATGTTCAGTTTCCTAATTTCGGTTTTATTGTCGGAAAATATTTTTAAATCCCGGGCGATTTATAGATTTATTTTATTTATTATTTCTTTTTAACCTGTCAACTGACCTTAAAAATGTTTGCGGAACGATACAAATGGTATAACACTTACAAGTATAAATCTAACACGTTAATCATTACCTAAGAAGAGACAGTTGAACAATCGAAATTTGTAAGAACAATTTGCAAAATACTAAAAAGTTAGGGAACGGCAGTGCATAAACCGTTCATTGAGGGAAAAAAAAGTTCCTTAGTCCGCCTGACATGACTGTTCTGTAAATGTGTTTTTACTGCTTGAGAACTCGCTTGACAGCAAAAGTACTTTTACAAATTCCAAATTTAGTCTATTGTTACATTATATGAGTTTTGTGGGTTGGGTTAGATCCAAAATGCCTGGTCTATTATTTTATGTAATAAGTGAGGCTTATGAGAAGAAGGGGGAAAATTAAAAGCAAAAAGCTTTTTTACTGAATGAGAGGCAAAAACTTTTTATACTTAAGAGCACTTTATACCGCTGGAGAAATCCTTCGTGGCGAATTCTCTTTCGACTACATTAGTAATTTAAAATTAAGATAAACCTGCGTGAGTCAGCCAATCGGGCTTTACGCACACGCGTGATGTCGCTTGCAGGTATCCAATTAAATCTGATCAGAAAATTAATTTAGTGTTCTCCGTAAGTATTTTTTGAAAGGCGGTCCGCGCCATTTGCTCTCTGATCCCAATAAATGCGACCTCTTTGCCTTTTTTGTAAAAATAATTCGCATACTTTAAAAACACTGGTTTTTTGTTAGTTTACTTTCCCTGGAAAAAAATTCACACAGAATGCATTTTAACATGCCTTTCATTATTTTTATAAACTTCCTATTTTCCTGTTTTGAAATATACACATAAAATGCTGTAAGTATGTAATTTAAAAATTGTTCAGGATAAAATTCAGTTATTTCAAAGTATTAACCATTTTGACAAACTTTTACACTGTTAAGTGAGTGCCCTTCCAAACCGCGAAGTTTCCTTTTCCAAAGAGAAAGTGCCCTGCCCTTTTTTATTCCTATGGAGAACTCTGTAAACCAGCGTTTCCCAAAGTGTGGTACGCGTAGCCCCAGAAGTACGGAAAACGTTTAGCGGGGGTACGCGTTCTTATGCATAATATCTTGCAACAAACAAAAATTTCAAAAAATTTTATTTAAAAACAAAGCTTGCCATATAATTTACGATTACATATTTTTCTATTGGCTATTTTTTACCGAGTTATCAGTTAATAATTAGTGGTGTCTACAGCCAGTTGTTTTTAACTTTTGTGCAATTTTTTTTAGAAAAAAATTCTTTCAAATTTTTATTAGTGGTACACAGCTTTACGAAAAATTTATAAAGGGTACACAAAAGTCATAAGTTTGGGAAACACTGCTGTAGACCATAGTATTAAAGATGTTACGTTAACTCGCCGTGCACAACCACGTGATTAGATACAACCATGTGATTAGCTGCAAATACCCAGACTAAAGATTTTTTTTTTCTTCCAAAGTATCGTATTGCAAAAAAATTATGTCTGTGTTACTTCATGTCACCGTAACAACAACTGATCCTACCATAATTTATAATTTGGTTTTAAAGCAAAAATAAATCACCATTTGAAACTCTTTGCTCTTCTTGACTTCTTAGATTTCATTTTTCCTATAATTTGAATTGTACTGGTTAACAGAAACCCATCAACCCGGCAGCTGCTGATATTCAAAGCACGTGCTAATTTTTGCCTTTAAAAAAAAATACGATTTTACTTCTATATTATTACTAGTTAGTTCATCCTTCTTATATTTTTTTCCACTTCTTTTTTATGATTTATACTTTCTCTTCTTTAAAAGAGGTGTTTATTTTTAATCACTGCCCTCCTTATCTCTAGACTTCTTTCTTATCAAACTTATAACGCTGAAGAACTTGGACTAAAAGTTTAAAGGAAATGTTTGATTACTGATTTTTATAGTATAGAAATTTATTTTATTTTTTTAAGCTTCATTTTATAAAATTTAAGGTTAATTTAAGCAGCATAGTTTTTGCATGCCTTATATTTGATAAATTTTGTTTCATACATATGATAAATTAACTGACTTACATTAATAATCTCTGCCTGACTACCTTGGTTTCAAAGACAAATTTCATGCTTATAATAAAACTACAGATTTACACCGTAAATTTTGCTACTAGGCTAATGCAATCGCTAAAGCCGTGGTGGCTCCGGGGATAGAGCGTTCGCCTCCCAATGAGGTGAACCGGGTTCGAATCCCAACGATAGCTGGTTGATACGAATTCCTCACCCAGCTCGCTCCGACCACAGTGCTGACGTAAAATATCATCAGTGGTTGACGGATCATGGGGTAAGTCCCTTTGCCCTCAGGCTAATCGTAGGAGGTTTTCCTCGCCATTTAACGCAAATGTGGGTTAGTTCCATCAAGAAGTCTTCCGCGAAGACAAACTTCTCCCAATACTTGATCCAGGAATTCCTTTGTCTTCTGGATTGAGTTCAAAATTACAAGGCTACGGAGTTTAACATTAGTAGTCGTAAACCCAAAATTGGGTTGATTGTTCAACGACGCTTATAAGATAAAATAATGTAATTGATAGAGAATCAGCCCTGAAGGTTTTCTCACGCGGTATAGCTTCCTCTTAGAGAAATTTTTTTTTCTCTCTTCGTATTTTCTAGTGGTTTTTACTCCCGGGAATGAGATTCCAATATTAAGTTATGAGAATTTAAGAAAAATAGTGTATGGTTATTCATTTCTAAATTTTCCAATGAATTTTTTTTTTTTTTTTTTTTAAATTAAGTTCACAAAGTTCCAGGGGAGGGGAATAAATACATCTTCATCATCCCGTAGTTAATGCACTCGTTGAAAAAACGAAAACCCATTGTTCGATTCAGAATTTTAGTTGACTGATTATTTGACTAGAATTTTAAAATTAAATTCACATTTCCTAAAATTTTCCATTTATAGAACATTATTCCACAATTAGTTCAAAGAATGTGTTCTTTTTCTCGTTTCAAAAAATTTATTAATATAAAATCTATCAAAATGTTTTTTTAAATATGTTTTATTTATTTATTTGTAAATAGCTATTGTGCAACGTTAAGTTTGTTAGTGGCATAAAATTTTAAAACTCATTTTTATTTATTACTCGTATGGAAAATGTAAGAATAGTCAACTTTGTGAAATAGGCAAATTGTTTCTTGATACAAATATTAAAGAATGACTCGTTAAATGACTCAACAGCGTTATGCTTTCATTCCCTTTTATGGAACAGTAAGACTTGTGTGTAAATACGAAGACGAACAGACAAAACACTGTCAATGCCATCCACGTCTTAAATTAAAAACAAAGGAAGTAATTGTATATAATTATCGCTGTTTGTTTCAGCGTTCAGATTGTTTCTAACTAATCAGATTGTTTTTAACTAATGAATTCTTTTAAAAAAATGTACTTCAAAAATCAATTTGAGAACAAGAATACACTAGTTAATATTTTTATTTTATTTTTATTTATTTCTTCTTCTTATTTTTTTATCTAAATTTTCTGGTTTTCTCTCAAAATGACCAATTTTAAATCAGTTTCAATGAAATGAATACATTCCATTGGAAAAATGTATGTCTACTAATAGCATTGCAACATTGGTTTCTGTAGTGTTTTATGACTTGTTTTATTTTGATACTTTAATATTACTTGGAGAACTTCGATTACATTTTGTATAATTTGTTCATAGTAGAAGGTTTCATTATACTGTATTTTTTTCTAAATAATTCATTTAATATGGGAACAGTAATGTTACATTATTGGGGCGAAATTTTAAAATTAAGATTGGTTATAAAAACTTAAATGGGCTCGTTTGTTCTATGTTGTACATTCAAACCATTTAAATTTAAAGAAAATTAATGTATTCATACATCAAAAGTTCAACTATAATGCCCTTATAATAAACTTTTGCTGATGTGCACAAACAAGTTCATAGTGCCTTTAAATTAAAATTTAATTTTTTTAGAAAATTTTAATTATGATAGTACAATTTTAGGAGAAATTTGTTTTCTGAAATAGACTTTTTTTTTTCTGAAGAAAAAAAAAATCAGTTAGAGTTTTCTTAATAGGCGAACTCCTGTTAGTTTTTTTAAAACTACTCTGGAGAAACGAAATGATTTCCTGTGTATGCCATTTTTTAATTTGAAATTTTGTCTGAAGCTTGCGCATCTGGCATTTATTTTTCCTTTTTTCTTTTACTCAATGGGTTCTTCGAGTAGTTTGAGGTAGATGTGCGGTTACCATGGCAATATTCCTTCCCTTGAAAATCTGCAGCCTTTTCCCCTGCGCAGATGCAGCAGTCGCTGTGAAACATGATAGTACCAAGATGAAGGGAGATGAAGAACGAGGATAATGAAAAAAATAAAAAATGAAAAGCAGTCTCCATTTTCTTAACTTATCCGTCTGCTGACTATCATTAATTTCAACTAGCTTTTGTTCTAAGCTAAGGTTTTAACAAAATATAAAATTACGTGACTTAGTAAAATTCAGGTTATCGTCTTAAATTTCTTAATTCTTTTAAAAATTCGATTATCGTCTGAATTTTTTTTATTAATTCTTTTTCAAAGGATATTAAAATATTTTTTTTTTCCTTTTCTATTTTAGTTCATTAAAATTATTAAGTTAATTAAGATTAAAAATATATTTTAAAGAAAAAATAGCTTAAAGATTTAAAACATAGCGAGCACGTGCTTGAAATCCAAGTAACGTAATTTTTTTTTAAAAAATCTCTGTGTTGTTTCATGATATTTGACTCTTTCACTTGCGCTCCCGCGGGGCGAAATAATACTCCGCTACAAAGAACAATATCGCATCCCGACTAAAGAGATAAAAGAAGAAAAAAAATAAATAAGACAGGAAAGGTTCTGGGGAAACCCTCCGTATGGAGAAGAGAAATCTCAGAATTTTTTTTTTTCTCTCCTTTTTCCGAATGGTTAGGAGAGCGCCAAAGCAAGGCGGAAAGAGAACGAAAGGCGCAGGGGAAGAAAGCGCTAAGGCGCGCCCCTCTTCTCCATTTCGATGTCTAGGAGATGAAGAGAGCTAGGAGAGAAGAGAACAGGGATGGTCGGAGGCAAAAGAGATAGATAACCTTAAACATTGCTTCCCTTATGGAGGTGGGGAAGACAGCATCCACGTGCATCTTTTGGTCACGTGTCTGTCTTTTCAAGGGCGGCATCCTGTCCTTTTCCTCCCTCCACGAATTTCCTATTACCTGATCGTTCTATCTTGGTACCAGTTGCTCACTTTCAAAGCTCTCCTCTCCCTTTCTCTATTCCGGACAGCTGTGTTTATAAACAATCCCTCTCTCCATCACCTCAACCCCTGACAGTGGAGAGCAGCCGGCTAGACGTCGTTGCAACTTGCTTGAATCATTAGTTGGATTTTCGTGGATGTATTGGTGGCATCACCGCCGTGTCAATGCTTTCTCTCCCTCTCTCCCTGGAGATGGAAACGATGACAATGAAAGAGCCCATCCTTAGTTTTCAACTCTTTTTTCTTGTGTTTAACTCTCCTTTATAGCATGGCTGACATATATATGTTTAATCTTGCTGACTCTATTGCGTTAATAAAGCACGTGACTTTTGTTTACATTATATTCACGGGCTTTTTTGAATTCGTAATGGCAGACCATTTATTTCTATTACTTGAAAAGCTGACAAACTGAGCAAAAAAGTATGTCAATAACGTCGCAGCATTATTTACTAATTTTTTCATTATTTTTTTTTCCAACCTCATTTGCTTATGGGTGTTTTCCAGATTTTTCGCCTTGTATAATAAAAATAAAAATCGCAATATATCTATGAGCCCAAACATTGCAGTTATGGAGCAACTTTCAAATATTAAAAAACTTTGATCGCAATTAATTACAAATTAGGATTATTAATTACATTTTCAAGAATCTAGTTTTTCTACCTATTGATGATTTGTGCCCTTCTTATAATCAGCATTGAGGACACTGGCTAAAAAAGAAACCAACTTAAGAGTTATGAATAACCTTAACGAATTCCAACTGTTATAAAAATGGCATATTAGTCTTTAATTTTTTTTTTTTTTTTTAAAAAAAGTCCGTCACGTTATATGAAAAAAAAAATGCTTTAGAAGAACAATCTTATCTATTTATCAAAACTGGCACTCTAAATAACTCTTAAGATCGTCATAAGTCAAACACCGCAAACATAAAATATTTGTAATCGAATATTTTTATTCAATATTTTGCTGGCTATTTTTTTTTTTATACATTCCCCAGAATCCCGCACTGTTTTTTCTTCTAACCCTTCAATTACAAGATCAATCCTTAGAAGAGTGGATTCTTTAGTTTTCAAACTCGGAAATAGAAAATGTATGCTTGCATTTTTTTAAGACCTTTCCCCAACTGCTAGTAAACGAATAAAATTTTTTAAAAAAAAATCTACTCCGATAAAAAGAAAGCTTTGATTTGAAGGCTAGTTTAAAGACGATGTTAGTTTATTCGTAAGAAAAAGCTTATGTAGAAGAAAAAATATTTTAATTTCTTAATTAACGCATCAAATAAATAAACTAATAACATTTAGTATAAGTGCGTATTTTAACAACACAACCTAAAACAATGCACATTAAAAGTAAGCTATTGCCATTTTAAGTAAATTTATTAACTATTTAAAATTTTCTTTCCGTAATAAAGTTAATAATGATCTTTTGCGTGCATTTAGTTTAAGGATCGAGTTCAATATCAGGTAGCAGTTGAAGCATAGTTATAGTTATTAGTTATTTTTTATAAATAAACTAAATAAATAAACTAATAAATAAACTAATAACATTTAGTAAAAGTGCGTATTTTAACAACACAACCTAAAACAATGCACATTAAAAGTAAGCTATTGCCATTTTAAGTAAATTTATTAACTATTTAAAATTTTCTTTCCATAATAAAGTTAATAATGATCTTTTGCGTGCATTTAGTTTAAGGATCGAGTTCAATATCAGGTAGCAGTTGAAGCAAACCAGCTTCAGATCGACGGATGCAAGGTTGTTTGGGAAATTAAGGGCGGCCGCTGCCCAAATCAGACCATATTTTAGACTTGTAGAACCTTAACCTCTGTGAGCCCCTTGGCCGAAAATTGTCTAAAGTGGTTAATGAAATTCTTTACTTTTATCAACAGTAGGTCAATAAATTAATAGTTATGGCTGGCCGGCCATAATATTTCTTTGCTTTCCTTGGCCATTTTGCCCCCATTGCAAGAAAATTTAACATCTAATCTAACCCGCGTTTTAATATTTTAAAGGTAATCGCATACTGCTCAAACATTAGAAAACACAAAACTGGTTAAAAGATAGAAAAGTATTTATCACTCACTCCAAATGCTTAGATGACACTGACATCTCATCCTCACTCATTACTCAGTGAATACTCAAGTGACCACTGTTCTCTACTATAGTTGTCCACTTATGGGGTTGAATTATAGTCGAACTGTTATCTCAGAAGACTTATTACCCAAATAGAAGAATTCTTTTTTATTTCTAACTGGAAGAATATTTTATCTGTTCCAATAATTAGTTGTAACTTTATGTTTGCAATATAATATTAAACTTGAAAGAAAATCGTTTTCTATTTTTAAGACCAGCGGTTGCTATAGCTACCGATAACATATTTTAAATTGTTTGCATCCTTCAAAACATTGTCGTGATTTTGTGAACCGTTTTTTTTTTTTTTTTTTTTTTTTTTTTTTTTTTTTTAGTAGTAGATTTAAAAAAGAATTCGCTTAACTGTGCTTTTTTTTTTATAACTATTTTCAAATCAATATTTGGTTGTAAATCTGACAGTAGAGTTTTCCCATACTTTAATATTTATTTCAATCTACAGAAAAATTATACTTTATAAGACTATTTAGATGTGAATCGTGTACATTCCATCGCAATCTAAAAAAATATTATAGTTTCCAAGCTATAAATCATTTTTAATTTAAGTGTAAACTAAAAAGTAACAATTAGAAAGAAAAATAAATTTAATGGATTTCTAAAATTAAAATAGTTGTAATTTTTCTATATTTTACGTAGAGAGTGCAGTTAAATCTTACTTTTTCTAAAGAACTGTTAAAATATTATAATCAAAATTTATTAATGCTAAATTAACAAATCACATACTAAACATATTAGCTATCTCAAGTCACAAAAGGGATCTACAATTCAATTTTTTTAGTCAAATACGAACTTAAAAGAAAATTTGACACTGATTGATCTGAACTGAATAATCGTAAAAGTAATATATATAAATTTAAAACTCTGTATAAAATTAAAATGAATAAT
This sequence comes from Parasteatoda tepidariorum, assembly GCF_982258835.1. NCBI lineage: Eukaryota > Metazoa > Arthropoda > Arachnida > Araneae > Theridiidae > Parasteatoda > Parasteatoda tepidariorum. The sequence goes on along the minus strand of NC_141762.1, from coordinate 70,139,228 downwards.
ATGAAAACTTTTAACTTTCTAATACTATATAAAATTTAATATGTTTTTATTTAAGCTTATTTTAAATAATTATTGCCAAACAATTGTATTGGTCATTTTTAGTTTCTTATTCAGTTCCTTCCAGTTTTTTCCCCACTGTCCAGGATGAAATACCAACCCTCTCTTAAAACAATTTAAGAGATTTTGTAACGAAATTGTGCATTTTTGTATTCCTCCTAAACATTACGTTGAAATGAATTAACTCAATATTTATTTACTTTACTTGTATTGTTAATGGTAAATATTTTTAATTGGTTAAATATTTTATATGTAAACTATGAAAGTAACAAGAGTTTATATGTTACTTATAATTATTTTAAAAATAAATTAATTCCTTTGAATCATATTTGTAGTTCAACCGATTTATTTCTTGTGAACTAACCTTGAATTATCTGATTGATGAAACTTATAAAATCGACCCAATTTAGATCGATTTACGTAACGTCCCATTGAGTTCGAGTAAGTGAATTTTTTGATAACGACCGAATCGTTTGCTTCTATTTTTCTTTCGAGTTTGAGTCTTGAAGATCGTTTGAAACCATTTAACTTGTAGCTTCATTTCCATTGTTTTCTAGGTATTAGGCCTAGTCCCCTTGGCTTCTCCTGAAAGAAGCTTGTCATCTTTTATTTAGCTCTTAAAAATGTCTTCCCCGCTTTGGTTTATTGGTTCGTTTGAAGCTCCGCCTTCTACGCCGCATGCCTCTACCTTTTACAGCAGTGCTATCGATTTTTTTGTGAATAGAGCGCGAACCTCGTTTTATTTCGCCGAGTTTCAGTCATCGGATTATAAAGCAGCAAATACATAACGGGAGTGGGTGTACGGGGGTGATGCTCCGGGGTGAATTTTATCCGGGATTTTCATTTCCTGATAGTTTGCTTCTCCCATTCTCTCCCGGTTCTTACTTCCTTTCTGCTTATTTGTTCAAAATTCTCTCAAATTCCTTCATTTTTCTCCTGTTGGAGAAAGACTCATTGAACGGAGGGAAAAACGTTAATAAATACGACAATCATTAAATAACTAAAAGGATAGTACTCCTTTTATGTGATAAATCATAATTAAATTATTAATAATTTTCAAAATCAAAAAAAATTTCCCCTTATTAATATTTGGCAAATTTTTTTTAATGTATAAAAATTCAACTTTCTGATCATATTTTTAAAAATGTAAGCTTCTTCTTCTCCATATAAATTATTTTATTTATAAGATTATTATAAAATTACCATTTATTTATAAATTTTAAATAATTTCGAATTGTATTTTGGTGCAAATTGTTATAATTAAAACAAGCCTTAGCACTTACAGGGGGGGGGGGGGGAAATCACTTTGTCCAAAATTAAAATGTTTTTTTTTCTGAGCAAAAGAAAACCTTTAAATACCTTTTTTACTTGTTCCTTTTTAACCATTTGATGCTCCTCTAATACTTCAGCATTGAATTTAGAAATGGAACACTTGAATAACTTTTGATCTAACGTCAGATCTTGACGTTACTTAACTGGAATCTTAAAGTTTTAGGTGCAAGTGCTGTACAGACAATTCAAGTTGTGAAATCAGACATAAAAAACGTACTTTCTGTGAATAAAACCTTTTTTTCCTTGGATTCGAATTTTTAACCCTTTAAATGCTCATAGTTGTTCTGATTTTCCTGATACAAAATATGCTGTAATTATTTGTCCTGATTTTTATCTTTTGTTATAATTTTTTTAAAATCTCAATTAATAATGTTAGTAAACATCTTTAATTCAATTGTTCAAAATATTAATCTTCTTTCAAACTTTTAGTCATCTTAAGGCTACACAGTACCCTAAAATTCGCAAAAATATGCAAAAAAATATTTTTGCATTTTTGGGTGGCTAATGTGGTTGGGAAGCAAGTTGAAAAATTTTGCATCTGAGATCTAATTAGTTTTAGAGATATTAGGATTTTTCCGAGTTGTGTCAGACTCACAATTTGACAAGCGAGGGGGCGTGGTTAGTTTCGTTTTCTTTTAAATCTAATTTTAAAACTTTTTTTTTTTCAAAAAAAGACTTATTTTATTTCGATGATTATTAATTTTCACTTTCTCCAAAAGTTATCAAATTTCACTTTCACTTTTAGAAGCATTGTTGTTTATTTATGTTCGGTGTTTGATGGATGCGTTCTAAAGTTGTGTTTTTACTAAATTTTTATTTATAAAAAGTCTTTTTTAAGACTAATATTTTTTTAATTTATAAATACATTCGTAACAGAATATTTGTTATACTTGATTGACTAAATATTTATATAATTATGCTTGCTATTTCTTTAATCCTATTGCTTTGTTTGTCTAAACCAATGTTACGTGTATTTTAGCCGATACAGGTTACATATAAATTTTAAATGTGAAAAAATATAATACTATTAATATTCAAGTAAATTAGTGTTTTTGGACCAGCAATAAGTTTGTTTATAATATATTAAGAAAGTGGGACTGTACAAGCATTTTTAGTTTTGGTTTTATGGTTCTCTTTACTTTAAATGTCATTTTCTCAGACTTTCTTTTTTGTTGATGCCACTGTTTTCGATTCCCTAAGGCTTTTTTCCCTTTAAAGATAAAGCCTTGAAATTTTTTGTAGAAACTTTTATGTATATACAGACCAAAAGTTAGTATGGATTTCAGTGTGAGATGTATACATTTTTTTTAATAAAAATTTGAAGTTGGAGTTTTTAGAATTTTCGGGTTTTCCACGTGTTTAGTAACGATAAAAATAATTAAGATTCAACTAAGTATCAGAGCATCAAATCCATACTAACTTTTGTTCCTAATAATCTAAGATATTTATATTATTTAAAATAACTGAAAAATTTTGAAAATTAAAAAAGTTATAAAAATTTAAAAAAATCTTGAATTTTTTAAAAAAATTTAAATTTTTTAAATTGTGGTTTGTCGATTTCCCTTTTCTTTTTGAAAATCAGTTTAATAATATAATACAAATGAAAATCTATTATTACTTTTAATATTACAGGCCTTAAAAAATTTTTTTAAAAAAGGGTACCGTGTAGCCTTAAGAAAATAAAACTTTTTTAGCGACATTTTTGTTATCGTATTTTTTTTTATCATTCTGTCTGATTATTAATTAGAAAGTTGCGTTAATGATAAAGTGATTAATATTTTTGAGTAAAAAAAAATTTTTCCCCTTGTCTGTCAAATTATAGTGAAAACATCGTTTTCCAATTTCTCATCTTCTCATTTTATTTATTGCTAAATCGAAAAATACTTATAAATGGTCATTTACTTTAAATAAAAGTTTAATTTTTTAGTTTTTATATACAGTAAAACCTCCGTTAAGCGGACATTCTTGGGACCGGAAAAATTGTCCGTTTATGAGAGTTGTCCACTTATGGGAAGGGTACTCTAATAACGAAGTTTAGCACTGTTAATTGTTTTTAGAATATTTTCAAAGATGTAGAAATAATTAAATAATTTACAGTAACTATCTGCAAGGATATTTATTTAAACTTTAAGAAAGATAAAAAAAAATACATAATTCTAGATGTAGCTACAGATAAATGAATATAATTTTCCTATTAGCATAGATACTCAAGTCTGACATATGATACCGAATAGGAGCTTTCAATCCTCAGTAGGTTTCAATTATTAGGTTTACATCCCCTTAGATCTACCTATCATTTGATAGGGAACATGGTTAATACCTTCTTGAAAGCTAACCTCCCACGATTCACAGCTAAGTCATGAGGACCTATGGAGTTTATTATTCACAATTGATCATCTATCAAGTGTCTGAATAAGTGTTTCATTTATATGAACACATCAAAGATTATATTTCTGTTAAATACAGTCTTCAAATTGATAAGAAAATGTAAGAAATTTTCAATGGGGAAGAAGCATTGAGAACTTTCAAGATGTCATTTCAACTTGAGGGGTCTCATAATCTGTGTAGTTCAGATGAAAAGATCAAAAGATGCCACTTAATTTCAGGAGACGAATTATTTCAGGAGAGCAGTATAATTTTCTCTCCTCCTTTCTTTACAAGGATAAGGCAAGGTGAAAGGAGAAAGATCGATTATTCAGTAGAGAAATAGCTTAACCATATTTTTAGTTATGGATAAGGCAAAAAATTTGCAAGTTTTAAAAATGGCGAAAAGTTGCATTTTTTCCCCTTGCAATTTAAAGCAGAAATATTTTTTTTTTTTCTTTTTTCAAATTTAGATAAAGAAGTGTCCTGTTTGAAGAGATAGAAAATACCTTTTCTGGGCCAAAATGACTGTCTGTGTCCGGTTACAGGAATGTCCACTTTGTGGAGAATGTACATAATGGTTTATTCATAAAAGATTCCCATGGGAACTAAAAATATGACCGTATTGAGAGGCGTCCATTTTGCAGGAGTGTCCTAACAGAAGGATTCACTGTGTATATATATATATATATATATATATATATATATATATATATATTGATGATCTCGATGCATTACGTTTTCTTATCATTTGTTTATTTTTATTCATTTATTTAGTATGTAGAATATATACGAATTAGTTTTTAAATAATTTATTACTGCATTAAAATATCTATAACTAAGAATAATACTTAATTCTGGAATTCTTAATTAATTTCTGGAGGTAAGGAATTTCTGAATCCGAGATATCTCACTGTAAGCATGCAAACTCCAAATCCCACCGTTTTTTAAATTCATTTCTGATCAACTTATTTCTATCTTAATTTTTTATTTAAAAACATTGACTTTTTTTTTCTTTCCCCAAAGTACCATGTTACAATTTTGTTTAGTTCTTACTTCTTCATTTCCCTTTTTAAAAAGTAATCTGGTATGTGTATATTGTACCAAAAATAGGGTCCTTATTTTGCCTTAATTTTTTTGCAAAATGTTTCCCTGATTTTTATTTTGAATCACTGCAAAGACTGACAGTCGCAATCTGGAAAATATGATCCCAAGAATTCAATAGGTGAAACTTTTACGTCACTCAAAGTTTTATTTTGAGTAATTCGTCATATCTTTGAAATTAATTTTTCGAATCAAAGAATTTTTGCTCTTAATTATAGAACGAGTTCATCCTAAGATGAATGTGAAAAATTATTTATTATTTTATTCATTTTAATATGTTCTAAAAAATTTTAATCTGTATAACTTGTACAAATTTTTACTTAATTTTAAACTATTTATTTTTAAATAACAAAATTGAAAATTTGAACAAAACCTTGTTAAAAGCAAAAAAAATTTTTTTAATTAAAATTCATTAAAGCATTCTGTGTTATTTTGCACTCTGTACCAGGGCTCGAAAAAACTCAGAAATTTTACCCGTCCCCGAGGACGGCTTGTCCAACAATGTACCCGTCCTCCTTTGAAACTAACCCTTAGCTTCTAAATAAATAAATGTATAATTTTCTCTTATTTATTATTAACATTTATATAAATTGCACAATGAATTAGTAGTTGCTAGGATTGCATTATACAGTAATAAAAGAAATACTAGGTTACTAATAGTAAAACCTAGTATTTCTTTTATAAAATAATTTAAATGACAAAGGTCAAGTTATCTGGAATGTCAATTTATCCAAGGGTACTGCGTTTTTTTAATGAATCAAATATGACGACGTTTACCAGTTCCACAATCAAGCCAATGATTCACGGAGGTTTCTGCGCAGAAATCTAAAAGGGGTTTTCCATTTAGGTAGATGTTCATAATTGCGTTTAACGCTTCTTATTTAAGACCAGTACGTAATGTGTTTTTTTGTAAGTTCATTGCTGAAAAGCCTCTTTCAACCGGTGCAGTACTACCAGAGAAAACATCGATTCCATCATGCGTAGGGTGACCAGATTTTTTCGGGCAATTCCGGGGACACTCATCTCTACCCCCCCCCCCCCCCCCAATTTTATCGACAGAAAAAATTGGAAAAAAATTTTGATCATTTATCTTAAAAAATATTATTTTTTTTCGTTTACATTTTTTTTTATAATTTAGTACATAAATTATATCTTTAAAATCGTGATCATAACATTTTTACACAATTTTAAAATCTGTTAACAAAACAATTGTATTGCTTTTAAAATTATACTGTTTCTAAACATCGTACTTTTCTGAGGAATGAATCTTCTTTAAAATTTCAGGATTTTTTTCGAGTAATTGAGAAAATGTGTCACATGAAAAATCAAAATTAATCAGTACAGATAAAACCGCTTTCACTGTATTCACATGCATTCGCGATTTTTCTTCAGTCCAATAGTTATTTATGCGCGAAAATACTCGTTCTACAGGCGCATTGCTGCTTGGCCAGCACATTGCAAGCTCAACAATTCTTTTGATATTTGTTAATGGTATATTGTTTTTTTGAAAATAATTGTTTATTTCGCGCCATTTGTCTGTTATGTGTACGGATTGGTACCATTTATCGTCTTTTGCATCCAAATAACCTTCAAGATAAGTAAACTCGTCAAATAAATCGTCGGAATTAACATTCAAAATTGCACATTTTGAAGAGAGAGACAGAACTGCCTCGTCGAATTCAGACCGTGAAGGCATACAATCTAAAAGAAGGCACTTCAAATCAGACATATCATCGTTGTTATCGTTCCAAGCTTCTAAATATGAAATCGCAGCTTCATAGAAATCTTTCGACGTTTCTAAATAAGAATCTTCAGTGATGATATTCTCAGCAATCAATTTAGTCAATTGAGGTTTTACAACAAGTGGAACAAATTTGGCATTCTTTCGTGCTTTCAATTTAAATATCAAATCCTTGACAACAGCTCCAGATTCAATAACACATTTGTCATCGCTTTCAATTTTCAAGATGCTTTGATTAAAAATTGCAGCATGCGAATGCGCAAAAAACAACCATAACTCGGTTGTTTCACTCTCAAAATAATTCTTCAAGATTTTTGGGCACTTTTTTTCAGACAACATAAATTCTTTAAGAGATGAATAAATTTTAAGAATTCTTTCTACAGCAGGAAGTAATGTCAACCACCTAACATGAATGTGTCCTAAAATTTGATGACATTCTTGGTCAGCATACTCACAAAATTCTTTCAGTCTTTCAATTCGGACTGTGTAAATTTTAAAATAACTAAAAAGTTTAGATACCATAACTTCAATATCTACAGGCAAACAATCAAAAGCAGTTTTAGCGCCATTATGTATAATATGCGCATTACACCCAAAACCAAAAATATCTCTTCCTAACTCAGTTTGAAGTTTAGTATGAACATTTTCTGTTCCTCTTCTTAACAATCCTCCAAAATTAGTGTTAGTATTATCCGCAGACAAACCAGCCATTTTATCCTTCAATTGGAACTCGAATAGTGTGTTTAATATTTCTGAAGATAAAATCTTTGCAGTTTCTCCTTTATTTTCGTTTAATGATACAAGTTTATTATTAATTGGATCTTTAGCACAGTCCCACTGAAAATACCGCACTAAAATAGGAAGTAATTTTACATGATTGTGATTGGAAGTATCGTAAGATATTGTTACAAATTGAACAGACTGTAAATCTTTCTTCAATTCAAGAAATGCCCACGGAGAAAAAACATTGACAGCGATAGCTTCGCATTTTGTTCGGGCACAAGAAAATTTCTTGTCTACAAATTTCTTCTGTAAATTTGAAGTACAGTCCATGCTGCGAAACGATAGGTTGTGACGAATGGTGTGAAATGCAAGCGTTCCTTCATATGTTGCTAAGTCAAACTCTTCTTTGGATGGTTCCAGCTTACCAAAAAACTGTTTGACGGATTTCGTTTTTGTTTTTGCTGCCAAAGCTTCTTTGTGTTTAATTGTAAGAATGTGATCTGCTATAGCTGTTCGTCCTCCACTTCCAACTGAAAACGTTGCTCCACACATTATACATTTTACTTTGGAAGAATTATCAGGATTCGGTTCAATAAATGGAAACTCGTTTTTCCAACCATCCAAATAATGGCATTTTCTTTTTTTTTGTTCCTGTTGCCATATTAACATCTATTTTAAAGAAATAAAAATATTTTTCTAAATATCTATTACGATAACAAATTATGAGGTTTTCAAAATGTAGAATAAAATTAGAATTCATAAAAATTAATTAGTCGTAAGTGATAATAATAACAATTGCATAAAAAATGGTTTTATACTTTATTGGTTAGATATTTATAAAATGTTTACCTGACTATGATGAAATGTTTTAGTTATTTTTCTAAAATAAAACAGAAATGTAGTAATTGTTGTTGTTTTAAGTGGAAATTAGCTAATATTGGCAGTTTATGTAACCCAAGATATTAATTGTTTTAAAAGCAGCAACTAATATTCATGTTACGTCTTGTTTTAAACTTCTTTTCTTATATAGACATGTCTGGCGTACAGCCTAGTAAAAATGTAAACATAACTAGATATTAAAGCTATGTGCTCCAAAATTTCTGTAGTATAAGTTATAGTGTGTTCTTAAAAACTAGTGGAATGAACCTTAAATAAATCATAAACCTATATAATGGAAAAATCATAAAAATTAGGTAGAATATCATTAAATTTATAGAAACTAATACGATGTGGGAAAATGAAAATAATGACAACTTAGCACAACAAATTAGTTTTCAAAATCTTACCGGACATTTACTTTTATTTCTTTGATTGATTTAACAGAGCATGATACCAACATAATGACTTAAATCTAAACTGAAACTGAAAAAGGGAAGAAAAAAAATACCGAAACAAATTCTTTCTTGATTAACAGTACCAGTTGCGCCATCTGTTATTGAAATTATAAAAAAGGTCAAGACAGCTAGTTTATATTTAATTTTCAATGCTTACATTAATTTGTATGAAAATTTTTGAGAAAATAAAAATTACATATAACATATTTTTATCAAATATTTTACACAAAATTTTTCAATTTTATAACCGGGGACGCAAACAGACCGGGGACACGAGGTCCTCGCCGGGGACAATCCCCGGAAATCGGGGACGTCTGGTCACCCTAATCATGCGCAGTATGTTGCTGTATTTCTAGATTAGAGGGTCATTTTAGAACAGGGTGCGTAGCGTTTGTAAAAAGTACTTAAAGGTGCTTTTTTGGGGATTTTGTTTTTAAAAGCTTTTAAAGGTGCTTTTTTCAGCTGGCGTTTTTAAAAAGTGCTTTTTTTCCGAATAACTTTTTTTCTTTCCTTCAGTGATATCTGGTGGATCCCATGCATTTCACGAAAAATGGGGAGTTTGCTACGTAATCAATCATTGACGCGGATTTCATGTCGTACCCATGTTATGACTTGCACATGCGCACACTTGAAACTGAAACCCGAGTGCTCCAATTTGGATAGAGAATATCAGATCCTTATGAAATGTTTTTCTTTTTAATTTAATTTATTTTTGTTTTTGTTTATTTTATTTTACTTCTAACACTTTTTTTGACGTAGGGGGTAAGGGTATTCTGAGTTCAGGGTCAAGTTGAATTCACTCGGTGGTGCGGGAAGGTACTGATTGTTTTGATTTACGCCCGTTTCTTTTTTGTTTTTTTTTTAACGCTAAAACTGTTTATAAAAAGTTTTTGTTTTTCAATAATATCATTGATTGAATATGAATTTTTTGAGTGCTTGAAAATTTTTGTAAAGTGCTTGAAAAGTTTTTAAAAAGTGCTTATTTTTGATTCAAAGATTCGGCTACGCACCCTGTAGAAGTGAGGTGCTAGACTCTAGTAAGGTAACAAAAATTGAAAATGTATCACGAACATTAACTGTAAAATAGCTGTCCGCGCGGACGGCGGATTCGAGAAATTTGTTGTCCACGGGGGTTTTTCGAGCCCTGCTCTGTACATTTGAATTATGCTTCCATAACACTATTGTTTATAATAATTTAAATGTGTTTATCAAGCTAAATATTTGTCTAATATTTAGTGATAATGAGCTCAATTTTTCTAAAAATTCACATTTTGTTTTCTTTTGCAGCTTTTAATTCAAATAGAAAATCACCTGTACAATTCTATTGAGCATAGAGCGTCTTTATTGATAGCAGCATGGACATGTCTTGGTGGACAGATAGGTTATTTTCGGTGCATAGAAAAAGTGTTCAATATGATGTACAGGTAAGTTATCTTATTTTGTTTTAAGATTTCGTCAAAAATTGATTTTTGTGTAATTAAATTCAATTCCCAATATATTTACAGGGTGCGTAACGTTTTTAAAAAGTGCTTAAAGGTGCTTTTTTCATTGAATGTTTTTGAAAAGTGTTTAATTTCCCCTTTTTCAAAATGAGATTTTTCCTTTACTATGCTGATTTTCGCTTCGAAATATGCTAAAGACATCTTTCACATTGTTCTATCACATTCACCGTTCACATTGTTCTAACGTTTTCACAATTAATTCAACAACATTTGACAATTGTCATAAACAATGCCGAAAGAGTTTTTTTTTTTTTTTGGACAAAATATTAAAACAAGATAAAACCGTTAATTGTCAAAAACTTTCAAACCCTGCCTAATTATGATAATTTTTTAAAGTGCTTAAAAATATTTTTGAGTGCTTAAAAGGTGCTTATCTTTTTTTGAATAATTTGGCTACGCACCCTGATTTAATTTTTAATTTGGTGTTATCGATATCATTTTCAACACTAGGGAGTACTGTAGGCTCACATTTCCGGTTTACTGTATCCAGTGTATTTTGAGGCCATTTGGTTTAGAGTTTGCTATTCTGACTATGCCCTAACACTAACATATGCACGGTGCACTGAAAACCATAATATATCAGTATGCATTGCCTGAGCATGTTTTAGCTACAAAACTTCAAGAATGGCAAGAGTATTGTACAAATTGCTTGTAGTTTATTGTAAACAAAATAAAAATTCTCCTTGCTATAACAATTAATACATTATAATATTCCTTTAACCTATTTCTAGGGAAAGTGCTTTGATGATTTTCAGTCGACATTGGCCAAAAGTAGATATTCTATTCAAGAGAGGTCTCTCTCGGTCTTTGATACAGTATTCTCATACTATGGGCAGTTATGTGAAAGGCTCAGAAGGCCTTTGTTCAGCTCTAGTCATGGCAACGTACGACCCATGGGGAGATTCTGTCATGCGCCAATTACTTAATAAGCAAGATGTTGACTTTAACAGAGGTAAAATATTTCTATACATACTGCTGTCTCATAATTAGGGATGCACTGAATGAATAATAATTGACTGAAGCTAAAATAATTCAGTTTATAATAGTAATCTTGTTGTTTGAGAAATTTTTTTCTTTTAAATTAGTAAGAACTAATCCTGATATTGTAATTAAATCAAGCTTATGAATAATCAGAACTTGACATAATTTAATTAATAATTTATCTAAACATGAGATTATTTAAGTAAAATAAATGTATTTAATATAGATATAACTAATATATGCTATATTTTTTATGGAAAATTCTTTTTTCTTCTGTTTTCTTGCTACTATCATTGCACGTTGTAAGAAAAAATTTAAAAAAAAGAAAGAAGAAAAAAGAGATTTATTAATAATAAAAAAAAAAAAAACATTATACAGTCAAACCCCAATATAGTGAAAATTTCAAGGGACCGAAATTAAGGTTCACTTAACCGGGAGTTCATTATATCCGTTCCGTAAACAATTTTAACTAATGGGTCCAAACCCCTCCTTTTTATTACACATCATTTAAATAAATGACCAATAGAAAGAAATACAAAAATGACTGAAAAATAATATGTAGTAAAAAAAAAGTGTGTTGACTTATTTTTAATTTTTATTACACTTTGTCTTGCGTACAAAAAAAATTTAGAAATCTTTAGCTGATGAGAAGCTGATTCAAGGAAAAATTTGTCCATACTTCTGTCGAAGGACCAAAATGTTTCCATCACTTTCGGCACTATATTTTGCGTGCACAAGAATTTGCTTAGTACTTTAATTGCTGTTTTGGCTGGCGTCCATCATGGTGGGGAAAAATGCTTATCGCTACATTCCACTCTATAGATGATTTTAAAAATCGGCATATGTATTTATTTTGAAGTAGAAATTTCAAAATTATTACAAAAAAATGAAGAAAATAATCAGCCGAAGGCAGAAAAAAGTTCCTAATATCCAACATCCTCACTTTTTTGGTTCACTATATCCACAAAAAATAACTTTATACGTGTGTAGAATGACACGGGAATTTTATTCACAAACATTTTATTCACTATATCCGAGAGTTCACTGTATTATATTAAATTTTGACTGTATTATATTAAATTTTGATAGTCTTGTATAAAATATTCTGCAGTTGTTGACTAACTCATGTCATGCTGTACAAATTATTTGGTAACTAAATAGATAAGAAAAAGATTATTTGGCAAGCAAAATATTCAGTGCAACTATACTCAGAATGAGAATGACATATTTTTTAATAGCTTTATTTTGAAATCCTGTTCTTTTTGCTTACAGTTAAAGATTTTGTAAAATCTGAGCCATATGAACTACTACTTATTAGAGTCGAATGTCTAGTCAATTCTCGTTGTGAAGAAGCTGCCATAAGACTTTGTCGCAGTTGTTTACATTGTTATGAGACTTTAAATAATGAAACCTACTTAGAATGTGATAGAGAAAACTGGAAACTATCCTTCATGGAATGGCTGCTTCGTTTATTGTTTAGAAAAAGAAGATTAAATGATTTAGTTCAAGAAGTAAGATTTTTTTAGAATGTTATCTCTATAAATGCATAATTTTTATTCACTAATTGTTTAAGTTTAAAAATTAATAAATTTTTGATACTTATTTAAAACTTATTATGATGATGATCTATTATTATTATTATCAAATAGGGCCTTATAATCTGTCCTCAGAAAAAAAATTAAAGGTTCCATAAATTTGCTACAAAGTTGTTAGTTTTTTTTGTTTTGTTTTTCAATTATTATCTCAATACAATTATTATTATAATGTGTGAATATATATTTTGTTTTGTTTTTCAATTATAATCTTTTTTATCACCATATGTATATTTCAAAAATTTTAGTGGTTACTAAAATTTATTTGAAAAATTTGCTAAGAGAATAATTATATTGTTACTTTGATTTTCTGAAAAATTCTTAATTAATTTTTTTCTCTAAGTACATATAAAAACAATTGTATTGATATTTTTTATATACTAAGTTATACTGAGATTGAAAAAAAAAAAAATTTAAGATGGTATAAAACATCACAGTATAGAACCAGGAATGAAAGTTGTTTTCTAGCTTTTATATTTCAATGCTAAGTTTTAAATAAAGTTTATGATGTTGAATTTGATTTTGATTGATTTAATTCAATAATTTTTGAGAAGGAAAATTTTTTATCATAAAAGAGAAGGGAATTGCTATACAGATATGAAAACCTATGTGTAATCATATCAATATTATTGCAAGACTTTATTAATTTATTACTCAAATTAGGGACATGTGTCTCTTTGTTTAAACTGAATTATCTTCTGCTATTTTGTAATATAACAGTACCTTGATATAGCCAATATAAATCAGCTAATAAGTTTTTGAAGAAAAGAAATATGTCAATGGAAATGGAATATAATATGAAATTACTGCAAATATGTGTTTCTTAATTTGAATAAAAAACTATAGTAGATATTTTGTTTTATTATTAATTCTATTAATTAATATTTTTAAGTTATAACTGTGCACATCCAATTAAGAATATATTTTATAGGCTATAAATTTTCAACAAAATGCAGTTAGTAGCATTGCATTCGTAGTGTCTTAAATAGTACGGAACTATTTACTTTTTAAATTTTTTATTTATTTATTTTCTGTTGTCTATGATGCTAAAAAGGGCCTCTAAAATCACATAAAAACTAATATTCTGACTATGGAACAGAAAACTGTGTGTAAGTTACAAAAGATTCAAGATTAATATTTTTATATCTTTGCATTTTTGAAACTAAAAGCTACTTATAGCAACTCAAAAATATAATATTATTATTCACTTTCTGTAATTTTATTCCAGCGTTGATTATATTAGTTGGAAAGACGCTTTTTTCAGGATCTATCCTGAAATACTTATCATTGCACAAATTTTTAAGCTTATAAAATCTTACTCTAAATGTACTGATAACTGTTGATATTGTTTCAATTTTTCATGAGTTCTTTTCTTTTAGATATCATCTTGCAATTGTCATGAGGGAGTAAGGATTATTTATCGCACCCTCAATTCTAACAGTGAAGATTCTGAGGCGCTGACTGAAAGTTTGATAAATTTGTTCCTTGTTCGTGATCTTCTTTTCCAATCAAATTATTGCTGCACTAGTGTGAGTTCTTTTTCAATACCTCCGTTTTTTTAATCAAAAATGAATACATTTTATTTGTTATTAATTTTTTTTCCTTAAGTCTTTTTTTTTCTTTTCTGTATAACATACCAAGATTTAGATTCATATGAAGTCATTGATTACAAGGTGCGGCAAAAAAAATTCGAATAAGGTTATTACATCATAGAATAGAAGTTAACTAATTTCTTTTGTGTGTTCATTCTTTTTTGTCTACTACTTTAATTATAAAATATTAATCTCTTAGTCTACATATGGTTTTTGTTTTTTACCGAGTCAAGCAAAAAAATATGCTATTTTAATGTTGTTTAAGCCAGGAAAACAATGGTGTCAAATTGTTCATTTCCTCTGTACACATTTATTGTACAGTGCGCCGAAAAAGGTCCACTCTGAATAACTTTTGATCTAATGATCGAATCTTCATGTTCTAGGATTCAATCTTAATGGTTTGAGGAGGTGACCTCAAATATGCTAAAAATTACGTACAGGCGACATTCTAAGTTAAAAAATCAGACTCAAAAGCGTACTTTCTCTGATTAAACATGCCATTTTTTCGACGGATTCAGATTTCTGACCCCAAAAATATACAGGTTAGCAACAATCTGCGAAATATGGTTCCTAGAGTTTGATCTGGGGGGGGGGGCGATTCAAAGTTGGAACCCCTTAATGTTAATTTCATTTCGCCATATCTTTGCATATTTTGCCATATTTCGAGATTTTTTTAAAGTGAATCGATAAAATTTTTTATAAAATTTGAAGTACTATTATAAAAAAATTTTATATGAACATAATTCCATGCAAAAAGTAAATTTTAGTAAGTATTTATTAATTTTTAAATATTTTATTTAATAACAGGCAAAAACTTTTTGAATTGTAAGGTATTAAATTTTTTATGTCATTTTAAAATATGTAGTTTTACATGGCAAATTATAAAATTTGTGCGAAATTGTACAAATAGTTCCTGAGAAATTTAATTTTAAATATTTGAATTCTTTCAAATTCGATTTCTCAATAATTATTCAACTGATATTGCTAAAATTCTGTAATTCTGTATATTCTGCCATGCAAAATTATATGCTTTAGAAGTATGTAAAAATTTGTATACCCTATAATTCAAAATTTTTTGACTAATATTAATTAAAATAATAAATATTTACTGAAATTTATTTTTTGCATGGAGTTATCTTTGGATAAATGAATTTTATAATTGTGTGCAAAAATGTTTCAATTCGCTTAAAAAGCTCTCGATATATGGGGGACACATAAAGTTAAATTAACAAAACATTAAGGGGTCCAAACTTCAGATCGCTCTCCTAACCAAACTATTGAGACCATTTTTCCCAGATTTGGGTTCTCCCCTATAATTTGAAAGTCAAAAATCCGAATCCGCTAAAAAAGAGGTATACAGAGAAAGTAAGTTTTTGTGTCTGATTTCATAACTTAAAATATCGTCTGCACTAGTTAATTAGCATATTTGAGGTCACCCCCTCGAACCACTGAGATTGAGTCCCAGAACATGAAGATCTGATTATTAGATCAAAAGTAGTTCCAGGTGGCTCTTTTTTGGTGCACTGTACACTCAAATTTGAACTCTCTAAAACAATCACTTTGGCAAGATTGAGAAAGATTAAAAGTGTAAAACTTTCAGCCTATTGCTGAAAATTTGAAATCACGTTTGTGCATCTGCATTTCTGCGAAATACTGCCACTTCGAGTATTATTTATTAGTAAAAATCTACTCTTGATATTATATTTTTTTAATTTATTTATTTTTAATAAAGTTGTATTAAAAATTGCGGAAAAATTTAATAAAGTTGTATTAAAAATCCACTGAGATTGAGTCCTAGAACATGAAGATCTGATTATTAGATCAAAAGTTGTTCCAGGTGGCTCTTTTTTGGTGCACTGTACACTCAAATTTGAACTCTCTAAAACAATCACTTTGGCAAGATTGAGAAAGATTAAAAGTGTAAAACTTTTAAATTGCTGAAAATTTGAAATCACGTTTGTGCATCTGCATTTCTGCGAAATACTGCCACTTCGAGTATTATTTATTAGTAAAAATCTACTCTTGATATTATATTTTTTTAATTTATTTATTTTTAATAAAGTTGTATTAAAAATTGCGGGTATGATTTTTTGCTGCACTCTACTCTACATTTGTTTAAAGCATCTTTGTTTTAAATAAATTATTTTTAAATTAACAATTATCTATTTTAACTAAATGAAATTTAAGACATTTTCAATACCACTTTTTTTTAATCTAATAAAATCAGCAAATTTGCTTTTTTTATGCATTTTTTTCCTTTAAAATTATTTTTCACTTAGGTTAAAATACATGGATATCATGAATTCCTACTAATGATTAATTACTTAAAAAATATTTGTTTCAAATAACTTTCTTTTAAATTAACAATTATCTGTCAAATCCTTTTAGAGCTAATCAAAAAATCTTTGCCACTTATTTTCAATATTTAAAGAGAGAAAAAAATTAGGCACATTTGATTTATTAATCCCATTTTTTCTTTTAAAATTATTTTTCCCTTTTGTATAAAATAGTAATATTTAGGTTCTTATAAATTCAATGATTATTTACTTAAATCTTTGTTTTAAATAAACAATTATCTTTTTTAACTTAATTAAATAATTTCATAGGTCTTGTGGGTCAGACATGTTTTATGCGTTATTGTAATAAATAAATAAAATTTAACAAAAGATCCAACTTCTTTCAGAATTAGTGTTTCAAAAAAGTAGGAAAGCAAAGTTCAAATTCACAAAACAAATTTTGCTCTGACAAAGCACAAAATTAGTATTTTAATATAATTAGATGAACAATTATTGTCGATAAATTGCTTTAATACAGTGAAACCCCGATTTTACATTTTCTGTCGGACTAGCGATAAAAAACGCTCAAAGCGGAATAATGTTAAATCGGGGTTAAGAAAAATTTATGCCTATTTTTAAAAATTGACACCTACCAGTTAAATTAATGGAAAAAATGAGTAATCTTTACTTGATTTTCATCTCTAACTATAATTTCGTATACAGCTAGTTCAATATTAACAATTTTTTGCAAATTTGCTTCTTGATTTACATTTGCAAGTAAAATTTGATTTAGAGTTTTTATGCTATGTATCGCTTGATCAGCTAGCTGTTGGCACGTCTTCTGCTATTTCATAGTCATCAGCACTATCGTCGGAATCAGCCATTAAATCACTTATGAAAGAGATTTCTGCCTGACTGTGACACAGATATCATTACTCCAAAGTGAAGATATCTGTGTCACAGTCGATGTGTGCATCATCGACTTCCGGAAGGTCCTCAACTTCAGACACACTACTTTCTTCTTCCAATACAACAGCGCTCTCCTCCTCCGATATTAAAAATCCTGCTTTATTGAATCCAGTGATAATGCACTTTCGGTCGACACTGTCCCAAGCTGAAGATATCAAATTAAGAGCCTCAAGAACATTAATTTTTGCCTTAGAAGCATCCTGAAAGTCACCAGAATCAAGAAACATTGGAGATTTTCTAACCAGTTGCTTCCGGCAACTCTTTTTAAATGATCGTATAATTCCTAAATCCAGTGGTTGAAGTTTGCTCGTACAGTTAGCTGGAAAAAACTCTATGCGCACGTTTTTCAATTTAAGGTTTAAATGAGCAGTGCATTGGTCTGGGAATAAAATTATGTTGCGCTTTTGAAAATTCATTTTCTTATCCAGTTTTCGAAGGAAATTTTTAAATAATGCTTGCGTCATCCATGCTTTTTTGTTTGAAGTGTAATCGGTGGGAAAACGTTTGATATTTTTCAAACACCGTGGTTTCTCTGCTCTACCGATCAAAAGAGGCGTTAACTTTTGGCTTCCATCAACATTTGCACAGAGCAAAACAGTAAAGCGCATTTTTGAAAGCTTTCCTCCTTGGCAATTTTCACCTTTAATTGTCAATGTCTTGTTTGGCAATAGTTTGAAAATCAATCCCGTTTCGTCCGCATTAAATATATCTCTTGGATTATAGCCCTTTAATAAATTTGGCAGAGTTTCTTCTTTCCACTGTTACACAATTGTCATATACACACTATCGGATTCACAACAGATAGATTTGAAGCATAAATTGTTCCTTTTTTTTTAATCGATCGTTCCAGCCATTTGATGCACTGAAGCCTTGGAGTTTAAGCCTTTCAGCAATTTCAAGCGCCTTTTCTCTCAGGATGGATCCATTTATAGGAATCTTTGCTGCTCTGGCTTCCTCGAACCAGTTCATTAAAATGTTTTCTAACTCATCATACGGAGATGTTTTAAGGGTTTTTCTCTTCTTGGCATATTTTCTGAGTTTTTCAGAGTTTAGTTTTACTGAAGCTTCTGCTTTAAAATCATTTGCAAAGTTGAATAAGCAATACCCAAAGATTTAGCAAGATCAACTTTAGTGCCATGAAATTCTTTAGCTTTTTCGATGATTTCAGCCTTTTCGGCCAGAGAAAAGCATTCTCGTTTCGACATCTTTTTTCGAGAAAAGAACATGATGACTGAGGTTTCGAAAATGCGAAAAAATGCTATAGCTTTCAAACTCAAACAAAACCGACTGAAAATCTCATTTGGTATGCTAGCACGAAAAAATGAGTAAAACCATTTCGAATAGAATTAAAAAAAAAAAAATTTGATCTGTTTGTAGAAAAACGCATCAAGGGGGATTTTTATAAAAAGGGTAATGCAAAATCCGGGATTTTTTTAACATTATCGGTATAGGCTATTATCACGGATCAGCAGAAAATGACGTAAGAAGCGGGATAACGTACGAAACGGACAACATAAAATCGGGGTTCCACTGTATTACTCAGAGCCTCATTTTACTGAAAATGCTAATCCATACTCCAAAAGAATTATTTGGAATTCAGGGTTCCCTTTCCTATTTGTTGACTGTATTAATTATTGATCTTAAAATGTGTATCAAATTACATTATTGCTTTTCCTTGATGCAGATCTGTCTTAAATTAAAAGCCATCTTGTTCAAATATGTTTGTTGAAAATTCTTTGTTTTGTTTTGTTTATCAATCGATAGAATAATTATGCATATTAATGGATGGAAAAAGAAGTTGGAAAATTCATTTTTTAAATAGGGCCCCACTTTTAGTTAAAAAAGACCCGGAAATGTGGAAGTTCTGGGTCCTAAGTTAATTGTCAATGTCAGTTCCTACAGCAAAAAGTGTTCAATAATGTGACATACTTCACAGAACAATTTACATTCACTTCCCTGCAGAACAATTCATGTCCAAGTAGCTGTAAAAATTTTATATATGATTGATTGTTTTTGTTTCATTATGTAGCATTTTTATAAAAATGATTTACTTAACTAATAATGATTCCTTTTTTAAAAAAAAAATTTTTCTCCATAAAACAAAATTATTTATCTTTTTTTTTTAACTGTTGAGAATTGTTTAGTTTTGACCATGCCTACTAAACATTTGTAATTATCCAAAGCCATGTTGCAGAACATAAATAAAATTCTGCTCCTATGTTGTCTGCTAATTCTATTTTGATTATATATTTGCTTATTTAAATAATTTATAACTAGCATGTCGTAAATAAAGTACCTAATTACCAACTGGTTAATAATTTTATTGCTTTTTTGCAGGAATTGATGAATTTGTGGTGTGAGTTACAAGCTAAGAAACAAAAGCCTTTGTTAGAAATTCAAGAAGCTGCACGCAAGCTTTTGGTTGGTCATGCATCATCTAGTGCACAGTTTTACCTATTTGTCGACATTCTGTGGTCAAAGGTATTATTTATGTGTATATTTGGCAGCTAAACCGATATTTATTTTGTTTTAAATGATTCACAAGCAAAATCTATAAACAGCAACTGAAAAAAAAAATTAAGCCTACTGTAAATGACTTTATATCTCCTGAAGTCTATATCTTTAGCAATGCACAATGCAAAGGTATTTATAAAGCTTTCAAACACTATATGAAAACTGTGTAATGTTTTTAATTTTTATTTTCTCATTGTAGTGGAAAATGTTGTTTTAATTAAAATAAATTCAACTTACTAAATAGTCCTTAATGTTGATCATAACTATCAAATCAAAATTTATACTATCATCTTTCTTAGAAATATGTTTCTTTACTTTGAAAGACAGTTTATTTTCCAATCAAGCAAACTTTGATCACTGACATTTTTTATTTTAATGAAATTTTTGATATGCCGATCTTATTGCTTTAAACATTTTATCATATCAGTGTTATTAATTTAGTGACATTTCTTTTATGTTAGCTTGTTTGTTTTAATTAGTTTAATCTCTTTTTTTTTGTCTGATTTATTGCTTATTGCTCAACAAACCCTAACTTAAACAATCAATTTATGACTTGTACAAAACTTGTTTTTACTTTTATATTAGTACCTTTTAAAAAGTTGTTCAAAATTTTTAGAAAATTAGATACCATAAAATACTAAATATCGCCCCCTGAAATTTTGACAAAAAACATGCATTTTTGTGAGCAAGTGGGTTAAATGGTACCGATTGTAAAGTACAGACTCTACTCTGTAAAATGTATGTATGATATGATGTATGTCAAAAATATTAGGAAACTTAATAATACAAAGTGTAAACAATGTATAAAACAAAATAATTAAATATCTATAAATGTAACTACAACAATTGTTTTCTAAAATACATTTTACTTCTACTTTTAATAACCACATTTTTTATCTATTTGTTTCCTGAAAAATGCCGGCATGATCGTAACTTGTACAATCTATGAGTAATAATAAATTAAAATAGACGAAAATTTAGTATCAAACACCCCAAATTGATTACAAATTCACTACAAAATGTATTTGGATAAATTGGAATGAATTTAAAAAATAATGTCTTAAACACTGATTAACAAGATCGTCGGTTTTCTGGTTTGTGCCATTTTTGTCACAAGCCGGGAGTTTAAGAAGTTATCTTCACTTTCCTTAAAACGGAAGTAAAACTATGAAACTTTACGATAAACCAGTTTTTTCTCATCTCCTTGAATAATTCTGGAAAAGCAAACAAGTCCTTTCTACTGTTTCTTCGCCTATCCTTTTATTTCCTGTCCATGTCTCTTGTGTAATTAACCTGGAATAAAAGTCATCTTTGTTTTTTTTTTTAAAAAGTACACACCTTCTTGTTAAACTAGTTTTTCCTCATCCCCTTAAATAATTCTTCGAAAGCAAAGCTCTTACTCTACTTTCTACTATTTATTCACCCAAAATCTTTTACCTTCCCTATTTCACCCTTTCTGTTTAGATGTTATTATCTTGTGAGGCAATTTTTCAATTTCATCTTAACAGAGTTGTGATAAAAATAAAGAAATTCTGGTCGCAAAAATGAGGAGTGGAGATGACGTATATTTTTTATTGGACACTTGCCTAAGTGTGTAAAAAAATGCGTGGGCCACTTGCTCATTATAATTAGGTAATCAAGTTTAGTTTTTTGCGTGTTGAAAATTAAAATTTGATCTTTTCCCAAATCAAATGATTTCACAATTATAGCTTTCAATATACGGTGAAACCCCGAATTTGCATTTTCCGTCAGACTAGTGTTGAATAACGCACAAAGCGGGATGATGTTGAAATAAATGTGTGAATATGCATGCATGCATATATATATATTTGAAAAATTCACCCTCACGAAATTTACATTCATTCTGACAAGATGGATCCGGGAGAATTTAACATTATCGATATAAGCGATTTTCACAGGCCAGCAGAAAATGATGTAGGAAGCGGAATAACATACGAAATGGACTACTCAAAACCGAGATTCCACTGTATTAAATTGAAGTTCAAAACTCGACATTGTCACCGTACAAAATTAAATAATTAAATCACCCTTTTGTTTCAACAGTACGGTCGATATATTGGTTGCTCATATTAAGTTCTGTTTATCCAGAATTTTTATTCGTATGGTTTTTATTATTATTTTTAGGAAATAAACTATTAAATTCAAAGATTTTGACAGAGAATACTTAAAGAAATGTGACTCTTTTAAAAAGCTAATAATTCATTTTTAGAAATAAAGCAAAATGTTTGTTTTGAAACATTTCTTATTTTTTATTCTTAAATCTTACTTATTTTTTCCCTACATGTTTCATTGTTTATAAGTATTATCATTTCTTACAGTTTGGAATATCTCTACTACCATTATATCTTGAGCTGTACGTGAGAGGTTTGACATCAGATTTGAATTTTCTGGAAGCAGCTCGGCAGACTGATAAAAAGGAATATGTGATGGATCTTGAGAAACACATGGCAACTGTGTATTTTAAACTATCCTCCCTATTCAATTCCATCAACAAGGAGGTGTCACTTGAATGTCTTCTTAGTTCTTTTTCTCTTAATCCAAGTCCTGAGGTTTTAAATTGCATTAAGAAAACTACCTTACAAGTTACCAAAGAAAGAGCTATAAGAAGTTCCAGGAATCCAGCTGACATCAAACATACCCATAGTCGAAATTGTGCATTTCCTACTCCCACAAAACGAAAGGCTGTAGAGACGTGTGATCAAGCTATACAAGTTGGAGATGATTTTTTTGTGGAATGTGATAATGCTCTAAAAGTAGCGAATAATCCAACCCAGAATGATCCTATTGTTCTTGAAAACATTAGGCACGAAAGAAAAAAGTTAGCCACTGAAATCACAGTTTTAAGTCCTAGTATAAAGAACAAAAATTCAGAAGAGGTACTGGCAAGCCAGTCACAGTTACCAAATAATAGTACAGAGCCTAACTCAGCACTAGAAAATTCCTCAGCTGTGACCAAAGAAAAAACACCAATAAAAATTTTTGAAAACAAAAAACAGACCCTTAAATCTTCTAGAAAGTCCAAAATTTGTAATATCCAGAATGAAGTAACTAGTAAAGAAAATTCTAATAAAGATGGGACTACATTAAATAAAGAGGTGTTGCCAAATTCTAATGAAAATATCTCAGGTAGTGCAAATGCTCCTACAAACTGTAATGAAATGACTTCTGAAACCACTGCGAAGTGTGAGATCGAAAGTGATTGTCGCAAAGTGGCTGAAAATCAAGATGTAATCTCCTCTGTCCAACCTCTCTCATTGGTTAATCATTCAACAAATGAACATCTCACTAATGGCTTGAGTAACGAAAGTGATGTAATAAATTGCAAAGAAGAGGTTGAATGCTCTTCTCCGGATAAAGAAAAAATTAAAAATAGTTCACCGAAGGACATTGTGGTTGTGGAAAATAAAGTGCAGCTAAAAACAAATATTAATATTCAACAGGAAAATGAAAAACCTAATTCTCACCAGGAAAAAATTTCTAATGATACGCATTGTATAAATGGTTTTAATGAGGCTGAAACTCCTTCCATAAACAATGATGCAAAAATAACTAATTGTAAAGAATTAAATTTAATCAATGATACAGTAAATCAAGAACCAGATCAAAATTTAATTCCTAATAAATCAGACTGTGCTGATGGGTTAAATACTCCTTATAATTCTCAAATAGCAGTTATTAATAATTTAGTTCAGAAAACTGCCAATAATTGTATTAATGAAAACAGAGTAACTAGAAGGTCAGAATTATTAAAAAGTCAAAGTTCTGTTCGTTCTTTCTCTCATGTAATACTAGATTGTGATGTGCCCGGCTTATCCTCTGATCTGTTATCAGATTTTGTTACTGTCCTTGAAAGTTTGAGAAATAAGCAGTTGAAGAGTTCCAGCAAATGGAGTCAAATTAAGCATTTATGTGAAGATTACATGGAAACTGTTAATGAGCAGAGGTGTATGATGTTTAATTTTCACGCCAATGGCAGTGTTGATAGTGAAGCGGATTCTACCTCAGAATTAACGGCAAATGGTTTTGATTTCGAACATTATCAAAGCAGCGACAGTGTCAAAGAAGATCGTGTTGTAGATAAAAGTCATGTTTTCAGACGTTTCTTCAACTCTGACAAAATGGCGGAAATGGCAACATACGTAACTTTATCTGACATACATTTTCCTCAAATACCTCTTGAAAAACTTTTTTACACTGAATATTCTTCATCTCATGTAGGACATAAAAAAAGACACAAGAAACATCGGAACCATGACAAAAATCCCAAAAAGCAAGTTCTCCACAAACTTCGACATGGAAGCAGAACTGAACATGATCTTGTAAAGCGAAAGAAAAGAAAGAAACGTAAAGCAAAGAGAGGTAAGGGACATGTGAAAAAGCATCATTCTACCCACGGAAAGGTTAACAAAATACATTCTAAGAATAAGAGGAAGAAGCATAAGCTGAAGAAAAAGAAAGAAGGTAATTCTGGTTTCATATCTGGGGATTACTGTAGTGACTTTAGCTCTGAAGAACTTATGAGAATAGTTAAAGAACATTCCAACAGTTATTCAAAAATTCCAGCATCTACCTCAAAACATCCTCATATAGTTGAAACTGCTAGTTCCTCAGAGTCGGAGCCTGTTAGGAAGAAACGAAAAGTTAGCTTTGATAAAAAGAGGGGTAAGGTTGAGAAGTATAGAGAAAAACATAAACATGAAAAATCCAACAAACATAAAAAGAAAATAACTCTGGAAAGTTGCAAAACTAGTGTGACAAATGTCATCCATGATAATCCAATACCGAACAATATGGAGGGTGTAAAAGAATATCCTCATTTCGTTCAAATTTCTAGAGTAAAGAAAATGGAGTCTGTACAAATTCAGCAGAGATCTGTGTCAGTAGTTGATGATTCTACTAACGACACTTCTCCAATAACCACATGTGATACAAATCCTCGTATTAAACAGTATGTTCAACAAAAATTCGAAAACTGTTCTCCAGAAGAATTAATGAAAATGCAAATACTAATGGCAAGGCAACAGGCAGAAGTTACTGCTGGCAACAGTACTATGTCAACCAATCAGGCATTACGGAAATATGTATGTTCTAAAATGACTTCTCAGCTTCTTTCTGTTTCTCAGTCATCAAAATGTATTGTAGGTTCAGATTCCGATACCAGCAAATCTCCAACACCTCACTTTGTTGACAACAATTCTAAAGCAGGACCTTCTCAATCTCGAGACCATCCGCAAAAAATATCTGCTAACATTAAGCATTTTGTGATTGAAACAAATAAAACACCATACAAGTTTCCAAATTCTAATGTTTCAACAACAGTCAGTAGTAGTATTATACCTATAAATATTTCAGGAAATTCTTATTCTGATGCTCAAAATTTAATTGGATCCATGCTTAATTCTAATATCAGATGTCCAACCTCGCAAATATCCCCACAAGTAACAGCTCTCAGTATTCCAGTTTCTCATAATCATCCTTCTGGCAGTAAACTAGTTACTAGTAAAATCATAATACCTCTACCCTCTAGTGGTCAGTTGCATAGTGGAACTGTCTCATCTAATCTGAGTGTTATTCAACCTGACACTTCATTTGCCACAACATCAGGAACATCATCACATTCTAGTTTTATAGTTATTAAAAATGGTAACCAAACACAAATCATTCCAAATCCTCAAAATCAATATAACATTATTCCTCATATTGCAAAAGCTAATGCATCATTGACTACTACAACTAAAATCAGCCCAACTGTATGCCAAACAAATCTAAAAATGATTAAACCAGCAGTACCAAAAAAATCATTTCAATCGGTAGCTAAAAGACAACTTATCAAAAATCCTGCACCAATAAAACCACTCACTGCACCCAAAGTTTCAAGTGTAGCTAAACCCATCCCTAAAGTAATTGCTTTGACCGCTCCTTCCTCCCCAGTTCTTACAACAAAGGTATCTGATGCTGTTATTAGTTCTGTTTCTTTACCTGAGGCTGAAATGCAAAATTCTCTAAAAGTGCCCTTACCTTTACCCTTGCCGACACTTTCTACAAAAGCAATTGAAGAAAAGCCTGAAATGGAAATACCTCCACACTCAGAAAATAATAAAACAGACTGTGGAATCTTAAAACTTGACATTCATGTTCCAGCATCCTCTGATGCAGCCAGTTCAAGCAAACCAAATGAAGTTGCATTGATTGCCGAAACTAACAACTCAATTGTGTCTGAACCAGTTGAGAAAACTAAACAAATAATTTCTGAAGAGAAGCAAATGACTGAAAATAATACTGGTTTAGATTTGCTCTCAGTTGCAGAGGAACCTTCCATTACAAATAGTTTTCCACCTGATGTTCAAAAACTAAGTTCAATTGAAGACGCTGAAAAAGATTCAGTGCCTCCTCAAGTAAAATCTGTAACTGATAAGTCGGATGAAGCATTAAAAGAAGAAAGATTTATTGATAAAGACGTAAAGATTTCATCAAAAGCAGATACTAAAACTGAAGAACTTTCCGTAAAATCTGATGATATTGATGTTTCCAAGTCTATACCGTTACATGCAGAAGCTGCCACAGTTGCTGTAGATAATAATGCAGAAATTAAACCATCTGATTCTACTGCTGAATGTTCTCTTGTAAGAGACTTTAAATCTAGCGAGAACAAATCAACTCCAGTTGCTGAGCCAATAAGTCCCAAACCTTCTCCAATCACAGTAGATCAAGAAGCATTGGTAGAACATTCTCCTGACTCTAAAGAAAGTAACTCTTCTTCAAAATCTGTCCTAAATCAAAACAACCAACAAAAACAGCTGCAGCCTATCAATTCTGTTAGCATCATGGCTAGCATGAAGACACCTGGAAAAGCTCATTCCCAGTGCAAAGCTGAGGGTATGGTTGTCTCAGAAGTGCAAACAAGATCTTTTACATCAATCAGTGATGCTGTGCGATTCAGTTTAATGGATATGGACGATGCAACAGATTCAGTTGAAAACCAGGTACTGTATTGATTTTATATTCTTTCAGTAAAACTTCACTCTTTTTATATCTAGTCATGTGTATTTTCTAATTACAATCAGAATCAAAACTGAAAAAGAAACTCTATGATTTTGATATTTAACCACATAAAGTAAAATAAAAATGTTTAAATAATAATTAAAGCTTTAAAATAGTTATATGCTGCTCTGTTAATGGTACATATCTTAGAATTACCAATTCTGACGAATTTATTTAAATTGGTACTCAAATTTATAATAGTACACATTTTGCAATATATAATCAATATGAATTTTTAAATTTTGCTGTAACAAACAACTCTAAAAAAACTTTTTAAGTGTAATTGAAAGAAATAGGTACGAAGAATATTAGTTAACATGCTAAACCTTTGTCACAGAATTTTTATTAAACATATTTTTCATGCATTTTTCACTATTTTGTATTAATTTAGGACAAAATAAAGGGGAAATATATTTAGCATTCTAATAGTTTATGGTTATGAATTAGAGCATGAGTGAGACCACTGGTGCCTTTTTCTGCATAAAAGTTTAAATCTTCCAAACACGGCTCACTTCCTAACAATAATTTTTCTAATTTGCAGTTATTTATATCTAAGAAAAACTGTTACTCATCATTGAAATTTCTTTGCTTTACAAAATCAATAATTATATTAATTGATCTTATTGATGTATAATATAATTGATTGATTATATTAATTATATTAATCTATTGATAAATTTTTGATTATGAATGATGAAAAAAAAATTTCCAAACTAGGTACTTTTTTATATTTATATATACAGTCAAACCCCGCTATAGTGAACACGGTTTATAGTGAACGAAATTTTCGGTCCCGTGCCTTGCTATACACGTACAATGTTATTTTTTGTGGATATAGTGAACCAAAAAAGTGAGGAAGTTGGATATAATGAACATTTTTATGTTTTCGACTGATTTTTTTTCTTCATTTTTTTGTAATAATTTTCAAATTTCTACTTCAAAATAAATACATATACCAATTTTTAAAACCATCTATAGAGGGGAATTGAGCGATAAGCATTTTTTCTTGTTTGCTTCTTTTATCTCACTCACCTATCCCTAAACAAACCTAGCAGATGTTTCCAACCCAGGCAAATGATGCACCTGTAAGGTGTCAGTGGGATTAATATGCATTTTTTGTCAGAGGGAATGAGTAATTATTCATTATTGGTCAAAGGGTTGGACACTAATATGTGTTGTTAAGGCCCTCATTTCAACTCCTTTTTGCTTTCAGTTCAGACAAAAAATCTCCTGCAAACAAGTGTCTCAAATTTAACTATGGCTAGCAGTAAACGTAAAACGTTCTCGATTGATGATAAAATGGGCAGAATCAGAAAAAATGAATGCAATCAAGCTGATATTTGCAGGGAATATAAACTATACAAATCTGCAGTTTGTAACATGTGGAAAAATAGGCTATTAATAATTTCTGCTCATGAAAAAATTTAGATGGCAGAAAAAAAGTTCAGAAAAGCAGATCACAAGAATGTTGAAGAAACATTACTGAAGTGGTTCACCATTCGAAGAAGCAGCAACCTTCCAATATCTGGACAAATGCCGATGAATTTGCTAAGCGATTTTATGAGAATACTTTTATGTTCTCGAATAGCAGGTTAGGCAGGTTTAAAAAGCGGAATAACAGAAATTCAGGAAAAATTATTTGAGAATCGGGAAGTGTTCACAAGACGAAGAGTAATGAAAAATAAATGTTTTGCTACTACATAATATTTTTCAGTAATTTATTTGAATAGTGTATAATAAAAGGAGGAGATTGGGAACCATTAGTTAAATTGCCTGCGTAACGGATATAGTAAACTCCCAGTTATAGTGAACCAAAATTTCGGTCCCTTGAAGGTTCACTATAGCGGGGTTTGTCTGTATATATTTTAGTACAAATATAATTCCAATAATCTAACAGATTTTTTTAGTAACTATTAGATTCTTTTTATTATTAAAAAAAGCAAAATATATTATTACTTGTAATTAGAGCGCCAGAAAAATTTATAAAAGAGACAGAGAAGTCCAATCTGCATCAAAGTGTTAAAATTGATATAGGTAATTTATGTCTTAACAAAACTTTTGGTAGATTTTAAGATTATGGTATGTTCCTTACTGGAGAAAAAGGTTAGTCATATTTTAAAATTATTATTATGATTTTAGTGCAAATTATTAATTTTATTCTTACTAAAATTTGTATTGTAATTTCATTTTGTCTTTCGGCAGTTTTCTGTGTTTGTATTCTCTAACTAATATTATTTTACAGAATAAAATATTGTTTTACTTTTTAACACCTTTTCTTCTTCTGTCTTCCGAAAACTAACTATTAATGAGTCAAATATGATATAGGTTACTGTCAAATTTGCATGCATTCAGATGAATTTTAATATATTTTCCCATGGTTCAAGCATCATAAATGCAATTTCACAGTTGTGAAAAATTCAAATCTCTTAGTCTCTTCATTCTTTTGATTTATTGATAATATTGGCAGCATGGGTCATGTTTCACAATATCTTAGTTTCTCAATTTCAACATTTCTGTCATTTTAAGATTCAACTCCTTTTCTATGAAGGGTTTATCTCCAATTCAAGTATATCTTTGTTCATCCTGCATTGTTCTTTCTTCTGAAATAAGAAGCAAAATTTATTTGAAAAAAATAATTTTCTTAATAAAGATATTTCCAGCCACACTTGTTATTTTTATAAGTAATGAGCTTTTTGCTTTCCTTTTGGATAGCAATTCATAACTTATAGTTGAATAATAGTTTAATTTTTATTTTATAAATTTTTAATTTAGACTAATGCAAAAAGAGGAAAGAAAAAAGCAACTTATGCAGTTACAAGACGCCGCTTTTCCCAATTGTAAGTTAAGATTTAATTTTTGGAGTTAAGAATTATTACCTGATAACCTGTCAAGATTCTCAAATCAAGCTTTCTTCTCACTACTTCTCACCACCTATAACTATTCTGTGAAAAGGTAGAGCAGTTTCAAATTCTTCTTTCAAGCTACTGGTGCTGTCATGTGATTATAACCATGACTTACATATCTCAATGGACAGCTAGTCAAATTTTCATTTTGTAACCTAGTTAAGTATTAACTGAGCTTAAACCAAAGCATAAATATTTTCCTCATAACGATCTTATCTTTTGCTCTATATACAAAAACTGGTTTTGAAGTGTTCAGAGATGCTTTCCCTTCATACACAAAGTAGAACTTGTTACGTATTCCGGTTGAATATCTTTACTGCTTCGGAAATCATCTTACTTATGAGTCAAACATTAAAATTCGAACGGTTAAGAGGCTCCACCCCATTCTCGTTGTGTATTAAAAATAAGCTATTTTATTTAAAAATAATCATTGAAAAATATGTGATAATTTAATAATTGGGGTTAATAAATTTTTCACTAATGAAAGATTCTCAAAACGGCCTCTTTTTTTCACAACATGTCATCTTTAACTATTTTATGAAAAGATAGAACAGTTTTCAAGTTCTTTCATGAAGCTGTATGAGTCTCTCCTGTAAATATAATTACAGTAATGTTTTGCGTCATTAATTAGAAATTTTGTTTGAAAATAATTTTAAAAAATTATTATTTAATTTTGAAATTAACAAATTTTCTGCAAATAATCTGTTAAGATTCTCAAATATAGCTTTCTTATCACTACATCTAAACTTCTTTAACTTATTCCATGAAAAGATAAAATAGTTTCAAATTCTTTCTTCAAATCACAAAAACTGCCTTATGGCTATAGCCATGACTGTATATAAATTTTTTACTTTGTCAATTAAACATTTTGTTTAAAATGCACCCTTTCAAAAATGCTTTATAAATGAAATTTTCTATTGTAAAAAAATTCAGCCATTCAATTTAACATACTTATAAATAATAATATTCTTGTACTTGTTTTAATAACTGGAAACAATCACAGCTATTCCTTTTAGGAATAATCTTATGTTTTCCATAGACCTTAAAATTTTTTTTGTTTTAAAACATATCTATTTTATTTGCTTTTGTGTATATCAATGTTCTTCCCTGTGTTAGAATTTTTCAGGCTTTCTGCATCAAAACTCTCTCTGCAAAATGACTTTTAATAATAACAAATATACGAGGCCTGTCTAAAAAGTATCCGACCTTAATTTTTTCCCTCACAAAGTTGTGATTCTAAGGCGACGTAACAGTGCACGGTGGACGGAGGAACCTTAATGCACGTGTTTGAAATTTTTTCACCGCGTTCACTTGTGCAAGTCGCTGGCTGGTGGACGCCAAGTAAGGTGCTGTTCGTAGTGTTCGTCGGATTTAGTTTTCTCGCAAGATGACTGAACGAATTGAGCAAAGATACTGCATCAAATTCTGTCAAAAGCTTGGTGATTCTCAAAGCCAAACAATTCGTAAGATTCAGCAGGTATTTGGAGAAGAAGCGGTGGGTGTAACACAAATTAAGGAGTGGTTCCACCGATGAACAACTGGCGAACTGGACGGCGAACAACTGGCACTTGCATCACGACAACGCCCCTGAACATTCACCCCAATTGATCCACACTTTCTTAGCCAAACATGGAATTACAACCGTTCACCAACCCCCCATACTTCCCGGACCTGGCTCCTTGCTATTCCTGGTTGTTTCCAAAATTGAAGACGCCACTGAAAGGATCCCGTTTTGAAAGTAGAGAAGAGATAAGGCGGAACGCGACGACGGAGCTGAACACCATTCCAAAAGAAGACTTCCAGAGGTGTTTCCAGTAGTGGAAAGATCGGTTGGTTAAGTGTGTGCAAGCACAAGGGGCCTACTTTGAAGGAGATTAGGGTCCCAACTCCGTTAGGTATTCGAAATATTTTTTCTGGCGAAAGGTCGGATACTTTTTAGACAGGCCTCGTATATGTAATGAATTTTAAAGTAACAAAAGTGCTATGCTTACAAAAAGAAAAAAAAACTATATATTTTTTATATATACAGTTTTTATTAAATTATATTTATAAATAGTACTATAAGAAACTTTTATTTTATATATAGTTAGTAATATATTAAACTATATATATTGTAATATTATGGGCGACATTCTCGCATTTTGATGGGGGGAGAAAGCACACTAATTATTTATTTTTTCGTATTTTGTAAATCATCGTTACTTTAAGAAAAATAATTGAAAATCCTAAAATTCTTAGCAGTAACTACCAAAAAGAGATGGAGGACTAAATCTCGCTAAACACAATTAAATTGTTTAAAATATCTCATATTTGTCTATGAAGCAAACTTTTAAATATTACCTCCTTCAGCTCTGTTTATTTATAATTAGTGAAAAAATTATGAGCATGTACAAAAAAAAAAGTATAGTGGGTGTTGGGCATTGTAATTAACAATTTGATAAAATTAATATCTGTTAATTTTCTGTTGCAAAAAAGAAATTATGCTTTTATGTTTAATTTTTCTTTCATTGATACTGTTAACTTGTTGATTACTGTAACTTTAAATTACCAAGTTTTTTAATGTATGGTGTCACTTTTTACTTTACACTGCATTTAACAATTTGGTTTCCAAAACCAGAAATGAAATATCTATTCATCTGTAAAAATCTAGAAGTTGAAAGATTTTTCAGAATATTAAACAAATCTATTTGTATTTTTCTGATCTAACATACATTTCTTAAAACTCTATTTTAAACAATTTTCATCCTATCTTTATTTTGCAACCTCTTTCATTATGATTATATTATTTGTTACCTATGAATCTAATGCAACAATCTGTATGTCAAATCAGAATACACATTAGTAAAAAAAAATATTAATAGTTTGTTTTTTTTTAATTTATCAATTAACCCTACCCAATCCCAGGGGCTGAGATTGGGAGGTCGAGTTTACCATTGAGTGCATCTTTTTTAAATATTTTAAGCACGTTTTTAGATTTTTTATCTCATCTGTACTTCTCAAGATTTTTGACACATTAACCATTTTGGATGCCTAGTATGTTTCTATTAGTCATCCATGAATGTCTCAACCCTCTAAAAGTTAATAGATTTTCTTTTTGAAAATTTTGTTCAGTAGTAATAATAGGAATCTATAAATGGGAAACTAGCTTTAAATGTCTCCAATAATGGCCATAGAAATTTACATTGCACTAGAAAAGATTATTTCTAGTTTAGTTAGTAACTTTAAACTATGAAAATTGTTTCTAGAATTTTCTTTTTTACTTTTAGGTCCTTCAGGCCTTCCAAGTAACTCATGAGACATCACAAAGTTCCCCTCCTAGATATGAAAATAGTTCTACTAATGATGGCAATGAACAACCATCTTCACCTTCTGCTGTAATTTTGACTACCCCTCAATCATCTACTACAACTGACTTAAATGTAAGCCAAGTATCACAGAGATTTGAAGCTTCTGTACATAGCTCACAGACAGAAAAGTTTGTAGATTGTCAGAGTGCAGTATCTCGAACCACATCTTGGATTCTTGAGGACTCGGCTATTAATGATACTTCACAAAATATTAATCTTCAGAAATCACCTGATATTGATTCATCCTGTGAAGGTAAGGAGGAAGAAAAACCTAAAAAGAAGAAGAAAAGGAAAGACAGGTGTGATCCTGAAGCTGCTCATAAGTTTTGGTGTGAAATATGTCATAAGGGCTTCTTTTCTGCTTATAACTTGAGGCGCCATTGTAGAAATGTTCATAAAATGGCTTTACCTAAAGGTACCTCTGATCTTCCATTTGGTCCAAATTCACATGCTCATCAGCATATGCAGCAAGGAGAAAGCTCATCTTCTGAGATTGCTTCTCCACCAAGGCTGCCATATGGATCATCTCAGTCCTCTTGTGTTAGTCCAAAAGGTCCAGATTATATGTTACAGTCGCCTACTCGTGATACCAAGACTCATGAATTTGCAGCTAAAGTAGTAGCAACTAGTCAACATTCATCTCCCATGCAGACTGATTTTCAACTACAAACTGCTGCTCGTATTACAGGGCAGTCTACTTCATCTCATATTTCTCCAACAGCAGCAGCAAAATCAGTTCAATCTGATTTTCAGCTCCCAACACCTACAACAGTATCTAGTTCTCATATTACTTCAAATAAGATGCCAAGTGCAACCAAGACTGCTGGTGCACCAAAATTTCAACGATTGCCGACTTCGTGTTCAACTGCTGCTGTTTCTCAGATATCTGTCTGTGGACAACAATCAACATTACAGCAACAAAGACAGCTTAGTCAAATCCAGTCATCTGGATTAATTCAGCCTGTGCCAAGTGTTGCTTGTCAAGCACAGCAGTTACAAGCAGCACAATGCCCTCATTTTCAGCCAAAGCAAATTGCTCAGCAAAGAATTGGGCAACTTCAGTTAATGCATCATGCAACTCAAATTCCAGCATTACAGCACACTGCACATGGAATTCAGAAACAAACACAGGTTCAACAATATAAAAAGTGTGGAGCCTCTCTTCAGTCATCTAAATTGACAGAGACTGAACAAATTCAACAAAATGCTCAGCTTGCACAAACTCAACAAATTCTTGCTAATCAACAAATGCAAAAGATAATGCAAATTAGACAAAATGCGATTGCTGCAAGTGGTGTGGCAACTCAATTATCTCTTGGAACTGGTGTTCCCGGTGCTCAGCCTTCTAATGTGAAAGCAGCTGCTGCTGCTCAATGTTTTCAATCTCAATTAGCTGTAGCTCGTCAAGCCGCTGCTGTTGCGCAACTTTCAGTTACTCAACGTGGCCAGGCAGCAAGTTTTGCATTAGCTTCACATGATTCTACAGGTCATCAGTTTTTTACTCCTTCAATACAACCTTCCCCTGAACAAAGTAGCTGCACTCATGCCTCTTTTACTGCCCAAAATCTTGTAGAATATAGTGCTAATGCTCCATCATATCCTACAATTCGCTTATCATCTGAGGCTAATGATGGCTTAGAAGATCTGGAGCAATTTTTAATGGAAAATATGCCTTGGAGTAGTGATCAGTCAGCTTCCCATGGCATGTCTCAACAATCTGGAAATCGTCCATCTAGTGCTGATTCTCTTACCTTATCAATACCCACTCCTGTCAGTTCTCAGGGGAAAAGTAAGACACCAATATCTAGACCTAAACCTCGTAAACCTGTTGTTGCTTCATGTTCAAAAAACTTGTTAGGAAATCTAAGCCGTGGTGTTAAGAAAAAATCCACTCCTAAAAAGGCTCAGAAACATGTTGAAATCAACTGTCCTACTTCAAAGGCAGCAATTTTTACTCAAAATTGTGTTAAAAACCAACAATCCCATGGCTTAGATTTAATTCAAATGCACTGTGATAAGGGAACTTCTAGTGATGTAAAGCAGGTATGTAAAACTACCAATATAAATGAAACTGATAGTTCTGATAGTGTTCAGTGTATAAATGTGGGTCATCATGCTCCTTCAAAAAATGTGTCAGTAGGTATTAACTTCAATACTTTTGTTCCAACATCATCTGGCATTATTACTGATAAAAGTATTACTCCTTCATATAGTGTTGATCTAGCTAATTCAAGATTATTTGGTGTACAGAGTAAGACTCCTTTTTTAGAGCATGGCAATTTAGTGAATAAAAACTCTCCAAACTTATGTCAAAATAAAAGTGTAATTAACCCTTGTGAAATAAATCCTTCTAATTCAGGATATTCCCATGTTGAAAAAGGTTCATCTTTTAATCCTGCTGCAAATTTTTGTCCCAGTGTATGTACATCTATAGTTACCAAACGAGCTGAAACTGGTCAAGATATTTTTTTAGGACAGCGAAATAGTGAAATAGGAGAATCGTCAAGTTGTGCAGAAAAACAAAACTCTGTTTCTAGTGAAATAAATGTTATTAATCCTCATTGCTTTGAGAAAACTGAAAATAATTTAGTGAAAGACCAAAATCATTCAACTGTTGTCCAAGCTGATCCTTTTTTAGGTGGACGAACTGGTGACACAAAACATTCAGTTAACAAAAATGATGATAATGCTGATTGTGTCACTACTTTTAAACAAACTTCAACAGATGATGTTACTGATTTTGCCAGTAATTTCAAACAAAATTCAGATAATTTAAAAGACAAAGCAGAAAAAAATGATAATACTGAAGTAATTTCTGAAATAAAAGATAATGTATCTCAAATTCCTGATAACAATTTAGATCCTTATGAAAATGCAGAAGATAAAAGTCAGGAAAACTTCAGCATAACTCATGAAAACAGGAATATAGACACTGGTAAAGAAAATAAATCTAAACTATTATCATATGAAAATTTAATTACTACAACACCTGAAACATCTATCATAAATTCGACAATAAATACAGAGCAAATGCAAGAATTGGGTTTAAAAGAAGCCATTGGTCTAAACAATAAACCCATATTAAAAGAAAAAATTTACCCTTTGGAATGTGGGGAATTTAATGTGTCAAAAAATTTAAATTCTGCTAAACAAAGTTTTAATGGCTTTAGTGTTAGCAGAATTTTAGACAATGAGTCTAGTCCAGATCTGGTAAGTAATGTTTGTGCAAAAAAAATTGATAACAAAGAAAATTTGTCTTTGTCCTTACCTACAGCTGCCTTAGATCACACTAAGGCTGTTTATAAAAATTGTGATAAAAGTATCTTGCTGCCAAAGTTTGAAGATAGTGAAAAGGACTCTAGTCAAGAAAAAATTTCTGTTAAAGGTGAAAAGTTCCCATCTGAAATACATAATGTAAATGTTGAAAGTATTGACAAATCTGCTAAACAAAATGGAAAAACAAACAGCAAATTACAAGATAGTATAGATTCTGAAGAAAGTGAATCTACTAAACAAAATAAAGCAGAAAATGTAATTATCAAAAGCAAAAAAACTAAAGATTTGTTGAAGAAAAATATTCCAGATGAAAATTTAACTATCTCTGTAGATGAAGATGACCAAAATGAGAATTGTGATCTTAAACTAGATATTAATTCTAATATAGAAAAGGTACTTATTAAAGATAAAAATTTAAATGGGACAATTTGCACAGCTGGTGATTTTTATCAAAAAGAAGATAAAATTATTCAAAAGGATACTCAAAATGAAGACTCCAACTCTAGTGATACAAAACATGATGATGCTACAATTTCATCCAGTAGATTACGGCTTCGTGATACACCCAAAACTTCGGTTAAACGAGTTTGCCCTTGCTGTGTGGACTCGCGGGTACCTAAAAAGTGTCGTGTGCCTAAAGTGCATATTAATACCATTAAAAATAAAAGCAGCTTGAAAACAAGAAACTCCTCCAGCATCCAAAACTCAAAAGTGAATACTCGGTCTTCACAACGTCTCAGGTCACGACATAACGCCGTCAGTTAGCCCTATAATTTTTTAAAACAAATTTTATTTTACTCCACTTTAAGATTGAAACTAGTCTGAACTGTGTAGAATAAAATAAAAGAAACTCCTGTAAATATATAATGTATATTTAATATTAATGAAAAAATGGATCTTTTTATAATCATGTACAGATTTTTATCCCAAATGTAAAGAAATGAGGAAAACAAAAAGTGTCAACTGATAAGATGTATTTCAATTTTGAATTTGGAAAATTCTATCAAATATTTAAAAGCTTCTTTTATTTGAATGTATTATATTTTTATGTTAAATCAAGACAGGTTTGCAGCTGCTCTTGAATTGTAGTTTTACCATTCTTTCTTGAAGTGAGAAAAATAAATATTTACTTACTTTAATGTTGCATTTACTTAACGAAACAAAAAAAAATTGAGGACCCATTTAACATTGTACTATTTTTTGTATTGTGGATTAGTGATGAGATTGGTTCACTTTCTGATGGAAGTTTTCAGACTCTTAGTAAATATTTCATATACTTTTTTTACTAACTTCAAACTAATTAAATACTTTAAAATGTTATTTTAACACCCATTCATTGAAAAAAAAATACAAAGCTAGCAGCCATTATTGGTGGATATCTATAAAAATATCTGGCATTAAATGCTTAAATTTATTAATTATTGCTCAGTACAAAAGGTGCTTGTTTTAAGGTATTTTACCTTTAAAAATAAAATTCTATTTATTAGATTTCCATTTGTAGAAAGTTAATTTAACAGAACAGTTACACAGTGTAATTCTATAGTTTAAAACCAAAGTACGATGGTTTAAAGATTATTTTTTGGGAAGAAAATTAACAAGTGGCACACTCCTAAAAATAATAAATCCTAATCTAATTGGTACACTTACCAAAAAGTATTTGCCATCTCTGCTCAATGTAAAGAAATATTTTTTTTAAAAAATCCATTAACATGCAGTTGAAGTGTGCCTAGAAATAAATTAAGTGGATGAAGGTTCTGAACAACATAGAGTTCTCACTCTGAGTGTTTTAAGTCATGGATTTCGGTATTGAATAAAATTTGTCATGATTTTAACTATTTTTTTAAAAAAAATCATGAAAAGTCATGGATTTAGGTTGCCGAAAAATCTAATTTTTAAAATGGAATTTATCCCCTCCCTCCTATTTCATGATGTTCCAAATATCTGAATTTGTAACAAAATCCCCACTCACAGTCATATTTGATTAAAATATAAAATGTTTTTATCATGTTCTTTAAAAATTATGGTGTTCTTTCAAAAAATGAAAGAAAAAACAATTTCTAGAGCAAATTACCTTTTAAACTTCTGTGATTTCTGTATTGTTTTTTTTATTATTATTATCAATTTAAAATTCTAGCTGAAGCAAGCCAGTCATTGGCAAATTTTTTTATTCTGAAACGAGAACAGACAAATATGGAGTATTTCTTTATTTCCTGATGAACAAGAAAAGTATCTTCAGAATGTAATTCTGCAGAAAAAATATTTGCTTTTGTATTTTTTTCAGCTATTTTATTGCTTAACTCTTCCTTGCTCTGTTTACATTTAAAAATCTATAATTATGAAGATGCAGAGTATAACAGTTATGGTTATACCTATCATTTCAACTAGTAAATGTTATTCTGTTTCTTTAAATTTATTGTTGTGTTTTTATCTGAGAAAATAGTAACTTCGTTAAGTCATGAATTCGAAAATCTAAATTGTAGCAGATACCTTGCAAATAACTTCTAGCACTCCAAAACTGTCAATTACCTTCATTAACTGAGATCTTCGAAATATAGTGACTTGGCTAAATAAATCACTGGCATATTTAATTACGACAAATAGTTAACATCTTTTGCCACAAATTTTTTTTACCTTCAAAAATATTATTTTGAATTGACTTTCACTAAGCTCTCAGATGATTTTTAGCAACTGTATGCATTTATGAACAATAGGAATTATAAGAATATGAATTACAAAGAAACAAAAAAACCTTTATTTATTTAGCTTTTGCACCCTTACAAAGATAATGACTCAAACACATTTCTTCTCATTTTGATCAACATGGAATGAATTTAAGTAAGGATAAAGAAGCAACCAAATGAAAATGTTCATGTGAGGCATTTGTTTACAATGTACACAAGATGGCATTCATCTTCTCAATAGTTTCTTCTTTCTTTTTAATGATAGCAGCATCAGAATCGAGGTACTGCTGTTTGCTGACTTTGTTAGCAACTAATTTTTCTACCAATACAGATTGTTGCTGAAGCTGGTCTTTGAAAGCTTTGTCACAGCGTTGGAGCTCACCAATCTAAAAATTATATAGTTATCATTATTTATATTCAATTATAACAGTCATAAGCAGGTACTTTTGTATTCTTAGAATTCTCATAAAACTCAATATAATTTTTAAAAAATATTTGTACAGAACCATATTTTTTTTACAGCAACAAATGTATAAATAAAAAAGTTGTTGCCCAGAGGTGGGATAAAGGTCATTCGTAAATTACATTTATTAAAGCTTAATCGTGAAAAGAGCTATACACGTATACACCCTTGAAATTTTATTCTGTCAAATTGAATTTGAAAAATTAATCAAAATTTGGAAAGCATCATTCAAGCACTAGACTTCTAAATTTGAAAGTACGAGGGTTGCTATTTATATTTCTGGCCTTGGCAACAGTAAGTGTTGCTAGGCGACCGCAGAAGATTTTAATCGAAAGTTTGATATTTTTAAACATAAATTCAGCAGTCGATTTACCATTATAGCTTCATTTGTGTTGTTGACAGTAAATTGAAAAGTTCTTCTCTTTCAAAAAATGGAATTAATCATGAACATTTTCGTGCCTTTATTTTTCATAACTTTCGACGTGGATTGTCAAGACAAGAGTGCTTCGATGAACTTAATTCTTTATTCAGCGATAAAGCGCCATCCTACAGCACTGTAAAAAATTGGTATAACGAATTTAATCGTGGTCGATGTTGGACCCAGGACGAATCCCGTGCAGGTCGTCCAGAATCCGTTGTTGTGCCAGAAAAGATTGATGCTCTGCGTGAACTGATAAAGCAAGATTGTCATGTGACATACCGTGAGATGGAGGCGTCTTTGGACATTAGTATGACTAGCATCAGTAAAATATTGCATGAACATTTGAGCATAAAAAAATTTGTTCGCGTTGGATCCCGCATAATCTGACAAACGCTCAAAAAAAGGCTCGTGTCGATTGGTGCAAGGAAATGTTGGAAAAATACGTTCAAGGTACATCAAAGGCTGTGTATAACATCTACACAGGTGACGAATCATGGATCTATGCATATGAGCCGGAAACAAAACAGCAATCAACTGTATGGGTCTTCCAAGACGAGGCAAAACCAACAAAAGTTGTTCGAGGAAGAAGCACGGCGAAACAAATGATTGCCTGTTTCTTCGGCATTAACGGTCATGTGGCAACAGTGGCGTTAGAGCAGCGCAGGACGGTCAATTCTGAATGGTACACGACCATTTGTTTGCCAGAAGGCATCGGAGAAATTCGAAAAAATCAGAAGAACAGGCGAATCATTTTTCATCATGACAATGCGAGCTCTCACACATCGACTCAAACAAAGGCATTTCTGACGGAGCGAAAGATCGAACTGATGGGTCATCCGCCATACAGCCCTGATTTGACACCCAATAACTTCTTTTTATTCCCACACATCAAAAATAAATTACGTGGACAACGATTTTCGACCCCCGAAGAAGCAGTTGATGCATTCAAAACGCATGTTTTGGAGTTACCTCAGTCGGACTGGAAAAAGTGCTTTGAAAATTGGTTCAAACGCATGCAAAAGAGTATTGATCATCATGGAGAATATTTTGAAAAACAATAAAACCAATTTCGATCCTACATGTTTGTTTTTTCATTATTAGGCCAGAAATATAAATAGCAACCCCCGTAACAGTTCTTTACATAAAAATTTACATTTTAGTTCATATCTCACTTTTTCTTAAAAGAGTGATACTTTTCTTTTCAAGTTAACAAATCAATTAAACAAGCTAGAATACTGAACAC
The DNA here is from genome assembly GCF_982258835.1 of Parasteatoda tepidariorum. NCBI lineage: Eukaryota > Metazoa > Arthropoda > Arachnida > Araneae > Theridiidae > Parasteatoda > Parasteatoda tepidariorum. Next base: position 70,097,751 of record NC_141762.1, on the reverse strand, counting down.
AGATGAAAATATACTATTGCATAAAATTACAGCATTCAACTTTCATGTTGAAAAATTCTTAGTATATTGAAGTCAAATGAATCGAGATTTCAAAAGGAAGTGTTATACAATTTTAAACGACGCATCAGAATGTTTAAACGAATTACATATAAAATATTTAAATCTTTTTTGTGGGAGGTAAATCTTGCAACGAAAATTTTAACTGCTTTCCAACTGACTAAAATGTTCAGATTTAAACTGAAGTTCTGTACCAAATGACAATATAAGTCACAATCACTTGCTGACTCCTACAAGAAAAATTTTACTTCATTTTAATACAGGGTTCCCATGGTCCTTAAAAACTGCTTAATTTTTATTTTGGAAAATAAGGGCCCTTAAAAGTACTTAATTTTGGTTCAAGGTTTTTAAAAGTCCTTAATTTTTTAGCATCACTACGGTTGATAGGAACATTTTTTAAAATAAAATGGAGTTCTCTTATCACTTAGAATTAGACCAAGCATGGAAGGTAAAGCATTTTAGAGACAAAAATTAATGTGTGTAAAGGGGGGGGGCAACAATCAAGGAGAAGAAAACATGCCCTTTCATTAATATATTCTGTCCTTTGCCTAGAATAATACTTTATGAGGAGAGTGAAGCATTCTAAAAGAGAAGAAAATAGTGTGAAACAAGGGGAATACTGCACATAAAAGACATAGTACTTTTTTTTTTTAAGGTACCTAAGCAGAAAACCCACACTAACCTTCAAAGTTGACAGAATTCAAGAAATTAAGCTCTACTGATAATGCATTTGCTTACAGGGCTGATTGTGCTCCGGATTTTTCCGGAGATCGAAGGTTAAGACGTTTAAAAAAATCATTGATCACAAAGGTTTCCGAAAGTCAAATTTTCAAAGGTGGAACTTAAAAACTCAGTTTATTTTATTTGTTTGTAAGGGAGAGCCAGATACTTTATAAGCTTATATTCAAGATTAATATTAATTTTTTTTATCTGTAAATAGTTATTATAATCATAAACTCAACAAAGAAAGACATATTTGTAAAGTTCAATTACTTTTCCAAGTCATTATTGGTATGTGTAAATGGTATAGGTATATGTAAAATTTTAAATATATTTTAAGTAAACTAAGAAGTATTGAGAAAAAGAAAAAAAACTTGTTTAAATTTTTTTTCAATTTAAATTTTTATTTTTTTTTATTTCTTGAGAAATTTTCCGGAATTTTGACTTGGGTTCACAATCACCCCTGGATTAAGTAAAACGCTAAGAAAAGAAGTATCAGAAGAAAAAAAATTTTGAACAAGAATCCATAACGAAAACTATTTCCTAAAATCTCAAATTAAATAAATTTGTATAATATTTCATTGTGTAATAAGTAAATTTATAGAAAGCATAACATTTTTTAAAATTCATGATTGTACTAAAAATTAAACAGATTTGTGAGAAACAGTGTTTGAAAAATCCCAGCCCACCTAGATTTTTCACTAAGAACCTGGGGTTTATTGGTAAAAATCAAGTGTTTTTTCAAAAATACTTAATTTTTTTTTCCTGGCTACTAAATAAGAAAGCATGATTTGCTTCTAACAAAAAAAGTTAAATATTAGGTAACTATTTATAATTTGTTTTCTTGCATTGTAAAGTTTTTTTTAAGTTCTAGATTGTTACACTATTATTTTTATTCTTAAGGATAAGCAAATTTGCCTGGTAATTCTTTGGCGACCCTGTTAATTAATGCAGTTATATCAGTGCTTACCATTATAATAAAATTGTTTTAGTTTTTTTTATTGATTGCTTTTTTTAGGAAGGTAAATAATTTGCACTGTCACTAGTGCCATATGTATATTCAATGATAAACAATCACACTATTTTTTAAAGTCCTTCATTTCTTCAAAAAAAAGTCCTTAAAAGTGCTTACTTTTTGCTCTGTTGAAAAAGTGGGAACCCTGTATAACTGAATTGCGAATTATCACTTATAGAATCCTCAACTACTTCTTAATATTAACCAACAGACAAAAAAAAAATTTCAAATCAAGAAAATAGTAGAATAAAAGTTTTAATAGTTATATTTTTTTAAGCAGACTAGAAAAGAGAAAGGGAATTAAATTTTTTGTTACATCAACAAATTTAAAAACCTGCAAGCACATCACCTTTGAAAAAATCTTCGATCACTGCCGAATCCATGCCCTTTGTTTTAGATGCAATGTCTCAAAAATTTAATTTGAGTCCACTTTGGAAAAACTGATTTTAAAAATATTTAACTTAAAATGCAACTAAGTGCTGACAGTTGTTGTATTTGAAGAAGAAAAAATTACCTTATCTGTGACATCAGATCCTTCCTGCTTAAGTCTTGTGTTAAGGTCATTAATGCCCTGAGTCTCTGTTTTATGGTCATTGTTCAACTTTTTAACAACATTCTGGTAGTTGTTAAGATCTTTACTGTGTTTGAATTTAGAGAGTGCCTCATCAAACTTGCTATAAATTTTCATTCTATTGTCACAGTGGTGATGAACAGCTTCAATAAAGCCAGACACTCGCAGTTTGCTTTCTTTTGATGGATCCTATTTTTTTTAAAAAATAATAAATGTGAAAGAAACGCAGTTCTGATAATAAAAAAACTATTTCAAATACACTGGCCAAGTAATAAATTTGGTAAAAAAATATGCTAATATATTAAAAAATTATTGCTTAAATTTATAAGTAAATAGTTACAGATAATAAACAAAGCCATAACAAACATAAAGTAAACAAAATTAAAAATCATTTAAGTGCTTAAAAGAGGAAAGAAATTTAATGTATACCTTGGTATAAAAGTCAACCCACTGTATAAGTTGAACTCTTATTTTTGATTACGAGAAACTAATCTCTGTTAAGTAGGAAATATAAACCGACTGCTGTTGGTTGGTTAATAATTATTTCTATATACATTATGCATCAAATAATACTAGACGCGTGGCAAAACTTGGATTCAAATGCTTTTGTAAAATATTTTAAATAAGGAATTTTGAATTTATTTGATAGGGGTAAAGCCTATCGAGCCGCACAACAACGTTGCAAATGTTAATGAATCCAAAACAAATGATATTCTAGAATCTTTAAATTTGTAATTTTATAGTATGATTTTAAAAGTTTTCATTGTGTTAGATTTTTTAAATGCTCTTGAATACATAATTTTTAACGTAACTTAAATATTGTTTTTTTAAAAAAAAACTTTATTTATAAAGAAAATAGTAATAATATGAGAAAAATACAAAATAAATTACGTATAACAAATTAAATATAGTTTCAGTTTAACTCTATCAATTCAAATTATAAACTATATATAACAAATTAAATATAGTTTATAATTTGAATTGATAGAGTTATTCATATCTCACTGTTTATAATACATTACTATTTATTATATTAAGGAAAGAAAAAACTTTATGGCTTAAAGGAAAAAAACTTAACTTTTGTTATGAATAAAAAGAAAAGAAAACTTTAATGAAATAAAAATGTACAGTAAAATTAAGTGTTTTACTGCTTGAAAAGAAAAACTTTAAAAAAAAACTTATCATTAAATTTAAACTTATCATGAATAAATTCAAAAGAAAAATATTGGAATGTATGCAGAAGATAAAAAATTAAAAAAACTTTATATACTAGAGCAAAATAATTCAGAATAAAATATACTAAAAAGAAAGTAGTACTTAAATAAACACAAAGGAGGAAACAAAAGCAAAACAATTTATAATATTCAAAAGTAGGATCTGCGTTCAGTTCAACAAATTAGAAAATAGATATCACAAGACACAATACCTGCATCTTTTAACTGATAATGGTAATTGCATATAGTACTGTAATAGATAACTGTCTTTCTAAATTGTTTATTTGGGCTTATTACAATATTTGTTTCAATATTTCTTAAATTTAATAAGCTGACAAAATAAAATGCTTGACAACTTTCAGAAAGAAAAAAATTTATATTAACTGTGAACTATTTGTAAAATAGTAAATCCAAAATAAAATAAAATTATAAACGACTTCTTACCCTTGTGATGCTGAAATCCAATCTGACATAGATAATGACGACAATAAACAGCAAATACAAAGCACTAACGACTAAAAATGGCTCTTGAAGCATCAAAATTTTCTGATATTCATAATGAACCTACATAAAAATAAGTTAGCATGATGATACATAATACTGATAGCAAAAAATACATACACAATTTTAAAAACTTCAACAAAATAATTTTTAAAAAATATTAAATCAAAAATGCACTTTTTTACATTGCTATTTTTCTGTCAGTAATTATAAAATGCTGCTAACACTAAGATATATAATCAATATATTTAAGTCTATTTTGACAGCTTCTTTAATAGAAAAGTGTTAATTCTTTAAAAACAAATCCATTTGTTTAGAAAAGAAAAATGGTAATTAGTCAGTAGTGGACAGAGAGACAGAATCACAAACTTCATTTAGTAAAATTTGCAGAAAAGTAGTAGGGAATAATGAAGATAGGCAGATTTTAAAAATATTGTCTTATCATAGTATTCCATAAAATGAATCTCATATTACCAATGAAACTCTTCAATAAAATTTAGAATAGGGAAAATATTCAGAAGTTCATAGTAGTTTCTTAAAAAATATTTTAGGAACAAGAGCTTAATTAAAAATTGACGCTTTAAAATAAATTGGGACCTTAAATAAAAAATTTTAGAATAATAAAACTTACTCTTAGTAAACCTGGAATATAATTCAAGAAAAGTGAAAAAATTGTTCCGATTTTTTTTGTATATTCCTTATATATAAAACATGTAAATGACTAAACATTTTAAATAAAATTTAAAATCATGACTGCAAGAGCCAATAAAAAAAATTTATTCTTGCTAACTTAGTGATAAATTATTTGAAGTGTGTCTGCAATGTTCAGTGAAATATTTGATATTTGTATAATATTTGATATTTGTATAATATTTGCAGTGAAATATTTGTCAAATGATATTGAGAACAATGAAATTTGCTCTTACATTAAAACCTAAGATCTTGGAAATTTGGAGACAAAAAAATTAAGAACAATATTTTTCTTTATGTATATATATTTCTTTTGAAACATAGAAAAATAATAAAGCATGAAGGGAAAAAATGGTATATTGACTATGCTTACGAACCAATTAAACCTTCATAAATAAAATATGAATTTTGTCAACATTTTAATCAAAATTTTTATATAATTGATGTAAAAACTTGCAGCATTATTTCTTGAATAACTATATATTCTACACCTTATTATATTCATTATTATATTTTTTGCTAATCGCAGAAGCAGTAATCAAGACGCATGGAAACATTTGATTCGGCTATGTCATAGACACAACAAAACAAAAAATTTTATTTTTTGAGGAAAAAAATAATTATTTAAAAAATTATTTTATTAATTATCAAATTAAATATTGAACATAGAAAATGAAAATAATAACGAAAAGTTAATGTTAAAAGGAAAATTAAAAACTAAAATTGAAGAATAAAATAAACTACTAATAGATTATTAATTTTTTTTTTTTTTTTTTTTTTTTTAAATAAAAGAAAAACATCAATATCTGACCAGATATCTAGTCATTTTAATACGAATTTTAAGTAAAGAATATTGTCCAAAATTTATGCATTTTAAAATTCAGTGGGAAAAACTGTTTAAAATCAAGACTTTAAATTTATTTCCTTTGTATCACTAGGGTTGATTGATTAATCATAAAATAAAAACTATATTCAGTTCTTACTTCAAAGTCTTGAATGTGATGTTCAACTAAATTATCTTTTTGCAACACAATCACTGGTCTCCCTACAGTGTCTAAATAGGTGAAATGTAATTCATCTGATAGACGTTTCACATTATAAGGCATCTTTAGCTGAATATTTCTACAAATAAAATAAATGCACTAAATTATTTTAAGACAGCAACAAACATCATTTCAAGTAAAATTCTAAAGTTAGGACATCAGAATCATTCATTTTTAAAAATACAGTTGTGAGATAATTCCATTAAGATACAAACTATGACTAATGTATAAAGAATTATGTTTTTCTAAGTAGTGTTAATTGCTTAAATTCTATCTCTAATTTAAAAAATAAAATATAATCTTAAGATGTTGCGTTTAAGAAAAAAGAACAATAAAAAAAAAAATCAAAAATTAGTTACTGTACAATTGTTGCATCGTGCTTCTGCTGCAAATTTTCTTCAAAAACTTGCATTAAAATTATCGGTCATCAGCCAAATAGATTGATTAAAAAAAATACTTTAAAAAAAAATTATTGGAATGATAATAAATTATAATGAAACTTTTCTGCAGTTATTTAGCAATTTTTCATACTTTCAGTAGTAATTTAATAAGTAATATGAAACAATTGATATTCTCCACAACTTCTCCAAGTTACAATTTCATTCCAAACTATAAATTTAGTTTTTAATTGTATTAAGATTACAAAACAAAATTTACAAAAATATCAGGAAGATTAATTTCAATTTATATGCCAGGTAAAAAAATGAAAACACTTGCACTTGAAAAAAATATGGGTTAAATATGGATTAAAAGATATTATAAATAAAGGGGAAATTTATAAAATATATATCAGCAAATAAGTGAACTAAAAAAACAAGAAATTGAGCTTTTATTTTAAGCTTTTTACAATTCCACACTCAAAACTAAAACCCTTAGTAGTTAGTTAATATTGGAATGTAACAATGATAAATTGCAATTATGATATTACTTTAGAAAGTTGTTCTTTTTTTCAAAATTCTTTTAGTTTGATGAATTATAATATATCTCAAAATTTTGATTTATCTAACAAAATATTTTAAAAAGATATTTAAATTGTGCATGTGAATATATATACTAGCAAAATAAATAAGTTCTACAAACAACTGTAGGTTCAAAAAAAATCCTTTGCCAAGAAGTTGGCCATGATCTCATTTACAAACAGCTTTGTTTCGGTTTCAAAAGTGCAAGATACCATGTGCAACAATTCTAGCATTGCTAATTACTGATGATAAAAACAATTTCTTTATAGGATTAAATATTATGATTTAAGTTAACAAAATAAGGGAAAAAATCACAATGGCATAACACGATCACAGTAAACATGTATTAACTAGCGAAAAATTAAAAGTATATTTTATAAGACATTAATACTTTTTTAAAAAATGTTCAATACGAGGCACAAAAATCATAATTTAAAAACTTACAATCAGGGTTTAATAATATGATTGATTTATATATATCAGGGGCCTAACCAGATTTTTCAACAAAAAATAAGTATCTTTTAAGTACTCTTTGAGCACTCTAAAAATATTTTTAATCACTTTCCAAAAAAAAAAAAAAAAAAAAAATTATAATTAGGATCTGTGCAGTAATGAAAATTATTTTTTTCTATCGTTTGAAGTTCTTAATTTATAAACATAAAATCAATAAAATTCAAAAACATTTACAAAAACTTTATATAATCATGATAAAATAAGTAGTTTCTGATAAATATTGCAAAAAAAATTGTGAAAAATCATGCAATTTTTGTAATTTAGAATGACAATCGACACGGCAAAGAAAAAATCTCTTTTTAAAAGATAGAAAATTAAGAAGATTTTACAAACCCGAATAAAAAAGCACCTTTAAGGGCTCTTAAAAAAGGTAAATCAAAAATAAGCACCTTTAAGCTTTTTTTAAAAATGCTATGCACCCTGTATATATATAAAGACTGCATTATTTGGAAAGAAAATACAAAATATAAATAAAATAGACAAAATCTTTCAATATCAAACAGAAAAACAAATCAGTTCTAATAAAAATAAAATCAAACATAACCTAAAAAAATCATTTATTAAATCATTTTCAGTGTTAAGTGTAGTAATTCAGTGTACGAGGCACATTAAACGCATTAAACATTAGGCACATTTTCTGCATTTTAAAATGAAACATAGATCGTCAAATTTTAGAAACAAAGGAAGCTCAATTAAAGACACTTAAGATAGGAAAGAAAACTATAATCCTAAATGAGTACTGGTTTTATTACCTTTAGTCACTTTATAAATATCATTTTTCATGGGATTTTGAGAATAGCATTTGGATGAATGAAACTAAAACTTACAGCTTAATATACTTAAGAAAGCTTTTCACTAACCTTAAATAGAATCAAGAGTTAGCCCTTAAATATTTTAACTCAAAACATTTTGGAGACTTTTCCATTACTTTTATTGTTATTAAATAAAAATTAGCTCTTTCATCAAAAAGAAGAATGTCACCTTATTGAGAAAACTATTGTTCTTTATCAAAAAATTTTACTCTAGTTAAATTAAATAAGTTTAACCTATTAGCTTTATTTACTTGTCAGAGTTATTATAAACTATATAATAATTCTAACAATTCTATTAGTTAATAACATTAACGTGATCATGAGTTAATGATCAAGTTAATTCAGAATTGCTCGAAATATGAAAAATAGTTTCTGAGACATATTTATTCTACTTTACTGGTACCAACTTTAAGAATGATAGATTCGGAGTCAAAGTAAGAAAAAAAAATATTTTTCTTTATTTCACAAGATGTGATGGAACTTTAATTTATCTTGCATTGGATATTACAAGATAATATCATCCTTCACTGTTCCAAAGCAAATATAAAAGTAAAATGTCAAAAGGTATTTCTAAACTACTATTGGTACAGAAATGATTTTCAGCGAATTTACAAGCACATTTTATGAAGCCTGGTAAAATTTATCAGAGAGCTAACTACAAAAATCTCGTAAGATTAGTTCATGGGAAAACATTTTTGAAACCTCCCAACATTAGTTCCAGCTTTATCTAAACTTCAAACTGATTGCTTCAATGCAATAAAAACCAGTTTCTTCTTACGTTAAGTACCAAGAAAGTTTCTGCTGTCATAACACTTTTCTTTTTTAGCACCTCTGAAAGCCAAATAACACTTTTATTTGAAAACAATCATGTTTTCAAAACATGATTGAAAACAATCATGTTTTAATTGAATTCTATATCCTTACCTCAAAATTATAATTATTAATTTTAAAAAAATGACTTATAAGCATTATGTCAAAGCTCATTCAATAAATAAATTTCAACTAGTCTTAAACTGTATTTTAAGAAAAGTTTTAAAAGAGACTTAAAATTTCTAAACCAACTTACTTGCTTCCTTCAGGTAAAATCACACGAACAGTAGATTTATCGACTATACTGTCATCAAACACATGATCAACAAAACGCAGCTTCAAAACATACTGATCACCTAAAGAAAAAATTATTAAGATCAAAATAGGAGTGATATATACTTAAATAGTCTTAATATAATCCTTTAATTATTCTAAGCTAAAACCTTTTATATTCAATCAACATCACTGAATAAAGAGTTGGTAAAATTACAATTCTAGTATATACTCTTATATAACTTTAAACATTTGTTTTAATTTAAATAGAAAATCTCAAGTAAGGTATAAGTAATATAATCAAAATAAATTATATTAATTAATAAAAATTTTAACAATAATTTCAGAATTAAATTAGGTGAAAGCAATTATATCTTTATACAATTTAATTCATTGTTGCTGAAAAATAAAAGTAGTTAGATTCCATGAGTAACAATGCAAAGATTCATACATTTGATTTTTAACCACCAATGTTAAATCGAAGTACAGTGTGGTAAAAAACAATGGACCACCCAGAATAACTTCTGATATAAACGTTGCATCTTTACATTCTAGGACTCAATGACTTGAGGAGGTTATCTCAAATATGCTAACTAATAAGTGCAGACTATATTTTAAGTTACAAAATCAGGCACAAAAATATACTTTCTCTGAATAAACATACCTTTTTTCAACGGATTCGAATTTCTGACTAACAAAATATAGGGGATAGCCGCAATCTGGGAAATATGATCCCAATAGTTTGGTCAGGAGAGTGCTCCAAAAATTGCACCCCTTAATGTTAATTTTACTTTTGCGTATTTCGCCATATTTCGAGAACTTTTTAAGCAAATTGAAACATTTTTGGACACAATTATAAAATTAGTTCAGCCAAAGATAATTTCATGCAAAAAATAACTTTCAGTAAATGCTTATTATTTTATTTAATAATGGTCAAATTTTAAGGTATACAAATTTTTATACCATTTAAAAGAATATAATTTTACAAGGCAAAATTCTATTCTTTAAAATGATGCAAAAAATTGTATACCTTACAATTCAAAAAAAAATTTTGTCCACTATTAAATAAAATAAATATTTACTAAAAGTTAATTTTTGCATTGGAATTATATTTTGATAAACAAATTTTATAATTAAGTGCAAAAAATGCTCAATTCGCTTAAAAAGTTCTCGAGATATAGCGAACCACGGAAAAAGTAAAATTAACATTAAGAAGTTTAATTTTTGGAGCGCTCTCCTAAGCAAACTATTGGGACCATATTTACCAGATCGCGGCTGTACCCTATATTTTGGAGGTCAGAATTCCAAATCCGTCAAAAATAAGGTTCACAAAAAGTATGTTTTTGTGCCTGATTTCGCAACTTAAAATAATATCTACACTTATTAATTAACATATTTGAGATCACGCCTTTAAGCCATTGAGTCCTAGAACATGAAGATCTGACCATTAGATAAAAAGTTATTCTGGGTGGTCCGTGTTTTTGACGCATTGTGCATGACAAAATTAAAATTTCTAAACTATATCTCAGAATGTTGAGAATAAATTTTGACATTAATTTTTTTAACTTCATAAATTTGATACTACAGACAAAAATCTAGTAATGCATGATTTTGCTTTTATTTCAAAAAGAAAGAAAGTCCTCCTGTAGTTTCACACAAATACTGATTGCCAATCAGAACCAAAAAAAAACGTCCCTTTCCAATTTAAAAGTTCTTATTACAAGAAATTCTTTATGAATTTGCTTCTAAAAAATAGTTATCCTGATGTTTAAGATAGAGGATTATTTTTATACCATAAAAGAGCAATGAGTGGGGGTAAGGAAGAGGATTAATCAATCACAGTAACCGAATTGAAGATTGCTGACAAAAGTGCAGATGTTTGTAAAGTCTAGAGCGAAGAGAGGGGTATAATTATAGTATAATTATACCCCTCTTACAGTCTGACTTTCGGTCTACATGTTGATTTAATAACAGTAGCTCTAACAGTTATTAATAGGACAAGAATGGCAGATATGAACTTGAACTTATTTATGCACATCAAAGCTTGATTTTGTAATTTTTAAAGTTATTTGTTTATATTCATATAACACCATTGCAATACTTCACTTTCAGAGTTAAAAAGCAGATTTTCTAGTTTATATTTTTGTCTTTGTCTCTCTAGCAAACAATTTTTAGGAGTATATTGCAAATTCTTAATAGTAATTTAATACATTCTTCATACTCTTAGAATTAACTGGTCTATTAGGCAATAAAATACCTAATAACCAGCAAGAATGACAAAGCACACATAAGCAATTTGATTGCCAAGTACTAAATAAAAATCACATAGAAATCTGTACTTAAATTTTTGACATGCTTGTAACTATGATCCCCATTCAAAAGTCTTGAAAATTTCTAGTAAAATTTTAATACCATAGTGCTGTGCTTTGTAAACACGTACAACATATTCTATTAATAAAAACACGTGCAGTCTGTTTTGTTTCTTTATCATTCAAAATTATTGACATTTCATCATAGACAATGTATAGCATAATTTAAAAACTCAGTGTCAATCATTTTAAGTAAAATTTAAAACAGAAAAATTAAAAAGTAAAAGAACACCTGAAACAAAATTTCCTTTCCATTCATAGATATATTTTCTGAAACGAAATATTTAGATTTTTAAACATACCTAGGAGAAAAATTGGAAAAACAAATAGGTCCTTTAACTCGATGATAACTACATTAGCACAGCAATTTTCAAATAAAAAGGTATAAGTAATATAAATCACATTGACTTAAGTATGGACATGTGAAAGTACATAGCTCTTCATTATAAAATTACTTAAGTTTAAAAAAAAAATTGCTTTAAGCCCAGTTGGGTTTTTCTAAAGAGTTTAATTAATAAAAAATAAGATATTTAACAATGCTCTATAACAAAATTACTGAACTTAATCAAAAAAAAAAAAAAAAAATAACTGGAAAACAGATTTTAAAAAAATTATGAAAAAAAATCAGCACTAATCTAAAATCAAAAGAAATTATTACAAGAAAGAAGCTTAAAAAAATATTTACAAATCTGGATACATGAACAATATTTACTATTGAGAAAGAGGAATGCATCAGCAAAACGTTTTTGAAATTTACACTTCTTTTAAAAACAAAAAATATATGATTTCTTTAACTTACAAATAGAACTGATAGTTAATATCCTAAGTTTTTTAACATACTATTTTATTTTTTAATGACAATTTACCATGTTCAAAAGCCCACAAAGCAGGGTAAAGTTTCTATTAGTTTTTATTGCTATTATTTAGTTTACTCTTTGCCCCCTTATTATAATCCCAACCATAGAGGACTCTTTGAACAATCACATTTACAACAGAAAAAATCTCTCAAAAATCAAATTTACAACAGAACCAAGTTCTTATGACAGTTATTATAAAACAATTATAAGTATTTAAACATTATAGAAGTAACAAAAACATTTATCTTTATTGAAATGTCGGGATAAGAGATTTTTGTCATTCAGTGTCTAGGTTTTGAAACCAAACTCATTTATTCATTCTTTCTTTTTATTCAAAATATTCAACAAAATTTTACAATAACTAAAAATATAAATATATACATATAGGTTTTTTCTTGTGTGTGTGTGTGTGTGCGCGCGCGCGTTTTCAAACTATGATACATTAATTTTTGTTAAAGAATTATAAAGAAACTTGTGTGATCATTAATAAAGTTTCAATATTAAATATGTTAGAATTAATGCTTCTATTAAATATTTTATTCTGTAAATAACATTCGTAATTTGTAAATAACATAAATGCTTTAAAACTCATGTTTCCAAAAATAAATCAAAACAGGGACAAAGATTTAGAAGAATTGAAAAATTTTCAAATGAACTGTAAACAGATTTTTTTATAAATAAATATATATATATATAAATTTAATCCAAAATTCATATGGTGTAAGACATTTACGAAATACTTTCTACGACAGTATTTTGTACAGACACTCACCACTATTAAATAAATATTCATAAGTAGGTACATAGTAGCCTAGAACATAATGAGTTTTCCAGCCACCAAACAATGGAAATCGTGGACGTAATTCCACTTCAGTTGAATCTTCTAAGACTTTAAGATGACTAGTAGAAATGTTTCCAATCTCATCACGATAATAAACATCACTAGCAGATGCTGGCAGAACAGTCTGTAAACAGAACAATGAAATTCACAAATCGTAAAATGAAAACAAATAAAGAACTGCAAAGACAGGGGTCGGGGGGAGGGAGATGCAAGCAAAATAGGCAAAAATTAAGAATTTTTTTATGAAAAAAAATTTAATTAGATTTTTTTTAAACTTAAATCAGAACCATTTATATAATTTAATTTTTTTTTTGATTTATCAATCAAAGCTTTGATAAAATTTATTAATTGTGCTTAATTAAAAAACAATATTACAACTAAAATATTTAGAAATTTTAACTAAAATTTTTATAATTTTCAGCATATTTATAATTATTATGAACTAGTTAATCGCTATATTAGATCCCAGGATTTTCATTGCTATATTAGAATACATGTCCTAGCCACCTTATTTGCAAAACCTTGATCATTTTTATTATGTAAGGTTCTTTGTATTCTGATTGTAATTGAGGGTTAGAAGAATTCTCCAGGTTCCGTTTTCTCTTACTGCACCAAAAAGTTTCCTTAATATTTTTCTCTTGAAAGTCCTCAGTTTCTCTTTGTTTGCTTTGTTGATTGTCCAGCATTCTCTGCCGTATAAAACTATTGGTCTCACTAGTGTCTTGTACAACTGTACATTCGTTTCACAACTTATGTATTTAGATTTGAACTAGTTTCTCAATCCATAATAACATTTGTTTGCCATGTTGATTTTATTCCTGATTTCAATTTTTATGTCATTATTATTTACTACTGAGCCTAAATATTTAAATTAAGCTACTTCCTCAAACTCATACTTTGGAATTTTCAGTGGTTGCAAATTTGTGATTCTGTTCATTATTGCCATGAATTAATTTTTTTCATTATTGACTGACAATCCTATGCTTTTAGCTGCAGCCTCCAGTACACAGAAAGCCTCTACTATAGCTGCTCTACTTCTTCCCATGATATCAATATCCTCTGCAAATGCTAGCAGTTGTACAGATTTAACAAAAATTATGCTCTGTGTTTGTATACCAGAGTCTCTAGAGCTATATTTATATTAAACAAATGACATGACAAGTACAGTTATAAGTTTTTTTTTAGATTAGTACACATATAATTTTGATAACCTAAGAGATTGTTTTTAATAACTGAGTGTTTTTAAATAATTAAAAAAATACCATAGCATATTTCTGTTTGTAATTAGTGCGCCAGAAAAAAATTTAGATAAAAGCAGGGCCCATGCTAAGCATTCGCCACCTCGACAAATGCAATAAAATCGTAAATTTATAAAATAAAATTTTGCTTTGGTGAATGATTTTTTTTGCTGTGGAAAGAAAAATATGTTCTATTCTCAAAATGAATTTTTCTAAGCAAATCAGTATTTTTTATTCGATTACAGTAATTTTCGGTAGATGTGCCTCACACCTAATTAGAATTGGATTAAAATAATATAATCCTGAAACAAAATTTGCATTTGGCGAGGACTTTTGAAAAATGGTGAATACTTTTGATATTTGGCTAATAATTTGAAATCCTTAGTGCAGGCGATGTAAGGGACACTGATGTACTAACTGTGTCAAAGGATTAACAGATGATCTTTAAAATCACAATTAGACCAATAAAATATCCATTAAAAATAATTTAAAAACAATAAAAATACAAATGCAAACAAGAAAAGAGAAAATGAGAGTTGAATTGAGTTTTGATATGTTTACCTTGAAGGACTTAACAGAGGCAATTCCACTTTGGTCACGTTGAAATTCATAACGAGAAAAGGGTCCTTTTAGAGTTGCTCCAGTGTGAGTAATATCAATTGTTTCTTCCACTGATATAACACCCCAATGTGAAACTTCGATAGCTCTATTTAAATTACTTACTGACAGGAAAGGACTGTTATTTTCACAATGAATAGTCAATTTGCTCTAAAAAATAATGAATGGTCTTTAAACTACATAAAGCTTTATACAATGAAATAAGCATTATGATAAATGTTATATTCACTTCAGACAGGTAATTTCATTATTTTTACTTCAAAAACACTACAACAAACACTTTTTTATTTTATGCATTTCCATTTAAAATATGTATCGCACATAAATTCATAAATAAAATAAAATAGATATGCTTTTAAAAATATAGTTAACAAGGCAGTCTTAAATATAAATAAAAAAAACTTAGATTTTAGCAGTGCTGTTTAAAAGAATGGTTTATAATAACTTTTTTTATATATATGTTTTTAAAGTAAAAATCTGATTTTTTCTTCTTTTATTGGATTATGAAAAAGTTTTTGTAAAATTTGATCATACAAACATTCATTTAAAGCATTTCTTTTAGAAGAATTACATGAAATCTGACAATGGCAACATTTTTATCTGACATATAACTGCATACACACTTTTCAATAAGGAAATAATAAATTTTAAAAAAAAAAGAAGAAATATACTAAAATAATGGTTTAAAAATTTTTAGAAATTTTAATACAAAATAACATTTTATAAGTTGAATTTTTAAAATATTACTTTACTTTTAACTGTTGTTCAACATAGTAAAGAGTTATAACAGGAGTTAATCCAGGCTTTTTGTAAAAGGTCCATTTTTGGGAAATTGCAAAAAATCTACTCATTGTTATGTGAATATGAGAAAATAAGGTCTTCCGCAGGAAGAAAAAAAAAACTATGTCTTAAGTTTAAGATGTAAAATTATGAATGAAAAATCATTGACTTTATTCTCATAAAAGAAAAGTCTTGTGAAATGCCTAGTTTTTGGAATAAACATTTTGTGAAGGGTCTGGCATTTGCAATAAAATATTACATGAAGGATATGAAACTGAAAGAATGAGAAATTTAACTAATTTAAGAAGAATCAAGCAAGGTAAGACCCAGAAACCTAAAAATTTGCCAAAATTCCCAGCAACAAAAATTAAGTAGCTTGGGAGCAAGCATTGCAAATAGTGCCAAGCTGAATTTTTTTTTTCTTTTTTATTTTTTTTTTTTTGAGTCACAGTATTACATATAAGAGAGTAAGGCTAAATTGACAATTCTCTACATTATAACCAACTATAACTTATTCATGTGGATTTCTACTAGTATATAGCTTTTTACGCAATACATAAAATTCATATTACAATAAAAGAAATTTTTTCTCTGTATATTTTCGTATTCATTTGCTTTTTGCAAACACATATTTTTATTCCATCAAGCTTAATTTTATAAAAAAATTAGTGCAGCTTTACACCTTAGATCTTAGGTTCATAGATATATTTTAAATCGTGATGACAATGATGATGCCGCAGCTCAACACAGAAAATGCTGCTACTATCATAATAACTAAGTATTTTGTCTTTTTTTAAAACTTTCAACTATTTTGCTACATTTTGCTTTCAGAAAAAAATGGTCCCGACTTAACTTTGTTTACTGAAGTATTATTCAAGCATACCTTAAAATATAAAATACAGAAAGTTTATATTTAGTTTTAAGAAAATATAATTTCGAACATTTTGATACAATACATGACATACCTAAAAATGATATTAAAGTCACTTATATACAAAACTCACTAATCGGTAAATTCTCAAGATAGATCTTACCTGACTTAAAAAAAAATCCTTAAGTTTTACAGCGCATTAAAGTATTTGTTAAAAATTAATAAACAATTACAAGAAACGCTAATAATAAGAACGAGTTTGAAGCTTGACATAAACAAAATATATCAACATGTAATACATTAGTAAGGAAAGACGTTAAAAAAAATTCTCTTTTAATAAGAAAAATTATCAAAAGTATAAGGCACAAACACTTACTACACTAAATGGAGCAATATTATCATAAGAACCAAAAGTGATGAGATTATCACTGTGAGCTAAAGGCTTCAATTTTGTGAAAGATTCAACAGAACTTGATGGAAGAGTCACAACAGTTGTTTGAGTTTTAGTGAGGTAAGGACTGTAATAATAATGGCTACCATGATACATAATCAGTTGCTTATCAGACTGGGAAATGCTAGAAGGGTAAGGGACTAAGTAATGGGTGAGAACTTTCTCAAGGCGAACTACAGTAGACTTTCCTGGCTGCAGAGGGTTCTTGAAATGAATCTTGATGAGATCTTTGTCCTTATGAGGGCTAAAAGAATAACAAATTTAATTTTAAAAAAAAAGTAACTTTGAAAAACAATAATTTGGAAGACATTTTAACAGGATATACAAATAAAATGATAGTTGTCGACAAAAAAACATTATCTAAGAATGAAATTGTACTAGTATTTAAAATCATTAACAGCAAAATAACAGATAACTAAAGTTAAAGAAACAATATGTTACAAAAGCTCTAAGCCAAAAAGCAGAGCTTATTCTAGGCAGAAAAAAGGGCAGGGAGCAGAGCAAAAGTTTAAAAAAAGGGCATTATTATTCTAAAAAGGCAATAATTTCACGTTCTATTAAAAAGCATTGTCAATCAGTAAAAGAATTTTTTTTTTTAACTTAACTGAGAGTAGCAAAGCAATCATTAATTACTTATTTTCATTTATAAATTAACATATATATCAAGTTAATGAGCTAATTAGCTTAGTAATTTATTTAAAATGCATGCATATATTAATAAAATAATAAATGTATGTTCTTAAGTGTCTGTAGTTATGATTAAATAATTAAAATGATTAATAATAATTATGATTTAATGATAGTGGAAGTAACTGCAAATTTTCAAAGACAAGTGCAACAATGGGTTGTGATGGTTATTTTTCCTTTCCCATATAAATCTATGTATTGACAGCAATGACAAGCTAAATAAAGAGTTAAAAATAACAGTTCATGAAATCCATTGTAGAGTTTGGGGGAAAAGTAAAGAAGGGTCGGGGGAAAAAGTAAAGAAGGGTTCAGGAAAGAAAGGGCAAAAAGGGTATGGAGTCTATTACATTAGGGCACTAATTTACTTCAGGGGCAACAGGGTGAATTCTTTTGACTAAAAGGGCAGCAGGGTGCTGCGCCCTGTTTACCCTGCCTAGAATGAGCTCTGCAAAAAGCTACAGAAACATTAAATACAGATAAAATTTGATTATTAAATAAAATTTTCTTTTAATGAAATTCCTGGTAGCAGAAACTCTGCAGTTTCGCAGCATGAGCTGCAGATTATGGAAAGATTTTATTTCAATAGTCATCTGCAAGTTAAGCCTTTTTATAATTTTTTTTTTACCATCTGATTTCTTTAATATGCTTAATTTTCAAAACTGTGCCTTTTCTTTTTCGTTTTGACAATTGTCAAAAATCATGAAATTTTGAATCATGTAAAACGAATGACGTTTCCATACGTTTTATAGACTGACAATACGCCGAAATAGATTGGGGTTGAATTAATTGTGAAAACGTTGAATAGAACAATGTGAACCATGTCTTTTTGCATAATTCGTAGCGAAAATCAACATTGTAAAGGAAAAATCTCATTTCGAAAAGGGGGAAATTAAGCACTTTTTAAAAACACCCAATGAAAAAAAGCATCTTAAAGGGCTTTTAAAAAACGAAAATAAGAACCTTTAAGCACTTTTTAAAAACGCTATGCATCCTGGAGGAGCTGCAATGACACTTAATTTTTCTTTACAAAATAAAGAAGTTTTTAATGAATTTTAAGGACTGTACAATTTAATTTACCTCTGTTGACGTGATACTTCTTCCGTCTTCAGTAGAACTTTACCTTCTTCGTGGATTTGCTAAAATAAGCAACAAGAAATATTATATAAAGGAACTGAAATTTTATGTAAAAAGTTGTACTTAGTTATTAATGACTATTGAACAGCAAAACAGAAAAATAAGAAATTCTAGTAAAAATGAATAAGTTCTTGTAATTGCTAAATAATTGTTACAAATTACCTAAAAATGTTATTTGAATATCATGATTCAATTTTTCATATTTCTTTATTATACATAAAACTGGGTTTTTCAATTTATTAAAAGAAAATATTTTGAAAAAAAGATTAAAAAATTAAGAAGAGTCTGTTATATTAACTGAAAGCAAGAGACAAGACTATAAAAAAATATCTGTAATGTTTACACAAAGAAAATAATGAAAATGGAATAAAATAACTTGGAAAATTCCTTAAGAATATAAGACTAAAAAAGCAACCTTAAACTTCTAAGAAATCAAAACAAAACAAAAATTATAAATTATTTTGGGGAATCAAGATTCAACGAAGAAAAAAAATCTCAATTTCTTATATTAAAGTGTAGGAAATTTAAATTTTTTCGTGATATTATAATTATTTGTTTGATATAAATAAAACCTAAATTTCTAAGGAAAAAAAAGCAGAGGTGAAAAATCCAACATCTAATTATTTTCAATCCTAACAATTAAAAAAAGCAAAGCAAACCAAAGTGCACTCACAAGCTCAATGTCCCAGAACTTTCAGAATTATTATTTATTTGATAACCTTTATAATGCAAAGCTCGAAACTTAAGACTTAAGAGTTATTTTAAATTTGCGTTTTAATCATTTTACTTACCTGCCTGTAGACCAGCATTTAAATGTTTTAAATTGCTTTTATAAAAAAATTATTTTGAAATATGAAAACATACAATTAAGTATATTTTATTTGCAGAAGAAAAGAAATAATCATATCTTAAATTATAAAAACCATTAGAATCAATAAAAAAATTTATGAATTTTGATTTTCTTAAGAAATAGTAACCTCTTATAGAATTAATTTTTTGCAGCCTGTGATAATGGTTCTTGCTCAGTTCATTGCTTACATGTGCAAATTTTACGTCATTTATGGAGTATTGTAGTATATATAAATGTGTTATATAGATCTTGCACTGTATATAGACATATTTTCTAAAAATTCAGACTATCACAGCACTTAAATTTAACAGAGCAAACTTACTGAACGGAAAATAACACTTAGCATAGCAGACTGAAAAACTTCTTAAATAATGCATCACTAATTTTAGAGTTTTAATTCTTCTTAAATTATCAGAAAACTAAAAGCATACATTTCCTACAGTAAAAAATCTTTAAGATTTAATCCTTATTTATTTTTAAAAAAATATTTAGTTTAGAAAAATAAGCAATAAAGTTAGCTGATTACAGAAGTTCTAAGCAAAAAATTTACTTTTTCTGAGTAAATAAACAAAAACAAAAAAGGTTGGAATTTTAAAAAAAAAAATTTCAAAAGTTTATTAGAAAATTATAATAGTTAACAAAAAATAAATAATACAATTCAAAATTATTTAACAAGAGAAGCATATTTCTAACAAACTCTGTAGTATAAGATTAATATGAATTTACAGAATAAACAGTTAAAACTTAATTATTCGGGATACGGAAATATCCCTCTGAATTTAAACCAAAGAAGCAATAAACTAGTGCATTGATTGTATGGTTTAAATTCTTATCTTATACAAAAAAAAATATTTGAATCATTTTTCTTTCTGCAACAGATTCACGTTTTTGCATTAATTTACTACAATAATCTATAGTTAAAGAAACTTATTGATAACAGATTATAAATCAAAACCTTATTTTATTTTAATTATTCTAGGGCAATACGTAGACATCACAAAGTAAATAAAACTGATAAAAGATAAACTTAGCGTTTACACGTAAACAAAGTTATTCCACTGTTCACATATATGCATTATTTTTAAAAAAACTGATCAAGACAATAAATTCTATTATATGATATAAATTAAAGAAATCTAATGACTTACAGATGCTCCAAAAAATGCTAAATGGGGTTTTGTATCTGGTTCTAGAGCATATAAAAATGTAGATACCGGCGACTTTCCGGTGTTTTCAATCGTTAATTTCATCAGCACCTTCACTAATTGAGATGCAATATCTATATTACGATCTAATTTTGCATTGACTAGTTCTCCATATCCACTACTAACAAAGCTCAAACAAACAACTAAAATAAGTGAAAAATACATGATTTCGAAAATTAAAAGGGTTTTACAACCACGCGTCGTCTTGACATCAGACAAGAACCGAACTCCCAAAGTTGTGATGACGACAAATAAAAATTGTTGCCAACTACCTAAATGTAATTTAAAACTAATAAAATTTTATCTATAGTTAAATCAATAGACTTAATATCTTGGGTTAGAATACTATTATTAGATTATTTGAGTAGAATACTATTATTTAACGCGTCTTTTACAAAAAGCAAACGAAATTAGGACAAATTAAAATTTTAAAAATATGCCTCTAAACTCTGCAAAGCTGTCTGGTTTGTTTATATTTACTTTGCTAACAAGTTTTGGTTCGTGTCAGTTATTAAGATTCTCATAATTTAACATCAGTACTAAGTAAAGTAAGGGAAACACGTTTATTATACATTTGAATAATTATTGAAATGGGATTATTTGATAAGTTGGCATACTTTTTGGGCATCAAACGTCGAGAAGCCAACGTACTTATTGTTGGATTGGACAACAGCGGCAAAACGACGATTATAAATCATTTTAAACCCGAAGAGCAGAAATCAATGGAAATCGTTCCGACTGTTGGATTTAACGTTGATCGTTTTCGAATGAAAAACTTAAGTTTCACAGCTTTTGATATGTCTGGGCAAGGCCGATACAGAAACCTTTGGGAACACTATTATCCAGACGCACAAGGTATAATCTTCGTTATTGATAGCAGTGATGCTCTTAGAATGGTTGTAGCCAAAGATGAACTAGAAATGATGCTGGAACACAAGGATATTAAAAATAAAACCACACCGATTTTATTTTTTGCAAACAAAATGGATCTTCGTGAGGCATTGTCAAGTGTTAAAGTCAGCCAAGCATTGGGACTAGATCGCTTGAAAAATAAACCTTGGCACATATGTGCTAGCAATGCACTTACTGGTGAAGGATTGTCAGAAGGAGTAGAATGGCTTAGTGATCAACTTCGCACCTTAGTTCAAAATAAAAACTGATTGCATCAGTGTTATAATATGTTAACTATTCACCACACTAATGTTAATCAGCTTTGTTGTAAAAAAACTAAATGATAATGTTTCCATCCAACTTGCCTATATTTTTTAAAAACACTCACAATCAGTGCTACTTAGCATCAATTTTAAGAAATATACTATTTTAAATAGTTTATTTCAGCAATGATGATTATTTATCTTATTTTGATGTGATAAAAATAATCATTATAATGAATTTGCGAGATAAAAATAACCGATTACATTTATAGTTAGAGCATGCTTTTTATAATTGTAGCTTAAAATATGTACTTATGTTTGCATAACTATTAAATGGCCTTATTTTCTAAGAAAGTCAAGACTATTTTATACCTTAAGAGATAGGCTGTACTTTGTGCTATGTAGAATAAAGTAAATTAAAAAAAAAAAGCATCATGAATGAAACACAAATGAATTCCCAGGAATGGACATATTATAGTTTCATTTCCATACACAAAAACCTTTCTCAGTGCCTAAATACCAAATGAAATTATTTTGCTTTATTTAATACATATCACAATAAAAAAAAATATTTTAAAAATTCCTTGTATTCTGAATAAATTAGTTTTTGGTGACATTGTAATTATTTTCGTGATGATATGAATACTAAACTATTTGAAATTTATTTTATAATTTTGATTAAAAATAATTATAATTGTGAAATAGTAGGATTTTTTTTCCCAACTCTATCTGCTACTTGGTCTAAGGCAAAAAATAATTTATAACATTTTTTGCCAAATAATCATCAGCTTTAAAATATATTTTAATTGACAAAATAATAAATTATTTTTGTTTTATATTTTACCAATTAATGAACTTATAACAAGAATTCTTTATGGTGATATATTTTTTGTGACTTATTTATTAAGTGCTGAAATCTTATCTTAAAATTAGTGTGATTGTCCAGTTCAGGATTTTGAGAAATTTTTTTGATATGAATAACCAATTATATATTTATAAGTCAATTCATTTTAATTAACTTATATTTAGAATTCTTTGTTCTAAATAAATTTGAGCATTAAACTGATTTTTATGAGGATGAAAAATACTTAATTTTATGATTTAGAATTCATATTATAAATTTAAATGGAGTTGCTAATAATTGTTATGTATTTTCAGTGATACTTATTTCTTAAAAACCAAAGTATTATTTTCAAATTTATGTGATTGTCTAGTCATAAGAAAGTGCAATTTTCATGTTGTAATCAGTTACTGTTCGGAGTAATTAGATTTAGTCATTGTAGATTTATAGTAAAATACTTTGTAAAAAATATTACTTTTTTTTTCTATTTTCTGAGCATTATTTTTCTTTTAATTGGTCAGTAAGCTTAAGTAGAATTAAATATTAGATCAGTAAAATGTTTTTGTAAAAATTAAGTAGCATTTAAATTTATTTTAAATTTTACCATTTGAGTGTTGTGATCTATATTTGTATTTATCTATTTTCATTTTATATTTATTTTACATAATATTATTTATTTAATGTACTAAAAGCAATTTATATAAATCCTGTTTTGTAAAAACCCAATTTAAACTATATCAAAAGCATTGTCTTTTGTTTCTGAGATACTTAAATATAAATTTAACTAACTACTTAAAAAACTTATCACTAAGTAAAAATGTTATGTTCTCATTGTTGATGTAATATAGTTATGCATAAATTGTTTTATTTATATGTATTAATTTTTTCTTTTGTGGAAAAATCTTGATTAGAAACATTTATTTTTCTTATTTTAGCATAATTCATCACAAAAATGACAAATCAATCCTGATAAATAATATTTTTATTAAACTCCAAAGAATAGTTTTTTAGTTGAAGAGAGCAGCTAAAAAAGGATCATTGTTGACCTGCCGACTCCCATGCTGTTTTGAATTATCTTATAGTTCATATTCCCATATTCAAGTTAATACGTACAAATAACATTTCATACTTCATATGATAAAATGAAGAATTTTATTTTATCTTAAAAATTAAGGCATAGTTTTATTTACTAAATTAATTTTGCGTTTTTTTATATGTATTGAAGAACATTAAATTTTCAAATATCTATTTGCTATATTTTAATTTGTTCTTCATTATGTATTTAATAATAAAAGATCAGTGGTTGTTTCTAAGTTTAGCTTGAATTATCTGTTACTTTATTTAAATCAATTTGAGTTTCTGATGTCTTGAGATAAAATAATGAAACTTTAATTATCTTAATTTATAAAACAATAGAAATACTCTAAAAAATGGTGCTAAGGGTGTGTATAATTTTTTTTAAACTTTTAAGCATAATTTATTTACTGTGATCTGTTATACTTTTTTAACTTTTTACCAATTTATCTTCTGGTGCAAACAGATGGCACTGCTTTTGAAGAACACATTTTTTTCCAATTTACTCTTAAACATGACATGGTAATTAAAAATAACTATAAATATGTCACAATATCACGACAGTGTGTTTTCTGTTATGCAGAGTTTAGATGTTTAAAGATTCTTCAATTCAAAATTGTGGGATATTTTTTATTTCTTGTACTAGTATTAATTTCCAGTTGAATTTCACGGTAAGATCTCAATTATTTTCCACGAGTATTCTATTAGGCTAAAATTCAAGAAAATTGGGATAAATGTACGAAGAATTATAATTATTTAATGATTATTATTCCCTTTAAGTTGTTCTGAAGCCAGAGTCTACCTCCCTTCTAACAGAGAATTATGTAATTCTTAATACCTTAGTCGATTCCTTCTTAAGCACTAATTAATATTTTAAAATAGTTTTTGTTTCATTTCATTAATTACAATGTATTTAGTGAATAAATTGCTAATATTTATTTATGTATTTAATGAATAAAATTAACTTTTAAATACTAATATGTAGAAACTTAGTTATTATGTATTAATTTGTTTAAGTTTTAACTTTATTAAATTTTATGAAAGTTTGCTATTGAATTGAATTTACCTTAAAATTTGGCAACTAAGTTCCAAAAAAGGCATATCAATGATTGTTGTAGAACAAAAGCCATTTCAAAATACTCTTAGTGACTTACAGGAAATTATTTTTCATGTAGCTCTCCATTAACTAATATGAGAGACAGGGGAAGTATAATCTGACTCCAGGACACTCTCAAACAGATATTGTTGTTTTAAATAAAGTCTTAATATTTAAAACTACATGTTTTTATTAATGCAAGAAATAATAATTGAATTGAATTTATCAAACACATATCAGATTATTTAATTTTCTTTGCCACAATACTTAGTTTAAAGTTTCAGTGTTCCAGATATGCAGGATATATACAAACCTTGTATGTAGAAAATTTCCCTTTATCCTGCAAAGTTTTTTATTATTACTCATTATAAAAATATAAAAAAAAAAACAGACAAAATTTCCATTTTCTACTCCACTGTCAATTTTAAAAAATTTGGATACAACAACGGAAAATTATGTCAACAACTAATTTTATACCCTTAAAACTCTTATATTTAAAGAAATATATGCTGATATATATAATAATCGCTGTAAAATTTAATAATAATTAAAACACTTTTTAAAAAATGGTAATTTTTAAACAAATCTTATCAAAATTAGGTGCAAACAGAAAGGTTGAAACTACTTACTAAACACAATAAATTGCT
Source organism: Parasteatoda tepidariorum (assembly GCF_982258835.1). Classification (NCBI taxonomy): domain Eukaryota; kingdom Metazoa; phylum Arthropoda; class Arachnida; order Araneae; family Theridiidae; genus Parasteatoda; species Parasteatoda tepidariorum. Next base: position 70,071,860 of record NC_141762.1, on the reverse strand, counting down.
TGCAGAATGTTTTTTAATTCAGATTATGTGTTAACTGCAAGTTTTTAATTTTATTAAGTCTGGAGTGTTCATTTTAAAAATATTTTTCATATTAGTGCTTTATTTAAATATTATATGTTATGTGTGTTTATATGCATCCACATACTAGTCATAATGTATATGTAACATTGTTATTTTATATTTTGGTATATTTTTATATAACAAGGTATTGCACACTTGCTAAATCTTTAACTCTAGTATTTTATACACCTTGTTAGCTTTGAGTGGAATTCTTTTTTCGCTTCGTGTGCACACACAATATGCAGATCTAGTATATTCATATTGAATGCAAAATATCCAAATAAAATTAATTAAAAAATTGTATTATTTACCTAAATGTAATTTTGAAAAGTTCAATTTCTTAAAAGTGTGACACTTAAAAAGATTTTAGTTACAGGATTTATCATACATTTGTATAATGTATAATAATTGAACTGTTTTATATATTTATTTACTTAAAACTTTAAAAGCATCAATTTTACATTATTGACAAAAAAATGTATTTAATCATGGAAATAAATTCTGTGCTGTTTTTAGTTTAACAAATCAAAAATGACACATACGTACGTCTGAAACTGTCTTCATGTAAACTTAATAATTTTTTTACATTTTGAGATATATTTTGTAAAATGTATAGCATCAATCCGTCCATTGTTCTGAAATTTCTCTGCAAAAATTAAATATTTTGCATTGATGTTAAATAATATATTTCATAAAAACATAAATTGCTTTTATGGCAGATGGTTTAACACTATACTTATGTGATTATGTAAAAGAAAAGATGGCCAATAGACTATCCCACGAATATAAAACTTGTTGGTTTAACTAGAATTTTATTTTCCTTAACCTTTTCATAAAATGTGATATGAAAATCAAAGCTTTACTCGTACATAAAATTTGTATGAAAAATTATTGATCACTCTTTGTTTGCATTATGTTTATTTTCTGTTTTCTCATAGAATTATACTATTTGTTTTATTTAAATGCATACATCTATTATATTTTAGATACTTTTGTTGATCATAAACTTGTTGGCAAGGAACATAGATTTCTTTACACTTATATTACAAATTTTATTTCTCATAACTTTTATTAAGATAAGTACTAATCTTTTAATTATTAATTTTGGCTTGCTTTCATTATGTATTACTTAAAAAAAAGGTTTTATAGCTAAAACTTATTTTATATATAAAAAAAAAAGAGAGACTAATGTAATTCATAGTGCAGAAATGTTTTCGTACTTACTAAAAGTCATTAATTACTGATCTATTGTATTTTACTTTCTTATAGAATTAAATTTTTAAAAGTGAAGTTTGCCATAATTATTTCTTTTTAAAGTGCACTTTCTGTTTTATTTACATAAAAATTAAGATGAAGTTAAGAGAATTTTGAATTATTTCATACCATTTGAGTCTTATTTACTTGTGTTCTTTATGAAGTTTAATGAAGATGTGTTTAAAGAAGTGTTATTTTTTTCTTCTCCACGACCTGAAGATAATTTTGATATCAGCATTTCTAATAGTGTACAGGGAAAGGAGTGCTAGTGTAGACAAATGTGATATTTCTGTAATCTTCATTCAAAGTTCCTTTTTAAATTTTGCCAAATTGAAAAAGTGTGTTACACTTTTATACGTAGTTGCATGGCAAAACACTTGATTGTTAATTAATACATTAAAAAACAAGGTTTTCGTGGTGAGAAAGTATATTATTAACTTTTTTCTGTCATTTTAAATTATTTTTGTTCGTTTTTAATAATAAAAATTATTATGAATGACAATGCTTAACACATATTTCAATAGTTAAGTTTGGTTTACCTTTAATTAACCAATAATAATCATAATTAAATAAATGACTTCACCGGGTTAAATTTGACAAGAGATGGATAAATACCAAATTTTTGGGGATCAGTTTACAAAACTGATACTGAAACAACTAATCAATTAGAAGAGTTTTTTACTTTAAGAATCAGATAATTATCTTAATTTAGATCTTAAATAAAAGAGAAGGTGAAAAATTAATCAATAAAACTTTATTGCTTTTATTCCAGCTAAACGTTTAGATTAAATTTATAATACTACTGCAGGTAGGTGAAACAATCTTGCTTTTAATGATAGATGAATACAACTTGATATACATCACACAACATGTATAAAGCTGCAGTATCCTCACTACCGAGTCAAACTCCCAAACAACAACTGCCCCCTGACGCAGTTGTGAGATTAGACTATGCTACTTCAACTTCCACTTCCGAACTTTGAACTGAAGTGAACTGTAGTTTTGCTAAAATATAAACATTCACGCACAAGTTCGTTCACGAGATGTTGTTCATCTGATTTTTTTCTCACTCGCGATCGTCAGCGAGATATGTTTTTTTATTTCATGTAACCTTTAATTATTTTATTTTAATTACATTAAAATGTAATATTTTGGAATAACTATTATTTCATTTCTGCTGCATTAAAGACAGGATTGGACTTCGTGTTCGGGTCTGAACCTGTAGTGGTGACCCTTGAAAAAAAATTTTTAAGCATGCAGTAGCGACAGAAGATCTCGTTACATCCTTTATTTAATTGAAATCTTTCACGTGTAGAAACTTTCAATGAACTGACACGGTTCTTAAACTACCAAATAAATCTTCATTTCGTGCACGAATGGATAATTTAGCATGCCTGATATTCTCCGCCTGATGATTGGTTGATCCATCGCCAAAAGCCTCTCCAATACAAGGTAAGACCTTATATTTGTCCATTTTCTTATCAGTTATTTGAGCTTTACCATGCCGAACAACGATACTCAGCAAACGCAGGTTAGCAGAGTAGGGTTAAAATTACCTCCCTTTTGGGACAAACACGCCGTACTTTGGTTCGCTAATATAGAAGCACAGTTTATGGTATCCGGCATAACTCAACATGATACGAAGTTTTATTGCGTGGTATCGGCCCTAGCCTCCGACATCTTGAGTTATGTTAGCGATATCGTGCTCTCACCGCCAGCCACGGAGAAGTATTCAGCCCTCAAATCGCGGTTGATTAATGAATTTTCGGACTCCGAACAAAGACGAATAAAAGCGGTACTTTCGGAATTGACCTTAGGAGAGGACAAACCTTCACATTTATTGCGGAAAATGAAACAACTAGCAGACAAAATTCTTAGCGAGGATGTGCTAAAAACGCTCTGGCTTCAGCGTTTGCCCAATCAAGTGCAGGCGATACTTTCAGTCTCTGACGATAATACAGAAAAGCTCGCAGTAATGGCGGACAAAATTCATGAAACCACAGGCGGTAATGTCGACGCAGTACGTTGCTCAAATCCATCTTCTGAGATGAGTGAATTGCGAACACAAATAGCGGAACTTACTAAACAAGTTGAACGCCTTTCCCGAAATCGCGAACGCAACAATTCTTTTCGCCAGCGTAATCGCTCACAAACACCCAAAAAGTATGATCAGTGTTGGTATCATTTTAAATTCGGAGATGCAGCGAAACGCTGTAAGTCCCCTTGCAAGTTTAAAAAACAGGAAAACTAGAGAAGAAATCACATACTCTGGCGCAATGTGATTTCAAACCCGATAATAAAAGTCGCCTTTTTGTATCTGACCCTGTTTCAAAATTAACATATCTAGTGGATAGCGGTAGCGATGTTTGTGTTTTACCGTACAAGCGACACGCTTTTAAAATTAGCAGCGAAAATAACATAACATTATATTCCGCGAATGGTACAACAATCAAAACATATGGCGTTAAAATGGTAACACTAAGTTTAAATTTACGTCGTAAATTTCAGTGGACATTTATTCTTGCTGACATAAGTAAGCCTATTATCGGGGCAGATTTTTTGCGACATTACGGTTTGTTGATAGACCTTAAACATGGCTGTCTTAAAGATCCGCTGACCAATCTTGTCAGCACGGGCACTAAGTCCGCGGATGACACACCTCAAGTAACTTTAATTGCAAATGACGCTACTTATCGGGATATTTTGAACAAATACAGTGACGTGATACGCCCCTATCCTAAAATCAGAGAGGTAAAACATAATACCGTTCACAGGATCTTAACTCGCGGACAACCAGTTTTTGCGCGACCGCGTAGATTACATCCAGCGAAATTAGCGGCAGCCAAACGCGAATTCGAATATATGTTAGAACATGGTATATGCCGCCCTAGCACATCAAATTGGTCTAGTCCTTTACACCTAGTGCCTAAAGACAACGGAAATGATTTCCGACCGACTGGAGATTACAGAGCATTAAACCGGATCACAATTCCGGATAGATATCCTTTGCCCCATTTACAAGACTTTTCCAGTCAATTACACGGTAAAGTTATTTTTTCGAAAGTAGATTTAGTTCGCGCATATCACCAGATACCAGTACACCCAGACGATATTTCCAAAACTGCAATAACGACCCCATTCGGTTTATACGAGTTTTTATTCACGCCGTTTGGATTGTCCAATGCGGCGCAAACATTTCAAAGATTCATTAATGAAGTTTTGCAAGGTTTTGATTTTGTTTTTGTTTATTTGGATGATATCCTTATAGCAAGCAGTACAGAGAAAGAACATAAAAATCACATCGAAATGGTTTTGAAAAGACTCGCGGATTACGGTATTCGCATAAATTTAAACAAATGTGTCTTGGGTGTCCCGGAATTATCCTTTTTAGGTTATTTAGTAAATAAAGATGGAATTAGGCCACAACCGGAACGCGTTGAACCAATTTTAAAATGTGCATTGCCTCAAACCACAAAGGAATTACAACGTTTCCTTGGTTTATTAAATTATTATCGTAGAAACATTAAAAGTGCTGCCCATATTCAAGCCCCTCTTAACGACATGCTTAAAGGCAAGAAAAGTAAGGGAAAAAATTATCTCGAGTGGAACGAATCTCAAACTTTAGCATTTGAGTCATGTAAAAAACAGATTGCAGAGGCCACCATTTTAACTCATCCTGACCCGGAAGCTCATTTAACCCTTTTCACGGACGCTAGCGACTCAGCTGTAGGAGCTTCACTTAATCAAATTACGAATGCTAACAATGAACAAAATATCAAACCTTTGGCATTTTTCTCGTCAAAATTATCACCGGCACAGCAAAAATGGTCTACTTTTGATCGCGAACTTTATGCGATTTACGCAGCCATTCGTCATTTTAAACATATGCTTGAAGGCCGTCAGTTCACGATTTTCACGGATCATAGGCCACTCACATACGCTTTTCTCCAAAAATCGGATAAGTGTTCCCCACGACAATTACGACATTTGGACTATATCGGTCAATTCAGTACTGATATTCGGTTCGTTAAAGGTTCTGAAAATATACCAGCCGATATGCTATCGAGGTTAGATGCTTTAGAACTTTCAGATATTTTAGATTATGCAGCCGTTGCACAGGCCCAAAGTACAGATTCCGAATTACAGGACCTCAGAAAATCAAACACGGGTTTGAAATTTCAAAAAATGATAGTACCAGGTACTAATGTCCAACTCTTCTGCGATACTTCTACCCAAAACGTTCGTCCATATCTTCCGCTTGAATTTAGAAAAAGCATTTTTGACGCATTACATAATCTCGCTCACCCAGGCATAAAAGCCACTGTGAAACTTCTCACGTCGCGATTCGTATGGCTAGACATAAAGAAAGATATCACAAAGTGGACACGAACGTGTATACCATGTCAGAAAGCTAAGATAAACCGTCATACAAACAGCCCAGTTCAGACTATAAAGGTCCCTGACAAAAGATTCGAACATATACATATAGATATTGTAGGACCCCTCCCACCTTCTCGCGGTTATTCGTATTGTTTGACAATGATTGACCGTTTCACTCGTTGGGTTGAGGCTCGTCCAATTTCAGACATTTCGGCCGAAACAGTAGCTAGTGCGTTATACGAAAGTTGGATCGCACGATTTGGCATTCCTAAAATAGTGACAACAGATCAGGGTAAACAATTTGAATGTCAACTATTTAAATCATTAATGACATTATTAGGCATTAAACACATCCATACGACGGCATATCACCCCATTTCTAATGGCTTGATTGAAAATTGGCACCGTACGTTGAAAGCCTCATTAAAAGCTCATCTAACTGATCGTTGGACAGAGGTCTTACCCACAGTATTATTGGGAATGCGTACTGCATTCCGGGAATCCATAAAGGCTACAACAGCTGAACTGGTTTACGGAACTGCCTTGAAGTTGCCGGGAGAATTTCTAATTCCAACACCAAAGGATTTCAATGCCAGTGAATTTGTGCAACGCCTGAAAGAAAACATGGCAAAATTGTCCCCTTCTCCAACCAAGAATCATGACACCAAGAGCCGAACATTCATCTCGACCGACCTCAAATCGTGCAAGCAAGTTTTCATCCGGCACGATGCTGTTCAACCGCCACTTAAGCCAGCTTACGATGGACCCTTCGAGGTACTGGAAAGAACAGACAAGGTATATAAAGTTCAAGTCGGCAACAAATCCAAGTTTGTGACCATAGACAGACTAAAGCCAGCCTACATCTTGAACATTCCAGAGTCAGAACCAGAGCCTGTGACCTACCATCCTAGCCCACCTCCGGAAGTTACTGAGCCAACAACAACAAATGTTGAACAAGCAGAGGACAAGGCTAAGCATACACGATCAGGACGTAAAGTACGTTTCCCTGCACGATTCAAGTAACGTTACACTAGGAGGGGGGTACTGCAGTATCCTCACTACCGAGTCAAACTCCCAAACAACAACTGCCCCCTGACGCAGTTGTGAGATTAGACTATGCTACTTCAACTTCCACTTCCGAACTTTGAACTGAAGTGAACTGTAGTTTTGCTAAAATATAAACATTCACGCACAAGTTCGTTCACGAGATGTTGTTCATCTGATTTTTTTCTCACTCGCGATCGTCAGCGAGATATGTTTTTTTATTTCATGTAACCTTTAATTATTTTATTTTAATTACATTAAAATGTAATATTTTGGAATAACTATTATTTCATTTCTGCTGCATTAAAGACAGGATTGGACTTCGTGTTCGGGTCTGAACCTGTAAAGCTTTCATTTTGAAATGAGGCTATCTGAGATTTAGACAATAAAATAATGGTAGACTAACAAAACAAGGGTCTCTGAAAATTTTTGACACACTCTTTTTCAATTTCTTGTGTTGATTTTGAATCATATCATATAAAGCAATGACGAGAATTTGTTATATTGTGCATGCAGTTTTCTATTTTAATCTACATATATCCTGCCCTTCGCTCACCAACTACCATCACAATTCTTCTAGTTAGGTTTCATTGAATTTCAATCTGCACGATTCGTGACACCGAGCTCCAGGCGTATGCCATAGTTTAATCAATTGATGAACGGCAGTTTATGCTTTTTTTCGTCCGCGCAGTGAACAGTAATTTGAATCCTTGATTTCGAAAGTTCTGAAATTATCTCATTAACTGATCTGATAAATAGTTTGTTTATTTCTTTTTTTAACCATACTGAATCCGTTAAGTCGAATTAGGGTCATAATTTATTAATTCTCCACCTCAAAAATATATGAATGGCGATTTTTTTTTAGTTGATATTCTGTAATTAAGTAGAATATTAAACTTTCATTCCTTAATTTTAAATTACTAAAGTTAATGAACTAAAAGAAACCACTACCTTTTCAAAAAATAAAATTGTTCCCCGGATTACAAACGATTGACAATATAAGTTTAACTAGAGAATTTCATGTGTCGTCTTGAAATAGGCATTTTCAATAAGGATTACTATCCGATATCACATTCACAGTGGTCGTAGTGTTCGATAAAAAATTTTAATGTAGCTAATTAACTTTAAAATCACAAAAAAGCAAAAAAAAAATTTTCAAGAAAACTAAACATTTAGAGTTAAAATTTCTTTTTAATTTTAAAACATTGTTAATGAAATTTTGTCATTTTCATCTAAAAATTAAGTGTAAAATAAGATAATTTTCCTTACAAATAAGTTTTCAAACAACTTTCCTAACACAATTTTAATTTCTATAGAACGAAATGACCACTGCATGCATTCATATTTATTCCAAAATTACCAGACTGATTACAATATTTAAATATTGGACAGATAGGATGAAATTTTGAAAACTTAGTTTGAGAAAAATATCGCGTACTCTTACTTATGCTAATAAAATAACGCCTACTTTCACACTTGTTAAGAAAAATAACGTCTACTTTTTACTTTCATTTAATGTAACTTTGGAATATCATAACATTAACAAATAAATGCTTTGTTTTTATTATTGCAATTATTAGTGCAATATTCCAATGTTAACATGTCTACTTTACAGTGTATGTAAGTATCATAAGTATCAACAAATAAATGCTTTGCTTTTATTTGCTTATGTTAAAATATTCCAATGTTAACATGTCCACGTTACAGTGTATGTAAGAATTAATCCGAAGAAATATAATATTTCATTTTCCTGAAGTCAGCAAAATCTTCAAGATAAAAGATTTTAAATGCTTACATTTTATTTATTACTGATCAATTTATTTTACACTGCAAAACAGCAAAAGTAAAAACAGGAAAAATTTCAGCAAGTACCATTTCGCCTCGGGTAAAATAGCTGGTAATTCACATTTTGCCTCAGTAAAACAACAGCTCAGTAACGCTCAATAACGCTATTGAATAGCGTTATTGTAACGAAAATTTCTAGTTACGGGTTGATTTGATTCAGTTACACATGTCTTTATATTTAGTTGATAAATTTAACTACATGAGATTGAATGATAGCCATTGATGAATTTTCATACGTACATACAGTACGGTACATAGTGCAAAAAAAAAAAAAAAAAAATGTGACTAAAAAATGCTTTAGGAAGAAAAGAAAAATAATAATAATACTCAGAAATTGAAATGCACTTTATACATTATACAGATAAATCAGTGACAAAATCTTTCTCCTTTAGCTAAATAAGTTATCGAACGCCCTTCCAAAACTAAAAAACTGGCAGCAAAATTTCTAATCAGATTTTTGAAAACTCACTGTTTTACCCTTCCAATTATTTAAAAAAAAAAAAAATCTGTTAGATAATCTATGTGAGGAATTTCTGTTCTCAGAGAACTTAATTGGAAGAGTAAAACAGTGAGTTTGCAAATATCCGTATAGAAATTTTACGACCACTTTTTCAGTTTTAAGAGTCAACGAATTAATAAGTTTATGAAGCCTTCTTGGCACAGAATCTACGAGAGACTTGCAAGGGTCTAAAGTTGAAATATTTTTTAACTTTGTTTTTCAGTATTCCTGACAAACTTTCTATGGGACTGAAATCAGTTGATGGAGTGCAGACTCCTTTAAAATTTTTGTTCCATGGTCATCCAGCCATTTTGTGATTTGTCGTGAAACAGCCGTCAGGGTAAAGTGTTTCAAGCGTGGGAAAGAAATCTTGTTAACTTTTCACACCTATCACCATTTTTCTAAGCATGATAATCTATGCTTATTATTTACTGAAAAAATGACACATCGTTCTGATTCGGGTTTAAGTCCTTTTTAAACATTTTTCCACATGAAAATTGTAACTCTGTTCATTCCATACATTTCCACCAGTTTTCGATCGCCATGATTAATACCCACGATTATCTATCTCTTTCCTCACAGGACATAATTCTTCACTTAAATCTAGTTTTTAAAATGAAATACATTTTTAAAGAAAAAAAAGTTATACAATAGCTTAGTTCCATTATAATATACACTCCTCAAAAGTGAAATTGCAACACCAAGAAATAATGCACGTAGCGTCATGCAAATTTCAGGAGCGATAGTAGTGAGATGGATATGCAAATGATTAAAAAAACAGACTAATAAAATCATTATAAAGCAATTTATTCAATATCTAATGTGTCCACCTCGGGCAGCTATACAGGCCTCAATCCGGCGAGGCATGCTATCAATGACTCCATTGATGGTTGCCTGAGGTAACCTTTGCCAAGCCACATCCACTGCTGTGCGCAGATCATCGATGGTTTGCGCCATTGGTCCTTTGTTCATACCACGTCCAATGAGATCCCATAGGTGTTCTATGGGATTCAGATCTGGAGAGGCTGCCGGCCAGGGAAGGATGTCAGATCCAGTCAGGCTGTTAAGACTTCGCCGTGCGACATGCGGCCTGGCATCGCTTGCTGGAATACCGTGTTGGGTGCGCCATGCAACAAGGGCAGAACAACGGGATACACAACTTGTGTGACGTAGCGGTCCACTGTCAAACTGCCGTGAATGTGTACCAGGGGCGTTCTGCGATCAAACATTATGCCACCTCAAACCATGATGCCCGGTGTAGGACCGTTGTGACTCTCGGCGTAATGGGCTGGTTCGTAGCGTTCTCCGGGTCGCCGCCGTACCCGTCGACGGCCGTCATTTCTCCACAGACAGAAACGAGATTCATCCGTGAACTATACCCGATGCCATTGGATGGTCCAGGTACGATGACACCACGACAGGCGTCTAGCCCTGTGTAAAGCGGTCAACGGTACCCCTGTTGCTGGTACCCGTGTACGTAACTGTACTTCATGCAATCTGTTGCGTATGGTTTGGGTGGACACAGATCCACCTGCTCCTGAAGGCAACCGGCTTCGGATGGCACGTGCCGTGGAGAAAGGGTCTCAAATAGTCAACTGGCGAATACGCCGGTCTGTGCACTCTGACGTGCACCTGTGCGCACCATTTCCTCTTCGGCGTGCACGTACACCTTCCTGAATTCATCGTGTGACGCAACGTTGGGTGGTACTCACGTTGTGCCCAACACGAGTTGCTATTGCGCGCAGCGACAAACCAAGTTCATGGAGTTCGATAATACGGTCACGTTCCCCGGTCGTTAACTGATGGTATTGAGCCAGGGCCGCCTCGAAAGAAGGAGGAAGATTGAGCTCGCCGACGTCTCAGAGGCATTTTCTACGCTTTTTCGAAGGTCGCAAATGCTACGCAAAACCTCAGATGACGTTTATGAGAAGGGAAAGTTGCTGGCCTTTATAGCCCGAATATGCGTACCACGTGATCAGATGCGTGCGCAAATTTAATCATTCGCATATCCATCTCACTACTATCGCTCCTGAAATTTGCATGACGCTACGTGCATTATTTTTTGATCATTCACTTTTGAGGAGTGTATTTTATAAGCAAAATAAAAAAGTGATAAAAATAATAAAAATACGAAACTTTGAAAGTGTTTTCTTTTTTTGCTTTGTACTGTATATACAAGACAGAATATAAATCGTAATTTTTTTTTCCAATGCCCAACTTCAAGATGAATAAATTTTTAATTGTTCCCCGCCCTCAGGTAACAGGAGACCAAATTATTATGAATTCTGTTAGCCTGGTCCTTTTCGCCTTGGAAAAACTTTACTGAAACTGTTATCTCATCAGTAAAGAGTAGTTATACAGGTTATATTTTTAGCCTCTTATATTTAATTTTCTTTGTTTTAAATATTACAACACTTTTAATAAATTTAAAGTAGTTTGCCAACGTAATAGTTCCCAATATTTATAATAAATATATAAATTTGTTCATCTACCAGTCATATATTAAGTTAATTGTTATCTAGTTTTCATGAATTTCGAAACAATCATACTTACCTGGCACTGGGGATGCCTTGATCAACAAGGAGGCTCCCCCGAGCAGAGACCTCTCATTGCACTGCGAGGGGTTGACGCTCGCCACATTCACAAATTGTGATTGCTTGGGGTGCATAATTTTTGGTAGTTGGGACTGCGTTCGCGCCGTCCCTATATTGTAGAAAGAGGAGAACGTCACATTATCGAAGATTGAATAATCAATTTACTCAACGTTTACTCTGATTATTCTTTGACACAGTTTTTATGCTGTTGAAAACTTTAAGATATTAAATTTTTGGAAACTTAAGATAGAATTTTCGGTAGATCACATCACATTGAGTAAGGTTTATCATTATTATACGTTACGGAAAGTAGGCGTTACTTTTGAACCTGTAAAACCGTTCAGGCCTTTATAAATTAAATAAACAAGTGAAGTATGAAGTTGGCTACTAGGTTGCCAGACACATGCAGAAGCTGTGTTGATTGATAGTTCTGCTATTGGTATAATTAACGGAGGTCCTATGAAATTAATTTTTTTATACTAACTATAAGTCACCAAACATCTCGAATATTTGCTTATACCATAGCCTACATCACGAAATCTTTTCATGAAGATTAATTGAGCAGGTTAACATGGGGAAGCAGGGACATGAAGAAATTAATCTGTCTCTAAGACTGCCAAAGCTTTATAAAATTAATATAGTCGTTATCCTTCCCCTTGACTCTTAAACATGAGTACCATTCTTCCAAAAACTGTTCGATATAATTAAAAAAAATAGTGCGTGGAGTCCCTCCGCGTGGAAGAAGTTAAACTTCGCAACCTGCAACGTTAATTGTAGAAGAATCAGCAGTCGTTGAAGGATCACTAGTTCTATTCAACGACTCTTTTTTCTGTTCCGCTTGCTTCCGTGCTCTGTAATCACGGTAATATTGTGCATTTTTCCCTCATCAACCACTTGAACCTGTGGAAGTGCTTGTGGTTGCCTCATCGTCTCGCCCTGGAAAATGTATTTATATTAATAATGTATGTGAATGCGTCATAATGTAATTTCAGAAGTGAAACAATCAATTGATATTCACAAGAGACGTACCTTGACATAACCTTAAATCCGTCGCATTGTCCGTGGGATTGTTTCCACTCATTTTTGACAATTGTTATCCACTAAATTTGAAAATAAAAAAATAGTGCGTGGAGTACCTCCGCGCAGAAGAAGTTAAACTTCGCAACCTGCGACGTTAATTGTAGAAGAATCAGCAGTCGTAGAAGGATCACTAGTTCTATTCAACGACTCTTTTTCCTGCTCCACTCGTTCCCCGTTCTCTGTAATCACGGTAATATTGTGCATTTTTCCCTCTTGAACCAGTGGAAGTGCTTGTGGTTGCCTCATCGTCTCGCCCTGGAAAATGTATTTGTATTAATAATATATGTGAATGCGTCATAATCTAATTTCAGAAGAGAAAACCTAACAATCAATTGATATTCACAAGAGACGTACCTCTACATAACCTTAAATCCGTCGCATTGTCCGTGGGATTGTTTTCACTCATTTTTTACAATTGTTATCCACTAAATTTGAAAATAAAAAATACTACCCTATTAAATTATATGTGTATCAAAACAAACTAAAAAAAATATTTATAGAAAAACAATACTTTTATGACTTTTATAATTTTTATGCTAGTGAGAACCAAAACAATATGGAAATGAATGAGGGAAAACTGGATCCTACCACGTGATTTCCCGGCCAATAAAGATGCAGCGTTAAACGGTTAACGCAACCATGTTGGAAGTCGCATAAGTATAACTTCAAAAATACTACCATATTAAATTATATGTGTATCAAAACTAACTAAAAAAATATTTATAGAAAAACAATACTTTTATGACTTTTATTATTTTTGTGTTAGTGAGAACCAAAACAATATGGAAATGAATGAGGGAAAACTGGATCCTACCACGTGATTTCCTGGCCAATAAAAATGTAGCGTTAAACGTTTAACGCAACCTTGTTGGAAGTCGCATAAGAAGTAAAACTTCAAAAATTTGCCTTAAATTACATTACCATGTTAAAATGCTATTATTTGAAGGCATCCATAAGGTATTGTGATGCCATAATAGGTATTACATATTACCTATCCTTTAAAATAATTTTAATCTCAGTTAATTCTTTTTAATCATTATTAATCTAATTTAAATAAATTTAACCAATTATTTAATTTTTATTGCATTTTGTAAAAAGTAAATATAAATATTGTATTATAATCTTAACAATCAATAACGGTTAACTTTTAATTCAATACAAATGTTATAACTCTTTAATTCACTGTCACGACTAAAAGGAAAATCAAACTCTATTTAACTCTTTATTTTGTCTACGATAGGTACTCTGACCGCCACAAAGTCTGCGACAGTCTGGTCCTCCTATGGAAACAAGAAGAGGGCATTTTAGGGAGGGTAGTTTCGATGATAGCTTGTATGGGAAGTATACCAGATTGGCTGACTCTTAGAGTAGGAATAGGGGTAGAGAGCGCAAGCCCATTCAACTGCCACTTGCAAAGCCGCTCCAAAGTAAATCAGCTGACTTTACCCAATCTCGCCAAACGAGTTTTCATAAGTGGAAAGCAATCGCTACTTTGGCGCAAGATAATCGATCACCTCAGGTGGTTTCCAATTTGGATTTGTTCCTTTGGAATCTGAAGATGATGAAATTTTCGGGAGAGCTTAACCGGCGATTGATTGTCTGAGTTTATTTGCCGTATGATTGTTAATTCATAAAGTTGCTCAAAATATTTATTATAGAAAAATTGTACTTTTTAAAAAATTATAATGAAATAATGCATTGATACACATACACACTTTAACAATTCTTTAGGCTCTAAGAAGAAAGAATTCAATTTAATCTTAAAAAGTAATTGTAAATTTCCTCAAAATATCAATTGTCAACCGAATATTTTTATTATCTTATCATCGTAATGTTTAAAAAAGTATGCGATGTACGATTGTCAACTTAATGAAGTTGCCCAATATAAATGAATTCAATAAATTATATTTTTTAAAAATCGATTATCATAAAAATAATGCATAAAATTTTTTTTAATCAATTTTTTAGACGTCACATGAAAAATTATTTTCAACTAGTTTTACTGAATAGAATGTGAATTGTAGTAAATATGCACATTTTTACAAAAGAGATCTTCCTCAAATGAAGAGATACTTTATGCTATCAGAAGAAAGAATACTTTTATGCTATCCATAATTGAGTGATTCTAATTTTCTATCCAAATTTTCTTAAAATATCAATTATATATCTACTTAAATCTTTTTTAATGCAATATTTAAAAGAAGAAAGAAAACTATGTAAGGAAAGTTTGCAGTCATTTGGGTCATTGAGATTTATTCATTTATAAAATGTATTCCAAAGTTTGAAAAGATTATATTGGTTTACGAAAAGAAACTTTGATAATTATGTTAATATAAATGTGCATCTTTCAGAAATATATACCAATAATTTTGAGTATCAAACACTAGAGTTGGTTAATTCTAGTGCACCAGTGAGGTTATTAGTATGGAGTAGCAAATTTCATTTGATTTAGAGTATAAATTTAGCCATTTTGGGTATGTTTGGAGCAATAATTTCACACCACTTAGAACTGTAATGAAACATGTTTTTTTAATGCAACATAAAACAGTTAAAAGATAACTATCAAAGCCAATTTTTCAATACAAATTATTTTTTTATAATGTAGGAACTGCATCTTTTGTCAACCAAGTGCCTCCAAATTTTTGACGGTCGAAACAATCCTCAGTAAAATGTTTTGAGCAAACTTTTGAGTATTTAGAAGGAGTAAAATCATCTCTTCGAATTTTAGTCAACCACAGTTTTTTTCTTTCAGCATCCGTTGGAAAACTGGAAACCAAACAATTAAGTTTCAGCGGATAAATATTTTTTTATCAAAAAAATAAGTAAAAAAATAAAATAAAACTAACTATGTATATAAAAATATGAGCAAAGAAAAAAATAATAAAATATAAAAGAAAACTTGAATAAAAAATTACATAGCATAAAGAGAGTTCATCTTGAAATAGTTTACATTAGAAAAAGTAACTATGAAAATAACAATTCACTATGACATTTTTGTACTATAAATGCATTTGCTAAAATGTAAGATTATATGTAACTGTAATAATTAACTTGTAGATTTACATACGCAGAAAAAAATTAATTTAACATTAATTTTATCATTATTTAAAAATGAACATAAAATTGTTTGATGCATGACATAGTTTTATATTTCACGTATAGACATTAAAAAAGATTTTTAAATTATTTTGTAATAATTCAATGATGTTATTTTGGACACAGAAATTAGCTTTTAATGGCATAATATCATAGATTTTAAAAATGTATGCCTAATAATTAAAAATCTTTGCAATAGAATAAATACTATTCCAGTTAAAGATTAGAAAAATACCAAGCAAGAATTACCAGTGTTTATAATACATAATGGGACTAAATGAGATGTAAATTAATTATCAATGTGAAAATATCATATCGTATATAATACTGCGAAAATTCAATCAATTTGTATAAAACGAATTCCATTAATAACGTAATTTATTCATTTCACTAACATGCAAAACAAAACAGCTTGAAATTTCCTTTCAAAAATAAAATCAAAAATAAAATCATAAACTTATCAAAATTTAAAACAAAGAATAAATAAATTTATACCACCATAAAATAATAAAGAATTAATTATCTCTGTACATAATTATGAACAAAATAAGTCTACGCATTCTATTTAAAAAGTTTGTTTACATGTCATTTGGCAAGAAAAAAAATTCGCCAAGTGAAAAAAGAAGAAAAAAAAAATTGAGCCAGATAGTATTAGCATATTATAATAATGCATTCTAGATTTTTAAATAGTGTTTAAATGCTTAAAAAATTAACATTTCTAAGTAAAATAAGTGAACAACGCGTGTACGATGGACAGTTATTAAAACATCATCGTAAAAGTAATGAATAATAATGCGAAATCATACCTGTGAAATGTTATAGGACCTCCGGTGACTTGCCTCTCATTACATCCATAAGCACAACAAGATAAAACCATCTTTAATTCAAATCATTCAACGAGATAGCTGACGTCCATTTAAATAACATTAGAATGCGACCGCGAAGAAAACTCGCTTGCCGTAAGTCACGTGATTTTACTTTGGTGCGGGTTGAATAGGGTTGCTCGCTCTCTACCCCAATTACTCCTCTAAGGGCTGACTAAGCCACCAGTAGGAGACTTATTTAATCTGATTCAATAACTTTTTCAAGATTCGCATGGATATTTCTTTCTTACTTCAAAATGATTCTCTCTACTCAATCGGTTGTTATTTTTTAAATACAAAGGAAAAAAAGTGTACAAATTCTGACATTAAGGGTAGTACAGGTTTTCTTAATTTTACGATATTTACTATGAATGCTCATTGATTGTTAGATGGTTTAATTTCTAAACTTGCACATTTTTTAAAGCAGTTAATTTCTTTTATTATTTGAGTTTTCTGGAAAAAGTGAAGTGTTTAAACTTATTAACTCTGATTTTAAAAGGAGATAAAACTTTTGATGAAAATAGAAATAGTTCACGTTATCTGTGCCGTAAAATTACAAAATATCTTTCTTTTTATTACTTATTTTTTACCTTCTTTTTAAACTGAAAGCAAGTTACCGCATATAGGATGAAATCGAAAACTATCAACGATGATTTTTATCTGCACCTATCAAACCATCTGAAATTATTAAGTTTTTTTTGTTGCGTAAATTACGTTTTCTTACTTGTATTTTAATGTAGCATGTATAGTTTTTCTCACTAATTATTAAAAAAAATAATTCTAACAGTTTTTTATTAGCAAATTTATTTTTTTAATTTTTTTTCTTAATAACCAATTTATTATGTATGATAAATTTATAGAGTTATTTTATAGAGTTATTTATTAATAAAACATTGAGCTTGCTTTAAACAATTTTATACAGTTTCCATGCATATCCTATTTATCAATCATTACATAGAAATAACAATTTTAATTAGTCATTGAGTCAAAATTTTAATCGCGGTTACCCCAAAATTTGATATCATAATTTTTACATTTTTTGTTGTTTTTTGAAAAGTATATATTACACAAAACAACAGCCCAAAACGATTTTTTTTATTTAATTTATTTTACAAGATGTTTACAATTAAATTTTAAAGCTCTTTTTAATTGAAAAATAAATATCTAAGGGTAGAGTAAATGGATTTTAAAAAATTGTATCTCATTTTACGCGGAAGTTCTTGAAGTTTTTGATAAAATAGTTGTAAATAAAATATATTCTTCTAGTTCCAAGTTTGAACTCAAAACATTTTATTAATAAATTATAAATAATTAATTATTCATAATATTATTCACCTAAAATTATAAATTTATTATTTAATATAATGTTTGTTATTTTGTGAAACTTTAGTTGAGGTTCTTAAATTCCCTCCAAATCAACTGATACAGCGCGATTGAGCGATCAGCGGAGTGGAGTAGCAGAGCACGCCTCGGTGCAGCGTTTCGCGAAAAAAACTATAACCTTTTATGGAATTGCGATCCATTTTTTTTAAAGCCATTTTGTTCAGAATCAAATTGACTTTAAAATGGGCTTTGTTTGAACTTTGTACGACATTAACAACATATTTGTTTTTCATTTTACAACTTAATTTTGCAATAAAAATTAAGCTTTTTAAACATTTGTTTTAATATAATTATTTTATCAAAAACTTCAATTATTTCCGCGTAAAATGAGATACATTTTTTTAAAATCCATTCATTCTATCCTTAGATATTTATTTTTTAATTAGAAAAAGTTTTGAAATTTAATTGTTAATATCTTGTAAAATAAATTAAATAAAAAAAAAATCGTTTTGGACTATTGTTTTGTATAATATATGCTTTTTAAAAAACGACAAAAAATGTAAAAATTATGATATCAAATTTTGGGTGCTACCGCTATTAAAATTTTGACTCTTTTAAGAAAGAGAAAATCGAACGATCTTTCAGGATTGCGAATACTTATTTCTCTTCACTCTAGAGCTTACTCAATAGACCGAAGAAAGAGGTCTCATTTTCTCGCGCCAAAACCAGTCTTAAAGAGGGACCCGCACCCCTACTAGAAATAATCATACCTAGTTACCATAGTCCCCGCCACCCCTCCAGACGAATGTCTGTCAGAGTACCTAACGTAGACAAACAGTACCAAAGTCTTCCAAATACTTAACTCTTTATTCCAGTTTCTTTACTACCTGACCACAACAATGCTTCAGTTACAGTGTTATATTAATTATCACGGTCTTTTTTTCAATTAAGCTATAGCCAAATTATTTCGAATTCAATATTAATTACTCGGGGGTGGCTTTATTTTTTACTATTTCACTTTTCGATAAACCGCCAATTATGGATCTCTTCCTATGATCCTAACTGCACATTAGGAAAAATTCAATCACTTTTGATTTTAAATTCTCAGTTTACATCCCCAGTTCGACCGTATTCGAAATTTATTAGAAAAATATTTCATCATGTTCGAGAATGCTTAATCTCTTTCTAAGTTCTTTTGTTTATTTATTAAAATGACAAAAATTTGTACCTCTTGTAGAAAAAAGAAATTCTGATCGTTTCAAGCACAATATTAATCGAATCGAAATTATGCTGCTCACGATTAAAAAAAAATTTGTAGGTGTTACTTTTCATTAGTATATTCAATATTCGGGGTAACTATAACAGATTTAGAGTTAAGAAATTTTTCACGGAGCGGTGAGTGAATTGAATAAATATTCAACATTGGATAATGTGAAGTTCTCCTTTTTTCTACAATATAGGGACAGCGCGAACGCAGTCCCAACTACCAAAAATTATGCACCCCAAGCAATCACAATTTGTGAATGTGGCGAGCGTCAACCCCTCGCAGTGCAATGAGAGGTCTCTGCTCGGGGGAGCCTCCTTGTTGATCAAGGCATCCCCAGTGCCAGGTAAGTATGATTGTTTCGAAATTCATGAAAACTAGATAACAATTAACTTAATATATGACTGGTAGATAAACAAATTTATATATTTATTATAAATATTGAGAACTATTACGTTGGCAAACTACTTTAAATTTATTAAAAGTGCTGTAATATTTAAAACAAAGAAAATTAAATATAAGAGGCTAAAAATATAACCTGTATAACTACTCTTTACTGATGAGATAACAGTTTCAGTAAAGTTTTTCCAAGTCGAAAAAGACCAGGATTACAGAATTCGTATTAATTGATATCTTGAGGCCGGGAAGTAATTGGTAGACGTGACTAATTGGTAGACGGATCATAAGTAAGAGTTCCCTAAGCGTCAGGCTAACCATGGGAGGGTTCCTCTTCATGCAAAGGAAATGCGGGTTAGTTCTATCAAAAAGTAATCCACGAAAGTAAATTTCTCCCAATTCTCTTTACATTTTCAACAGTAACAAACTAAGGACTTCATATCTTCACATAGTGTTCATTTTAAATGACTTACCCAAGTAGCACCTAATGTTAGCTAACATCAGAAAGTCGGTAAAATGTAACGTTATATTGCACAACTTCTAATATTAGAAAGATACAAGAGGTCGCTGTTTGCTCTGCATTATATAATATTCGATTCCATGCAAACTAATATTATCGAGCGTACGCCGTAATATTACTTTGCATTAGTTTTAACGCTATATAATATTAGATTTTGTATTTTCTGATATTATATTTCGTTGCTCTTTATTTTTGGAATAAACGAGAGGAGGATTCAATAGTTTCATAATGTCATTCCATGCATTATTTACTTAGCAATACAGAAATACTAAACAAAATTATTTTAGAGATTTCTGCTACCATCCATTTTCCTCCCTCTTACTCCAAAGTATATCTTATGTTCAGCTGATTTTTTTTAATATTTCAAATTTATTTAAGAAATAATACTATATCGCAACTTTTATTGGTATTTTTTTCTTTTCTTCACACAATGGGTTTTCTGACGAATTTTATATCATTAATAATTTTCAAGTCTTTAATTTAAAAAAAATTTTTTTTTTTTTAAATGAGCATATTTTTCAAAATTTCAATTGAATTTGTTAGTTTGTAATACATATATATTTAAAATGTGTAACTTAAGCCATTTGTAATTTCATAACTATCATTCATTATTTATATTCTGAAATTGCAATTTAAGAAAACCACACTACATATTTGCTAAGTTAAATTTTACATTTGAATTGAGTTGAAAATTTACATAAACTTTTTTTCTACTATATAACTAAGTCATTCATTTCCAAAAATATTAAAATAAAATTATATCTCGAATTTTTTAATTGTTATTTTTTGTAATAACTGAGACAATAAAGAAAATTAAAAATATTCAAATTACTTACTTGCATAAATTATTTCACTTCTATCACTGAAATTAAATTGAGAAATACTTACGTAACTTTATCCTTTTAGAATCTGAAATTTTACTTACAAAACACTAGAAACAAAACCTAAAGGCACCTGTAGAAATATTTTCAGGGAGGGGAAACAAAAAATTGCAATTATTTTTGGCAATGTAAAAATAATTTTACATTGGGATATAAGAAATTTTTAACGATTCAATAATTAGTTAAAGGTACTATGTACTTTTATTTACTTAAAATTTAGATAACATTTAAATGTCAAAACCAAAAAAAAGTAGTAAATATTGAATTTTATCAGAATTAAATTTGCACAAACATTTAATTGTATACAAGAATAAGACGAAAAAACTTAGCATACTTTTTTTCTATAAGTTGCCTTTTGTATTGATCCAAATTTGATTACCATCAGTTACTTTTTAAAAACCTTGTTATCACAAAATGTTTACTTAAAATCAATCATCGTTTGTATTTCGCTGATAAGAGTTTATGCATTATGAATATAGTAAAAACAAACATAACATTATAGGTAAACGTCTTGAATGGGACTGATGCAATTGTGCATGTTTTCACAAAGAATATACAGGACCTTTAAGATGAAAGTTTAAGCAATATTCTTTTCTAAATTGATTAGGTATTTTTATCATAAATGTTATTCAGTCAAAAGAACTTTTTACGATTATATTTATTTTACAATTATGTTATTTTAAACATGATAAAAAAAAAAGCATAAACTTTTTGTCTCAAATTTCAAATGAATAATCATGTGAAAATTTCCAAAATTAAAATAAGCACAATATTGATAATGAAAATCATCACGAGTTTGAGTTATACATTAAAATCAGCGTTAAAAAAAAATTGCTTCCGATATCATACCGAAAGATTAAAAATAACCAAATTTTAAATATATTCAACTGTTTTCATGATACTTAAGCACTATCGACTGAAAATATTTTTTAACGTCATACTTTATAAAATTTTATCAATGTAAAGATTATACCTGACAAATCAAATTTTTTAAAATGCTGAAGTTTGTTGTTGTTGACAAAGTTGTAAAAGAAATTACAGGCTACAGAAATTAAGAAAAAAATTCATAATAAACATAACTATTTCGCAGCATAATAATTCTATTTAAAAACAAAACACACTGATTTCATCCAATTGTAAATGCCATACATTACCTTCATTCTTTAAAAGTAACGTCGATAACCTTTTGGTAAAACAAAAGTTAAAAATACTTAATTATTAAATAAAATAATTTTTCTTCATGACTTTAAACTGTTTGATACAGTTTGAGTTCACTCTTCCGATTGTTAGTCTTTATTTACTTGAAAATATACTTCCAAGTTATCATTAAATGCTTTTATGAAAAATTCAGCAACAGATAATAATGTATGCACCACAAAAAACAGGGATGAACTTCACAAGTTTCCCTCTTTCTTCAAACTTCAACATGACAACATCTTTCTTCAACATGAGGACTCTCCGCCACAGCAGATTTAAAGTGGTCCTTGCTGAATATCACACTCGTTAAATCATTCGCAGTAAGGATCGAGCTTAGAATTCCATCAGAGTGTGCAATTTCCATTTGTAGTGTCCAACAGTTTCTTGATAGTAGATTTCCTTGAAGATGAAAAGCTATATTGAAATTTAAAAGGAAAATAAATTAGATTTTACAATGAAAAAAATTAGAACTATTAAATAATGAATATTTATTTGAAACTTTAATTATCTAATTTGAAAATGTTTTTTAGAAATTGTATATTCCTTCACAACGAAATTCAATGGGTAAATTCTGGTATCGATACCAGCGTCAAAAAAATTTCTTTAGTGTCACACAAAAAATAACACAGTCGGAAGGAGATTAACTAAAAGAATTTAGCTCATAAGCTCTCCCAAGCAAGCTATCACATATTTAAAAAAAAATTTAAATTGCAAATTTAAATAACTACTTGAAATAACTAACCTGAAAATAACTACTTGCTATGAGGCAAGTCAATAAAAAGAGTGCCGAAAAGTATTAAATAAACAATTGCTTATTTTCAAAATCTTTAATGTATATAAGTACATCAATGTAAAAAAATACTATGAGAATTCAAAATCATCAATTTATAGTTGAAAAAAACCATGCAGAAGGAGAGTTCTTTAACAATTCACATATTTCTAAGTTGTAATATATATATTATATATATTTTGCCCCTCCCCCAAAATATTTTTACATAACGTTCTTTAAAAGTCAGTATGCATAACTAAATTTTGTCACATTTATTTTTTTATTGTTTAATTAAATTAGATTATTAGTCTCAGATTATTTCTAATAGAAATTTATTTAAAAACTTCATTAAACAATAATTACTTATTAGACTAATTATTATTATTATAATAATTATTTAATAAAGATTTATTAAACTAAAAGAAACATCACAGAAAGGGACAAACTCGAAAGGTATAACTCCGGGCAGCACTCACGGAAATGCTCACGGTTTCGGCACCGCTTGGCATTCTTGGCGGAAATTTTAAGTCAAACCTGCTCTGTCGCCAAATTGCTTTTGCGTAGCGTTTGTAAACAAGGGATAGAATTTTTTTCACTATTTTATTACAATTTTTTTCATTGTTTTTGTGTTTTCATAAGATCATGTAACTCACATATTAAAACACAAAATTCTATTTGCAATATTTAGTAATAATTTTAATTAAATCTTTCAAATTTAGTTTTAATCTGAACTTCTAAGCTGGAATTTAATTTTAAAATTTTATGACTGTGAAGGGCATTGACCTGATGACGTATTCTGATACATTGATTGTATTGACTTGTTTGGAGTTTTCTCAGAAGTGTTTTTTATTTTCAATTTCTTAGTTAAAAAAAATTAATAATTAAATAGATAAATGAAATATTATTTTTACTGATTTGACTTAAATTTTAATAAAATCATTTTATCGCGTTTAAAGTTATAGTTTTTTTTTTTTTTTTAATTAAACTCCAAATTTATAATTGAAATGCGTGCAATGGAAACTAGTGTTATACTTGCGAACAATTTTTTTTCGAGTTTAAGTGTTGTTAATTATGATAAAAGTTGACAATGTAATTTTCTCTATAAATCAACTATAGATATTTTTTAAGATGCAAGCAATCACGGTGGATAAAACAAATCAATTAGGTTAAAAATAGCATAAATGCTAAAGAACAAATAAAAGCAAAAGTTCTCTTAGAGCCCTGAAATATAAATTATATTTTACTTTTATGTATACTTAAGTTCAGATTGGTCTAATCAAACTGAAGAAACAGAGAAACTCTTATGTCAAGGAATTGTAACTAATTTTATTATACATGTTTATTTAAGTTTTTAAAACTATTTACAAAAACATCTGAAATATATTTCATATTAACAAAATAGTTCACTATTGCATTCTAAGGATAAATTATTTTTAATTGTATAATTTGCTTTTGTAGATCTATTTCCTAAGATATTCCCCAATTAATTATTATTTGTGTAGAAATATCGATTTTTCTGTGAAGTATTTCTTATTATTTATTTTGAATCTACCATTCATTTTTTTTCTTATACTATTATATAATATCTTATTTAGTAATGTTATAAGAAATGGCAAAATTTTTAGTCGTATAATTGTAAAATAAAACTTGGTTCTTGTACTTCATCACTTTTGAAATTGCATTTGAGTAAAATAATGTTAAAGTAAATTTGATCGGATTAAAATTAAATAAAACTTTTTTTCTGAATTTTTATAATTTTTGAAACTTTCAAAATATTGAAGTAGTGTCATTAAAATCTTCATCTTATTGAAAATGAATAAAGTAATAAGATTAAAGTAAAGTGCTGCGTATGAGAATGAAATAAACATTTTTTTTGAAACTTTTATTGCTTTTGAAACTGCAAACGAATGACTAAAATGATAAGGTTAAATTAAAGCACTTTAAATGTATTAATTGCTTTCTCAGGTCTATTTTTTCAGATCTATCTTAATTTATTATTTGCGTAAAAATATCGATTCCTTTGTGAAAAATTTCTTATATATATTTCCTATTGAAAATTATCACCTTTTTCTGATTAAATGTTTTATTTGAGAAAAAACGATTTAATAAAATCTCCTCCATCTGATAAAGCAAACAAGTGAGGCAATTTTTTTTAACTGTATAAAGTTCTTCTTTAACTCATTTCTCAAATCTATTATAGTTCATTATTAGCGTAACAATATGTATTTCATTGTGAAGAATTTTCATTATGTATTTGGAATAAAAGAATTAATTTTTTTTCCTAATTGCGTATCTGAAATGCTGAATTTAGCGATAAAAGTAATTTTTGCAATGTACTGCAATAAAAATACCTTATATAAAATTTTCTTACATTTGAATTGGAAACTGAACGCAATATGCCTTAGTATATAGTGAGCACACAAGCCTTTATATATATAGCATAGTAAAGAATGGTAAACTGTCTTAGCAAGTAAAATAAAATAAATTTAAAAAAAAAAACAATAGATTTTACACTTTCAAGAACAATAATAAAAAATAAAAAAAGAAGTTGAAAAGTAAAATATTTACAAGAATCTATTTTTAAATAAAATTCTGAGACATAAACATTAAATTAAGTATGAATTTTTCATTCAAAACGAAAACCGCTTATAAAAAATACAAGAGCGGTGTGAAGATAGAAGTGAATAAGAAAGAAATTTTTAACTAGAATAGAACCATCATTTTCCTACTCAATCAACGTAATAGGGTTGCACGCTGTAGCAAGATGTGACGCATAGATCGGTTGGGTTACCATATTCTTAATTTTGCGGTTTTCAAAGAGCTTATTCTCGACCGCGCCAAGCGGTGCCGAAACCGTGAGCATTTCCGTGAGTGCCTCCGGCACTACATCTACATATTTTTTTTTTTTTTTTAAAAATTGCAAGTTTAAAATCTATTTGGCACTCTGGCAATTGTAGTTGGCGTGACAGATTACGATACTGAAATATCCCCAAGAAATTTAAATAAAAATGTTTAATGTAATGTTTTACAATATTTTAGACATGCAATTTTAATACGGTAACAATATTGTTTGTATTGAACGTTTAACATTCAAGAATGTAATGGTTTTAACTGAGCTAAGAGTAGCAGATCATTAATTTGCTAATTGTTTTAACTTGGCTAATTTGTTTACAGACAATTATTTTTATATCCTTTCATTGTGGCAGAAAAACTTCGTCACAGTCGAATTACTTAGCAAACGTTGTTTTACAGGCATATTCTGAGCTGCTAGACAATAAGTTAACAGAGAAGTCAACTACTACGTGAGAACAAGAATGTCAAATATGATCTTAATTCATAATATTTACTGATTTTATTCGGTACACGATTTTTAACAAAAGCAAAAACATTACTTACAATACTTCTTTAACGTTTCATGTAACTATCATTGAAATTTATAAAGTTTACAAATAATTACTAAATTATAAATACCTTAAGTAGTTGAAAAGAAAGCTGCCAAGCTCGAACAATATGGGGTCGTATATAAGCGTGACGAAGTTACTACTCAGCAGTTGAAAAAGATTTTCGTGTTCTATCATTCACGAACAGAATTTACTTCTACAAATATTTTATTGCGTTTTCTTGCATAAAATTGCATTGGCTAATAATGATATTTTGAATAATATTTAATTTATTGCTTTCTTTTTTAATAAATGTTTATTTATTAATAATATACTCTTACATAAAAAAAGTGGTGCTGGGCATAAAGTAATGAAATAGGTGATAATTTTAAAAGTTCGAATGTTAGATTGAACACTATTTAATGTTATATAATATTAGCTCTAATAATAGAAGATAGGATTCAGGAGTCTAGCACGGCAGTATTATATTGTAGTTTTATAACGTTAGATAATATCATTTTGCTACCTGAGTAAGTTTAATTGTTTCTCCATGTAATGAATCAAGCAACTTTGCTATTTTTTACACTATTTATCGTTAAATATTTTACTTACATAGTAATAAGATATCGTGTATAATAGAACAAGATTTTTCTACTTATATTATCTACTAGTGAACATTGAGAGGAAAATTTTTGCAATTTTACCCCACTTAGGAAGGATATTCTTGAATTCCAAGTATGATTCAAGAGCTGTTACAAATTTTTCTTTGTTCTGAAACAGTAAAAACAATGACGAAAAAGCCATCACCATCTCAGCAATTAATTTCAACGAAATAAGGACAGTAGCTGCATACTTCTGCAGCCACGCAACATACTCTAAACATCAGTAACATATAGATAGCTTTCATCTTCATCATGCAATTCAAGAAGAATTTTAATTTTGTATTATTTATTACCTTATGCGTAATTTCACAATCATACTTTTTTTTAAATTGCTTACAAGTATAAAACAGCCCTTTTCTTCTTATACCTCGCTTATTAAAGTAAAGTTACGATCGAATTTAAAAGAACCTAAAATAGCGACTACTTAGAACCGTTATTCTTGTATCAGAATTATTCTTATCTTAGTTTACCAGGGATCAGCGCGAACGCAGTCCCCGACTACCAAAAATTGTGCGCCCCAACCAACCGCAATTTGCGGAAGTGGCAGTCGTCAGCCTACCGTAGTGCAATGGTAGGCCTCCAACCAGGAGAGCTCCCTCCTTGATCAGAGCTACTCCGACGCCAAGTAAGTATGCATTTCCAAGATTTTGAATAATAATGATAAAATATTATCAAAAGATTTGCTGGTAACTAATGTTATTTTAAAATTAATTAATCTAAATAAGTTGAAATAAAATTTTATTTCAGCTAATATCATTTAATAATGGATATTTTTTGTTACTAATTATCACTTTTTGGTGGAAATAAATTTTATAGGAGGTGATTTCAATCAATTTTTCAAGTATTTGTTTGTTTTAATATTTTCAATATTGTTTTAGAGAGCCTCATTCCCTACTCGCTGCGCTCACTCATTGGATACTTATTTACTTTAGATTTGTATGTTTGATGAAACTTACTAAACTACTTACTACTTAGTTGTTTTCTTGTTGTCACAGTCAGTCGTTTTTAAGGGCCCCGAAAAGTCAAAAGTCTCAATAAGAAATTTAAATTTTTTTTTATCTAACTAATTTGTTAAAAAAGAAAAAAAAAAAAAAAAAGAGAGAGAGATGAAATATTAGAAGAAAAAACTAGTTCAACCATACGTCTCATCGATTATAACATTATGCAGATGATGGAATAATACGTTCATTCTGTAAAACAAGAACAGAAGAGGTGATATGAAGAAACAGAAAGAACTCAACGCGCTATACAGTTTTGGGAAATGGGAGTTTTGAATGCAATTTAATAATCGTAATTTTAGTAGAAGCAATTTAGCTACTAACGTTAAGCTGTTATGCTTCATAAATTTTGGTGATAGCTTTCGTTACAAAATCAAAGCATAAGTAAAAACCTCAACGTTCTGTACAAAGTTGCACATTCAGACAAAAAATAAACTAAATTAAAAAATTCTGTAGTTTCACAAACGCAACTAATTTTAGACTTAAAATCCATGCATCCGAATTAGTTAAATGCAAATATTTGTATAAATGCAACAAAAAATAATTGCCCAGTGCTATCGACTGACAAATTTGCTTCGAGCTTAGGTAACACTCCCATATATACAGTTTTTAAAAATTTTAGAAACGAAACACTGGAGAAACGTGCACAGCTTCATGAGTCTGTTTACCGAGCAGCAGGAGTCATGGGGCACTGAATTACCGATTCGTATATCACCGATTGACGAACAAGAACACGGTATTTATCGTCAAGGCTGTCGGACCCGAACCCTCTAGAAAATCATATTTCATTATATCCTTTTCTTAAAGAAGTCACAAAGGGACGTTTTTCTTAAATTAATCCAATTTTCAGAATTTTAGCAACCTAGAATTTGTTAAATTTCAGGAAAAGGAAATTTTATACACTTCGTAAGCCCTATTCCATTCCGAATAACGCTCCTCAAGGAAAGTCCACAGTAGGCGTTACTTTTCAAAGTACAACAATAATATAGTTATAGTTTATGATAGAATACAGTTTTTTTGCCTCTTTGGCAACGCAAGTTGGTAGCTTTGCAGATATGTATCATGTTTTGTATCATGGATCAGCTCAGTTAAGTTAATTTCTGTATGTTTATATAAATATTTTATTAAATAGTTTTATTTTCAAATTTTTTGCTCACCCTACCAAAATTTTGCTTTAAGACAATTTTCAATTGCACTTCTCACACTTCTTATATTATGCAAAGCTTAATATATCAGTTGGAAAAAAGATTCGTTATTTGCAAAAAATAAAACAATATCTTATAGCATTTTAAATAACTATCAATGTTAAATGCAAACTTAGCTTAAAACACTAAATAGTATTGGAATAAAACATATTTAACGCCTTTATATCCTACTTAATAAAGGGTAAAAACATAGAGTAACGCCTATATATTCTAAAGAATTTTATATGTATAAAAACAAAACAAAATCCATCTATCAATTGGATAATACTTACTACGCAGGTTCTGTACTCACTCATTTAGTGCTTCGTAAAGCATTTAACTTTTATTAAATAAATATTTTTGAATCTTTGACAAATGAACATATCTACCACTTTATAAATGTTATTTAAATAAGTGAGTATATAAATTAAAACAACTTATAATAAGTTTGTTGGTCCGCTGTCATGCAGGCGCTCAAACAGACCCATTTTCAATAGTATGATTGCTTTCTGCTTGTGTGGCGAATTTGACTAACATTTTAATATGAGGATTTTTAATATTGAAACTTGTCACGTATTTTCTGTGACCAAAACGATACATAATTAACTGTCCTTCAGATGGTTTAATATCGATCTCAGGTAGCTGTACAGTTTCTTTTTCGAATCATATTTATTACTTTCAGATTCATTACTTGAAATATTCTTGATAATAAGTTTATTAATACACTCATTTACTCTTTACTTTATTGTAGTAAATTAATCGGTATTGGATTTAACTTCATTATTAATATCTATTTCCTTTGCATTAGTATCTATTCAACTAGTTTTATATCTTGGGCCAAACTCTCAAGCTTAATTATAGTTAAGCTAATATTAAATATAAGCTATAGCTTATATTTAATTTTTCCTAATCAGTTTAAATAATTTCACCACTAACACCTTTATCTAAAACCTCCTTAATCTGATTAAATATTTTCATAAATGACGTTCGGCAAACTGTACGCTAAGCTTTTAATATATCCATATAACAAGAAAACAAAAATAAAATAATTATAATATAAATATATCACACTAGACTATCAATAAAAGTTTCCTGGAAAGTTTGCCACTTGTTAAAAAAACAACTATAATTAGAAAACGAAAGTATCAACTAATCGTTGAAACGGTTTTTTCCCAAATTCTTAAAAAAATGATAATCTATACTTAAAGACAATAATAAATTGGTTAGAGAAAGATTTTCTTACCTGCAGTCCGGTGCAGTCAGCAAAATGTACTAATATACCATCATTTCTCATGAAAAAAACCTACATTATCCCAGAAAAAATTCTCGTGCCGGAATGGCCGGAATACTGCAACAATGCATGAATGGAAACAGTCAATAAAAAATAAAAACGTAACCGCTTTTTAAAAACAAAAGTGAAACTTATTCTTCGAGCGTCTCAACAGCGAGTTAGCGCCATCTGTTGATATACAGACATAATTACAGATTATATTTTTGTCCATTATTTATGACTGTAATATCGACAACATTTTTTAATTTATCTATTGAGGTTTTTCATCTTAGTTTTAAATTCGGGATCCCAGGTTCTATGATATATCTTCCTGCACCAATTTCACTGTTTAATTAATTCCTTTATTTTTGGTGGAAATTTAAGGTATTTCGTTAGGTGAGTTTTTGTGCTAGTGGATTCTGAATGAGCTTTGTTGACGTCTTCTTGCATCTTTAAAATTTCTTGATGATTCGGAAGGTAGTATTCAGTATTCTCTTCTGAATTTTTTAATGGCTTAGATGTTTTCATAAAGCACCCAATTAGTTTTATTGATTTCGTCATAGATCCTCTCTACGTTGATTCCAACGATATTGTATACAGGATGATGGTCTAAAGATAGGTCATGAATTTCGCTTGCTGCAATCGGTATCTTGAGATTGGTTATTGTTAGGTCTAGAATGTCTGGTATACAGTTATCATGTGTGGGAAAGTAAATTGGTT
Organism: Parasteatoda tepidariorum; assembly: GCF_982258835.1. Taxonomy (NCBI): domain Eukaryota; kingdom Metazoa; phylum Arthropoda; class Arachnida; order Araneae; family Theridiidae; genus Parasteatoda; species Parasteatoda tepidariorum. The sequence goes on along the minus strand of NC_141762.1, from coordinate 70,040,581 downwards.
CGAGAGGGTGCTATTAATTCACAAGACCAAGGACAAATTTATTCATAAGATTTTTAAGATGTTTACCATTATGAGCAGGGCCGTCTTAATAGCAAGCAGGGCCCCCGGGCACAGAAATGTTTTGGGCCCCTATTACATTTCATACTGCTTAAAATAGAACTAAAAAACTTCACATGCATAAAATTAAGCATTTTTAAGATATGCAATAATTTTAAACACATTTTTATAGCCCCAAATACTCAATGCACATAAAATAAAGCATTTTTAAACTAGGCATAATTTTTCTTAAAAAAATGAGATGCTAACAAGTCCTCAAATAGTAAGTAATTTTCAAAACGAAGAAGCTAATTAAAATAAGTAAATTAAAAAGCATTTCGTAACCGTTGCTGAACAGCCGACCCAATTTTTGGGTTTACGACTACCAATGTTCAATTCCGCAGCCTTGTAATTTTGAACCAATCCAGAAGACAAGGAAACTCCTGGATCCTAGAGGTATGACTTGTTATGGGAACATGGAGGACTTTGTGACTCGACAGACTTAACGTGCATCAGTCACCATTTACTACACGGGGAGTTTTCGGTCGGTGGAGATCGAACCCACGATCATGGGCTACATAGGCCCAGTGCCCTACCAACCAGGCTATCCCGGTCAAGGGTTAAACAATTTTTTCATTTTTCAATACAACCGTCATTGAACAGCTTACCCAATTTTTGGGTTTACGACTTCTAATATTCAACTCTGTAGCCTTTTACTTTTGAACTCAATAAAGAAAACAAAGGAGCTCTTTTATCAAGTATCAGGAGAAATTTTGCATTCGTGGAGTACTTTTTCAGTGGAACTAACCCGAATTTACATTACACGGAGATGAAGACCACGAGAGCCTCCCACGTTTAGTTTGAAGGCAAAGGGACTCTAACCCATGATCCGTCTGCCACTGAGGATATTTCACGTCAGCATTGTGGTTTGTGCAAGCCGGATGCAGATTCGTATCAACCAGCCATCATTGAATTCGAACCCGGTTCATCTCATTGGAAGGCGAACGCTCTTTCCCCTGAGCCATCACGGCTAGGGTATAGCAATTAAAAAAATTCAAAAGGTATGAATTTTTTCGTCAAACTATTAAAAAGTCAGTTATTATAACATTAATATTTAAACATCTTTCAATGCATAGCAGACATAACCAGTTTAAAAGTTGCTGTCGTATGATTCGAAACACTTTCAATTACTACTTTAATTAACTATAAATACTAAACAGAGTTGGTTGTCAAGCATATTTAGTTGTTGTTGTAGTTCATTTACGTCACACTGGCGCTGCACTGTAGGCTCATGGCGACGGTCTGGGAAACATCCCTGAGGATGATCCGAAGACATGCCATCACAATTTTGATCCTCTGATGAGGAGATGGCACCCCCGCTTCGGTAGCCCAATGACCTGCACGCGAAGTCGAGCACTTTACGGTAGAACAGTTTAACGAGGACCCATACCGCACATCCTCGGCCCCTACGCAGACTGATCCAAGTAGTTACCCACCCTCACACTGACCGTAGCCAGTGATGCTTGACTTCAGTGATCTCAAGCATATTCAGAGACATTATCACTTAGGGAGTTGAGCACCTAAAAACTTCATTTTAACGAAGAAAAAGAGATTTCGGCTGACTTTTTATTTTTCCTAATGATAAACTATTCAAACTATTGGTGTTTGCATGGTAATCAATCACTATTCTTAGAAAAAAAATGCGCACTTTTTACACTAGTATATATCTCAGAAAGCATGCAACCTTACGGCTACCTTCTGTCAGAATTTTCTTCTTATTGTCGAACGAAAGTGTTTGCACTAAAAAACTTTTTTTAATAAGACAAAAATATTGCAGTTTTTAAACCTTTCATCCTAAAAGGATTACAAATTATTTTTTAGGACTTTTTTTTTAAATAAGTGTTGTCACTTAAGTAAAATGGTCACTTAGGTCCATAATGACGGTTTAGCTGACGTCACACTAACGATAGGATCAAACTGCATTGCTCATTAAAATTTCATGGCAAGGTGGATTTTAGCTGAGCACTTTGTGAAAAGAAACCTTATAATTACCTAGGTTTAAGAGTAGTTTCACCTTCAGACTAGCTTTAGTAAAGGATTTTTTTCACGCTTGAAAACTCTAAGTCAACCTCGATTTAAGGTTTTTATATAGAAGGTTGTTTTCAAAGGTTTTGGATTAGAGTAATGTGCGTAGAATAGAGCAGATTGTCACAGATCTCGTTTTAAGGTTAGAAGATTTACACGTTAGCCGCATAACCAACCTTTTTAGGTTTACATTAAAAGGTTTTTACTGAGTGAAAATAAACCATATTTTGCTATTTGGGATTTATTTAAAAAAATTATATAATGCAAAGTTGTTTATTCTTAGTTGTTTTTTTTTATAAAAAAGTAAGATTCTCAGGGGCCCCCTGAGTGCCTGGGGCCCCTGGGCACTGCCCGGGTGTGCCCATGCGTAAAGACGGTACTGATTATGAGTACTCCTATTACACCCCATATACTGTCCAGTATATACTGTACACGTGCTTTGCCTTGAAGTCTCCTATTACTATTGAATCATAACTGGCAGGGAAGAGTAGCTTAATTCCTGTTAGTGGATATGACTTGCGATATTCTATAGGCCCGTTATTTTGATGGTTTTACTGTCATAAATTAAGAGAATGGAAATTTGTTCGTATCCGTCTGTTGTTATGCTGCTTTATTCGTTAGTGATGAGCTGCTGAGCAGTGCTGGATTACCCATTAAGCCAAACTAAGACATGACCGTGGGCCCCCTTAAAATGGATTTTTTGAAAATAAATTTTAAAAATTTAAGAAAAACCATGCAAAGAAGCATCATGTTTCAAAAACGATTAGACATGCTAAGTTTGATGTTTATCGAATCAGATGTTCTCCGTGAAATTAATTTTGATAACCTTATAGATGAGTTTATTGATCGCAGGAGCAGAAAAAATTATTTTTGAATACCAATTTTATAGAAGCGTTGATTTTGTTAAATGTTAATAAGTTTCACATTTTTCCAGAATGTTATACTTATTTTTTTGTTCTAATTTAACAAAATAAAGTGAAATTTAATTTATTATTATTTATTTTTATTTTAAATATGATTTCTTAAGTGAAAAGATATACAAATACTTTTATATTTGAATAAATGAAAAATATACGAGAAAAAAAAATTTTAATCTAAGGGCCCCAAAAATTTCAATGGCCTAGGGCCCCGCGTATGCTTAATCCGGCACTGCTGCTGAGATTATTTTTGAATAATTACTATAGTAGAGCCACCCCACCTACTCATGAAGGAGCTAGAACAGAGTGGCATTGCATATGAACTTTTAAATCATTTGTAAGCAGTGGTGTGGGAAATAAGTTTAAATTAATAAAAAATAATACATTAAAACATAAACAGCTACTACTAGAATAAATTTTTACAAAAAGCGTGGAAAGTTGGCTGCCCTGATAAACATGTCAATCTAAAATCTTATATCAGTGGTTTAGTAATACTAAATTGATAGCTGCGATTATGTCCTCATAGATCTCTGCTTTTTAAATATTTAATTAATCAAATATTATAAAAATAATTTAATGCCTGCAAGTGACATCATTGTGGGTAAATCATGGCTTTCGTGGATTTAGAAGCCAATGATGTTCGCTTACAGGTATCCAATGAAATTTGGTTTGAAGCACATGGTAGGGCGCTTGGAGCTAATTACGTATTCGTCTTTTCGAATTGAATTCTTTTTACTCGTTTCTTGAAAAATTGAGTTTTCTTTTCTCATTTTAAAGCACAAGTATTAATTTTTATGAAGAAAAGGAAAGAAGGGTATACCTATAGCATATCTGACGATTTTTCGATTTCTGATTAAGTATCTTTGTTGTGGTATCGCAATAACGTTAGAATCTACAGTTGTAAGCAAGAATTATTTTAGCCTCACAAATATTTAATATGTTTTTTTTTCTTTTAAGATTACCTTCTAGGTTCAGATTCGGACTGGCCAATATGCAGACCGGGCAAATGCCCGGTGGGCCAGTCTGCCCCGAGGGCCGGTTGAGCCGAACCAGCAGGGCAAAAAAAATTTTCGTACATTGCATGAATTTCAAATAATATTGCGCAAATAATAATAATATTAAATAACATAGATATGATATATGTAGTAATAATATTGTTTTAATATACAGGGTGATTCAGACCATGCGTGCCACCCATTTTTTTAGAAAATGGAGCAAATAATCGATTTGAAATAAAAAATCTAATAACTAAATCGACCCCAAGGAATTCAATAGTGATATTGTTAATTCCCGGAAGTACCGGAATTTGAACAAATTTTGATTTTTTAAATGGAAACCTATATCTTATTTGGCATCATTGGAGAGGGTTTTCGAAAAACAGCAACTTTTACTTGAAATTATTTTCTATATCTCTTACTTCTCTCAAGATAATAGATACGAAAAAATTCTGATTATTTACTTCAATTTATAATTTTTACCAAAAATAATTAACTTAAATTATCAAAATCGCTTCAATTTTTATAAAACATAGAAAGAAAAGCACATATGTGTTTTAATGAAGGTATTATGACGAAAAAAAATTTTTTTTTTAATGAATATGTCAAAATCTATTTAATATGTATTTTTTCTTTTCTATTATTGAAAATAGTAGGAGATATTAAAAAATATTTTAGGTAAAAGTTATTTCTTTTCAAAAACTCTCTCCAATGATGCCAAATTAGATATAGGTTTCTATTTAAAACATCAAAGTTGTGTTCAAATTCCGGTACTTCCGGCTACTTGCGTGAATTAACAATATCCCTATTGAATTCCTTGGGGTCGATTTAGTTAATAGATTTTTTTTTTTTTTTTAAATCGATTTTTATTCGCTCCATTCTCGAAAAAAAATGGGTGGCACGCTTGGTCTGAATCACCCTGTATTTTATAACTTAATATTAAATTAGTTCCTGGAAATACTGTTAGATGTCGTTGTTGACACATGATAAAATCAAATAATCTCTGTCCGACTGTGAGTCTTTAGTGCTGTGTAAGATTCTCTTTCTTTATTATTTCCAGTATTGCACAAACGTGAACTTTTACTTTATCCAGTAGAATTTTCTACAGTGTATGTCTCTTCACTAGACTTTTAATATAATGTATTATTTGTTTTTGTGTGCTTTTTAAATTCCATTTGTCCTTTTCCAATAGATTCCATTTTTTAGCCTTTTGGATTTCTATTACTATATAAGAAAAGAAGGCGTCAAATTTGATTAACACTCTGAGCAGCTTTTAAATCAAAGTTAAAGTTCCCATTGGTCTTGAGTTTGGTGGCTGAGTAATGGATAAAAACAAGTCAAAATTTAACGAACTCAATTTTAATGCCAATATAGTCAATAATAACCCAAATACTCAATAATAACGTCAAATTTTAACAAACTCTTGCTAAACTTTGACGAAACAGCTATAGGTGAAAATTTGCGGATTGAACTAAGAAATTTAGCTTTACATTGGGAAAAACTGAAAAATTCAGACTTAGAAGATTATAAAATAATCAGAGAAGATCATTCATATGAAGATAATAACGACTTTACTTTGGAAACAGAAGAAGAAGTAAGTCTAAAAAGTGAGACACGCAATGCGTACAAAAATTGTGTTATTTGTTGCTACAAATTATTACAGAGATTCAATTTGTTGACCACCTCTTACAATTTAATTGATCTAGCATTAAAATATTTACTAACATTGTCAATAAGTCAGGCGGCTTGTGAAAGATCATTCTCCACATTAAAAGCAATAAAAAATCGAATGAGGTGTACTTTATCTTCGGATAATTTGAATGCTCTCATGGTAATGGCAATAGAAAAAGATCTATTAATGAAATTAGATAGCGGCGACACAATCGATAAAGTGGCAGAAAATAGTGAGCTTCTTCAAAAGTCATTAAATTAAATTTTAATTTAATGACTTTTGAAGAAGCATTAAGTCTATTTTTAAAAAAAAATGTTTAGATAAATCATTCATGTATGTGTAGTATAATAAATATTTTTACTCTCTCTTCATCTTTCTCCTTCTTTTTGATTTAATTTTAATTTAATGACTTTTGAAGAAGCATTAAATCTATTTTTAAAAAAATGTTTATGTAAATCATTCATGTATGTGTAGTATAATAAATATTTTTACTAACTCTACATCTTTCACCTTCTTTTTGATTTTATCAACCTATGTTTCCTCATAAGAGCCATGTATTTCAAACTGAAATATATTCTATAAAGGATTATTAAGCAATTTTTATCTACTTTCTTACCTCAATAAATTAACTTACGTTCATGAGAATTTATAAGTAAAAAATGCCTAAAAATAAAAATGATACATTAGGAAACGCGTACGCTTCGCGCACGCGGTGTTTATGTGAAGTAGAGGGCCGATTTTAGTTCCCAGTCCGGGCCTGCCTAGGTCTATGTAAAAGTGAGATCAGAGTTCCTTCCTGACGGGGCATGTACTTCGCAGTACAGTGCAACTGCTTCTACAATACGAAGAACAAATCTTATTTTAAATGACTTAATCATATAAAAGCAAACTAAAGCAGAAAGAACTCATCGAGGTTTTTTTTCCTTCTGAATTGATGTCATGACTTCTTTTTAAAATTATGTATACTATACAACAGTAGTGGTAAAATGATTTTAAAAAACTTCTTTAAACCAAATAAGAAAATATTTTCTAAAGTGTGTAATTTAACTTTAACACTTTAAATATAAAAAGAAAATGAAGTTAAAGTGTCCATTAGTTTAACAAATTAGAAATCGTAACAAAAAGGTTCAATAACGCTTTTCTAAATTAACACTTTGGGAAAAGTGAGAATATTTTTTTCAACTACTGCTGCTGAATAACCAAATAAAATTTTAAAAGATTATTCCGTTTTGATCATAGATATGAGAATTAAAGAATTTTTTGAAAAAAACTAATTTGCAATTTGAGTGGCAAAGTAGCTATATGAACCAGTAAATTAAAAAAGTTCGCATCGAAAATTCCAATTTTCAGGTCTTATGGATAATGGTAGAATACTTTATTTTTTTATTCATTTCACAGGTTAACCGAAATTTTTCAGGTTCATCGGACTTACTTTTTAAACTTTCCAAAATATTAATTAACGGCACTTTGGAAAGGACCGTCAGTGTCGGAAACTTTTTGTTCTCCGAACATAATGAAATAGAAAAGCATTGTTGAAAATTCTATGGTGAAATGGTTCGGTGACATAGATTTGTTTTACGACAGTCCAAATGTAATAAAAAGTGTCGTTCTAAATAAAATTACCATCCCAATGGTCGAGTGCTTATAAGAGCAAATGCGAAATAGATTTGTGAGCCCATTTAAATCTTTTCTATTTCGAACACACATCGTTAATCTTGTGTCCGCGATTGTTACTGGTTACAGTTATGAATAACTTCATGTTTCTTATAATTTGTTTGTGGTTTATGAAGGGGAAAGCGTACGAAGATGAAGTTGAAGAAGATGAGCTTATAACAGCTTTATGTGGTGATATTTTTTTATTCTTATTTTTAAAATTTTATTAATAATAGCTATATGCATCAATTGTTATTTAGAGAAGAAATTGAAAGTCTTCCATTCAGTTTCAGAATAATTTTTAATAATAAAAGTTTTTTTTTTCTTCTTTTTTTTTGAGAAAATTTATAATGTTTTCCTTTTTTTGAAAACTTACATCTATCAAATAATTTTTCCTCGCAAAAATGTAAAATATCTTCCCATTTGCTGTATGTAGCAAAGTCAGAGTTGAGCAATGTGCAGCGCATAGGAATCTTCGAACTTCTTGGGGTTTCCCTTCTTCGAACTATCATGGCGTTTTCTAAGAAATCATGCTTTTCACATTTTCTCTTCAAAAACAATAAACGCGATTTACAGTTTGTTATATTATATAATTTTGAATCGAATTCTTAAAGGTGAAATATAAGTTTTTTTTATATATATATAAATCTATTTTTGAATTTCTTTTTATAAACATAAAAAATATTTTTTTAACGTAAATTAGAAGTTTTGAAGCTTGTAAAAAATAAAATAAAAATACCAAGAAATATTAAGTTATGTTAGAAATTATGTTACTGAATTAGTTCATCTTTGACCTCAAATAAAAAATTTCTAACTCATGAATATTTAAGATTTTGAATGGATAAGAATGAATTTTAGGTACAGTAACGGTAAATAGATAGTAATAGAAGATCCGCTATCTTTAATTTTGTGGCACTTCAGGAAGGGGCTAGGTAACTCCTTGCGCCTGCAAAATAACAGCGTTATTCCGGCCTTATATCTGCATTACTGCTATGGGGCCGGATTGTAATGTCAATAAGGAACTGCATGGTTTCAATGATTTCCTTATTCATGAATAAATATAAAATTTATGAAGAAATGAGATCTAATTTATATTTAAATATTAAAATTTGAAAATTGATATGAGAAGAATAGCATCCATATAATATTAAACATACATATATAAATATATATATTTTAAAATAAAATTTTTTTTTTTGAAAATTGTAGACATTTTAAGATGAATTTAAAAATATATATACAGTGAAACCCCGATTTTACGTTTTCGGTCGGACTAGCGATAAAAAACGCTCGAAGCGGAATAACGTAAAATCGGGATTACGAAAAATCTATGCATATTTTTAAAAATTGACACCTACCAGTTAAATTAATGGAAAAGAATAGTAATCTTCACTTCCTCTTTGTTTTTAGCTACAATTTCATCTACAACTCGTTCAATACTAAAAATTTTTTGCAAATTTACTTCTTGATTTACATTTGCAAGTAAAAATTGTGTTAGAATTTTTATGCTTTGTAGTTTTTATTGTTGTTCCCCACCCCCCTATTGACAAATGGAACAGAAAGAATGCAAGAATTGCTCCATGCAGCTGAAAAGCAAGTTTTTCTTGCTCAAAAAACTAGAAAAAAGTTTGTGTGAGAGTTGTAGAATAAAAAAAAATTAATTTGATCTGTTGGTAGAAAAACGTATCAAACGGGATTTTCATAAAAGGGGTAACGCAAAATCCGGGATTTTTTAACATTATCGGGATAGGCAATTTTCACGGATCAGCAGAAAATGACGCAAGAAGCGGGATAACGTACGAAACGGACAACGTACAATCAGGGTTCCACTGTATATATAGTTATCCTCTGTAATCCTGCTTTATGATCGTAAAATTTTAGCTTTCAAGGATATCTTAACAGTTAAAAAAAAAAAAAAAAAAAGAAGTTAAATTGTAATTTAATTAAATCGTTATTAATTATCGTTATTTTTAAACAATAATATTCTTACATTTTTTCTGTTATCCTTTTCTGGAGAATCATTTCCCGAAATATAATCCTATAAAATGTAGCATTTACTTCCTTAAAAATAAATAAATATTTAATAAATAGATGTATATTTCATTCATTCCTCATCCTAATGTTTCAATACAAATCATTTAGAAATTCGTAATTCAAACTACAAATAAATTAAAACTAATCAAAAAATTGAATAGTAGCTTAATTGTAATTCTGAAATAATTTGACTTTTAAGTACGTAGAGAAATTCTTGCATTTTTGATTGAATGAAAATGTTGAATTCAAATTTAAAGAACATCAGTTTCGCACAATTGTGTGTGCTCACTTATTAAATATTTTTAACACTATGAATGATGTGCAGTGAATATTTTATTTAACTCTTTAATGGGCCCTTTATTTCTATTATAGGCAAATTTAAGTAATTTTGGAATTGAAATTGTTTTAAGAACAGTAATTGATATTAAAAAAAAACTCATTTAGTTTATAAAAATGCCATTTTTTTGGTGGTAAATATATTTAACATGACCTATTAGGAACTTACTGACTTTTATTTTTCTTTATTTATAAAATAAATTCCTTAAATGCTACAAACTTCAAAAGGAATTATGTATTTTATAACTTTTATACCTTTTTTAAAAGTGACAAATGGTTACCAATTTTATTCAAACTCACTTCAAGAATGTTGAAGTTATTGAAAAATGGAAGCCTAAATTAAAAGTGGTAAAACGTGGTGGTAAGTATACTTACCACGGCCTTCAAAAGGGTTAATTGCATCATCACCACTTTTAATGCTTCGATCAAATCAGTCGATCGACTCAATTTCCCGATTCATATTTCATATGAATTTTATTTTCAATAGAAAAGTCACATTGCTGTAATATATTTCTTATTGCAGTTTTGAGAAGTTTGTCATGTAACAGTTAGTATTAATTATTTTATCAATACTTTAAATCAGTGCCGTAGCGAGCTTAACTCGCGCCCGGGGCACAATACCTTTTTAGCGCCCCCCTACCCCCCATTCGAAAACCATCTAATATTATAAGTAAAATATACTCGCAAAGTAATAAATAAATAAAGTAAAATAAATAAAGTCATAGGCTCAAGCTAGGCATTAAATTTGAGACAAAAAATGTAGTTGAGAAAGCAAGACTAGATTTTGAAATGTATATGATCATCTAGAATTAGTTCAAAAGATACCTATTATTTATTTTACATATTTATAAAGAAATATTTTAAAAACACGCAGTTTTAAAACAGTAAAAAGTAAATATTTATTATCTCTAAGAAGATACATATATTTAATAATATGATTATAATACATTAATAAAACTAATTCTCAGGTACACAACAAATACGGCGTTTGTGTCCCTTCCTAGAAACAGCAAAACGCTGTATTTGTTGTGTGTCTGAGAAGTATCTATATTAAAAAATAGACAATCTTTTAGTTGTTATTTTCGGGATACTTTTTTCCGTGACTGTACATATAAGTACATTAGAGTGCTATTGTTATCGTTTTAAAATAACAAGCGTAAGCTACATTGCGTTCATTATAGAAAGTTAGACAGTGTGCAAAGTGTTTGTACACTGTACAAACACTTTGCGCACTGATAATTTTACTTTGTACACTGCAAATATTTGGAGATAATATATGTAACCACACAGCGTAGATGCCATAAGGAAGTGCTGACAGACACAGGTCGAGTCAGCCCAGTGGAAAAGACGTGTCATTTCTATTATGAATATATTATTACAGTTTGATTAGTGTTCCTTTTTATTTACGAATTAACATTTATTATATTTCACCGGCACTAAATTTAAAATATATTTTCCAGTAATAAATTATAATAAAAATAAAAATTATCCAAAATTTTTTTTTTGTTTTGCTGACCATTTGGCGCCCCTTTGTGTGTAGCGCCCGGGGCATGATGCCCCCCTTGCTCCCCCCTCGCTACGCCACTGCTTTAAATATTCCTTTCAGAAAATTGAAACTACAATAAAATTCTTAAAGAATAATACATTTTACTTAGGGAACACTCCAACTGAATGATCGTTCAACTTAAATTACACCAGTCAAATTCTTAAAATGTATTTAATATGAATTTCTATTTTTATGAAAAAGTGACAAAATATTGTCGATGTAGCGTTTGAAAGTATTTTGTATTAAAATGAGTTTATTTTAAAAACATCACAAGTTTATTGTCATCATTAATTCTACACTAAATCGTTTAATTATAACAAAAAGAGAAGGAAAGAATATCTCCTCTTAAGATGAAAATCAATTAAACTTTTCAGTTTGTTCTCGAATAATGATAGAACAGTTTGGAGCTGGCTCCAGGAGCCCCGTGTCGGAGATAAACCCATTTTATAAAGTTCTTAGAAGAAATAAGGGTATAAGAAATTCAACTTTTTCAACTCGGTGCGTACGCCAACTACGAACCAAAGCAAGCTCCACTAGCTCCGCATTACAGAAATTGCACAAAGAAAGAAAAATAAATGAAAATGGTTGAAAAAAATAGGAGGAGGGGGATCATTTTAATGCACTGAAAATCACTTTGTCAGTAACAACATTATCATTAAGGTTGTAGTTACTGACACATTTAAAAGATTGCATTTGATATTTTGATTTACCATTGTAGATTTTGGAAAACCTTTTAAAATTGTCTAATTATATTCTATCATTTTAGCAGAGAACACCATAAGTGATGTTTCACAGTGTGGAAGCCTTCTACCGGTAGCAGTAAGTATAATGAGAGTATAACATGGTTCCATGTCTTAAAAAAGCTTTTTAAACCTTACATAATTTTTACATCAGAAACAAATGCATTGCAATATCGATTTGATTTTACATTTTTTAGAAATAATAGCAAATATGAATTTAAAAGAAGACATTTTTTGAAAAAATAAATATTAAAATTGTATCTCATGTTTTTTATTTATTTATTTATTAAATCCAGCATTACGGCGATTTTTGTGAAATACTATAGACATATGCTACCATACTCTGAAATCCAGGTTCTAAAATTTAGCGATTGTGTGTGCGTTTACAAATCTAGCCCATTACAATTATTTTAAGTAATTGGCGAATCAGCGAATTCTTAAACGAAACCTATCGAATGGAAAGAATTTCCTAGAACACTTTTTCTCAGCAAAAACTAAAAAGTACTCCTTCGCAGTTAAAGTTCATTCCAGGCCGTGAAAAACATCAGCAATAAAGCAAATCAAAATCTCTTGAACAATTTAAAAATAATTAAATCTCTTACAGTTAAAAAAGAAAAAGTTGTTTCAGAGTTGTTATTGACGCTAATTCTTCTATCTAGCCGGCTTGAAAAATGTAGTTTTTAAAATTTCATTTTATTATTTTCTTCTTTTTAATTTTATGGCAGTTAGTTAGATTAAGTCAGAAGTTGAGAAGAAATTTTAATTCCAATATTTAGGAAAAATTTGTGATTTGTCCTTTCATGTGGCAAAAAGTTTCAGTTGAAATTTCAGCCCTTTAGTTAGTTTAGTTACTATTTGGACATAAATTCTGCCAGTTAATGTCAAGGAATGATTGAATCTTGTTGTGACTCCAGACACAAAACTTCGATTGAAATTTGAGTACTCTAGCTAGTCGGGTAATGATTAAAATTTCGATTGATGATAAATCATGCTAGTAGCAGTTAGAAAACGATTGAAACTTGTATATTGTCATCAGACACATAGTAGCTGCAGACGAGATTAGAGTACTATGGATAGTTGCAAAAATTTCGGAATTTCAATTGCATCCTCTCTCACACACACACGAATGTAGAAATAATCATTATCATGAATAATTGCAATGACGCTTTGTTTTTTCTTTTTAAATACAAAACACAAAATTTTTACCTCCAGGGACAAGAAATCGTCTATGGCTGTTGCAGAAATGCAACAGACAACTTTAGAGAAAACATGATGGGAGCAGCTGAAATGTTCTGTGACAGAGACGATATTAGAGATTCAGTAAGTGGATTTATTAAGATTAAAAATTTATACCTATTTACAGTTAAAAAAAATTATAATAAACTCAATAATTTTTTGTATATTTAAAAGTACATCGCATCTCAAAAATTCGCCGATTTTCAAACAATTAAGGCCAAAGAAAGTTATTTTGTTTAAAAAAGTGCCCAGTCGTAATTCACGCATATATGAATTTGCTTAGAAATATAGAAATGCCTTAAAGCGCTTAACATCAGTAATCACGATAACATAATAAATTCTAAACTTATGTTTTTAAAATTATATTGCAATTCAATGTGTATCACTTTTAAAATTTTTTAAAGTACAGGGTTATTCATAATTCTCTCCGGGGTTACGAAGCGTTATAGTAAAAAAAAGAAGACGAATATGGCAACAAAAAAAAAAATTTAATTATTCCAAAAGTATTTTTTATTCCAAATTTTAATTTAAGCAGTTGCCGGTAGATGGCAGTAACATGTACCACTGAAGCCAGTTGTAGTAAAATGGCGTTTACAGGAGGAGGGAATTATGGATAACCCTGCAATTCGTAACTCCGAAAATTTAACTCGGATAATAGCAATATAGCATAGGTAAGAGTAATAAGCTATTAGCTCCAACAAATTTTTATTGTTGTAAAGTTATTTTTGAGTTTTAAAGTATGCTATTACATATATAATAATATAAAAGAAGTAAAAGATGCTTAATTATCTATTTTAAGGCTGAGACTTGACCTTTAAATACAATAGAGGAATTGAGATTCCCTTCTGGAAGTTCGAGCTTTAAGATTGCATTTTAAACCAGAATGCCGCAGAAATTATTAGTACGAAATTAATTACTTCTTTCTGATTTATTTGAGTTTGCACAAATGTAGTAAAAAATTAGGTGGGCACAAATAATATGAAACTTTAATGTTTATTAAAATATCACAACCAGAGTTTCAAATGAATGTGGAAACATTACTAATTCTAACCTATTTACAAATTTTCAAAATGACCACTTTTGGCTTTGATGCAAAGCTTGAGTTTGTAATTTTCTGTCATATAGCTTGCCAGTAACCTACTGATATTTTGTCCTATTTCTTGTATAAACATTTCTTTAATGCTGTTGAAGTCAGTAAGAGGTTTGGCACAACCTTGTCTCCAAGATAGACTAAATAGAAAAATAAATCTGTTTAAGTCTAAGGTAAGTCTTCTGTTAAGAATAAGGTAGCTATAAAACCGACAGAAAAATGACTCTTGAAACGTTGTTGAGTGTCTTACACCACTCTGGAGCCGAATCCAGTTCAAAAATTGTATTTTTTGTTTTGTTTCGAAAGAACTATGACAACTTCAAAATAACTTCCAAAATAAACTTCGATAAAAATATTTGGTTTTAATTTTTTATTTTGAACAAATATTTTTTCGAAAAGTCAGGTTTTAACATTTGATTAATCAAGAACTATAAACAAGACTAAATAACTTTTATGTCCAAGAGAAACTATATTAGAGTAACGACATTTGCACATACTGTCAAATGTTTAGGTAAATCAGATGCAAATTGTAGGAATTATTAAATATTCTAGTTGGAAATATACTGTTTTAAGTTTGCAAAGTATAAGTTTATTCAATTCATAATAAATACCTTTAGGATAATTTTTTCTGATATTCCTATTTTTCAGTTGTGTAGAATTTAAAAATAAGTTTGGTGAAAACTTTACAGCAATATTCCTCCTTAATTAAAGGAATATATACATATATTTTAATTTAAACTCAATTTATGTATTTAGAAGTAATTTAGAATTCATGTCTTTCAGTTGTTTTTATGCTGGGAGAAAGACTTAGCTCATCTTTATGTAAGTATTACATAATACCCATATCCTTTTAATTATGTACTTTTCTCAAAATACAATAAATATCACTAAAGTTTCTTTAAAAATAAAACGATTTTTATAAATATGAAATGATCTTAATCATTTATTTAATTTAAAAACTATGTTTACCTTTTAATGTGTTTGTTTATTTTTTCAGTTTTTAATTAAACAGCAATAAATTATATTATTTTGACTCTCAATTACAAAACTGAATATGATATACAGAATAACATTCTGAAATTAATATTTAAATTAATTTCAGAATATCCAGTTATGTATTGATAGATTACACTGAATACATTTGTCTTTAAGAGTCATTTGATTATAATATCATTCAGAACTAAAATAATTTCAAGCATTATATAAAATTTTTGGACACTTTAAAATTCATTTAATTTAAATATCATTTAGCACTGAAACATTAATTTCAGTAGCAGTTAAATAATGATAACATTTTATTCAACTGAAAATTTTGTTCATTCAATTTAAGTATTATTCAGTACTGAAATAATTATTTCCAACAATATATGAATATTAAAACATTTCGTAAACTTGAAGATTATGTTCATTTATTTATTTTTTACAGGATACTTCGCAAAATGAAATTGAATTAGAAAAGCTGAATAGTTTTCAGGTAAAATATATTTGTTGATATTACATCTGATCATAAACCATTGCTGGTACTAAGATCACGTTATATTTTCAACAACTGGGTTAAGTAAAAACTAAGTAATAAGAATAATTTTTTTTTATATTGTATTGACTGAAAAAAAATCAAAAACAAGTTATTTCATATAATGAATCTATCACTGAAAATTAAATTTTAAATCTGTAACATCTGTTTCTGTGACATAATTTTTTTTAAGCAAACAGGCAGCATTTCAATAACCTCCCAAATGTAAATTTCAATTACATATGCAAACTTTGCAGATGCAACTACAATTTCTTAAATATATTTTATAATTTTTTTAAATGTAATTTTTTAATTTCTTTTTCTCTTTCAGATTTGCCTACAAAAGATCTTTGATAAACTTTTTGATGTATGAGAATCTAACATATTTGCAATTATAATTTTTTTAATAATTGATCAAATCATACAAGTCTGTGAAGATGTACTACATTTCTAAGAAATCATGTTTTAATGATTAATAAGTTACGCAACTGAGTGCTTGCAACGGCTGATGTTTTTCCTGATGAAAAGAAAAGTTTATTTTTCTCTTGTTATTCAGTTGAAAAGTGGTGTATAGAAGAGAAAATTGTATGCAAACTTGAGTAAAAGCAATTTATGTTAATATTAAATAAAATGTGATATAGAAATTTTATATTAAAATGCATGAAAATGTTTATCATAAAAGTATTTGCCAAAATGTAATGAATTATTTTTAATAAAAAAATAAATAAATAAAGAGTTACAAATATTATGTTCATTAAAGATTTTTAGATAGGAATTTATAATTACAGGTTGGAGGTAGACTTTAAGAATGAATCTTTTTAGAATGAATTTTAAAAAATGGATATTAATCAGAAACACGTTTAACTTAATGCTTACATTAAACAAAATAAATTGTATCACAAATGCGTTATGTTAATGTATACATCAAGCAGCTTGTTCCCATCAGAAAGACCAGTTGAAGCTTTGCCTTATATTTCTTGTGCCTGTGATATTTCTGAGCTGAAGTGTTCAAAGGTGAGGAGCCAAAAAAGATTAAAACAATCTGTTTCTTACTCCTGGAGTCATGTTTATTTCCTAATCTATATACCACATGGCAGTAAAAGACTATTTGTAATGTATTTAGATATGAAAGTTAGTTTATTTTAAGCAATCATCAAACTTGGAAGTTTAAAATTAACCCAAAAATTAAAAATGAATACATAAATTGTACACACACTTAGTACAATTTTCTTGAATAAAAAAATAGTTATTATTTACGTCCGTTTTTTCAAAATTATGAGAAAATTAACGGTTTAATAACATGGAAGCTTTTATATGATTGTATATCTATTTATTCAACATTTTTATTTATTTATTTTTTTTTTTACAATTTATTAGCTTAATATTAATTTACAAAATTTAAGACAGAATTTAAACATGGATTTATGGTGGATGTTTTTAAGATGAGTTAAAAGTGAAAATTGAATAGAAACAAAATATATCACATAACTGATTAATTACATACATGACATATAAACAAATGTTTTTGATGCCATAGTTTAGACTAAGCACTTTTATCAAGATCTTCATCACAGGAATCAATATACGCAGATGGCAAAAACAGTTCATTCTTTTTTTCTACCAGAAACCTGAAATAAAATTAAAATGTTTTAAAAAAATAATGAACAAATACTACCAAAAATATAAAGTAGAATTATTTAATGAAGCATAAAAAATATTATCATTAAATTCTAAATGGAATTGACATTTTCTTTAACCTGTAACATGCTTGATAAAAAAACAGTGAAAGTAAAATTAAAAATATCTAAAAACAGACAAATTTATTAAATTCCAAGTGAAGCTCTTCTTTCCTACCTAAGGTACTGTTTACATAACATAAGAAACATAACCATTATATAACATAAAAAAATATTAAAGCACTGATGCATATCACCATTTTCCACGTTGTTTTCGTCTAATTTTAAAAACATGTTAGAAATAATTTGAATAAATAGGGTATAGTAGAACCTCAATTGACTGTTTCTCATGGGATCATTCATTGTGTAAAATAGATAAGGGAAAACGGTCTATGCGGGTCAATGCAAAATATTAAGTAATGACATGAAAATTTATTAGTATACAATCAGTGCAAAAATTTTTAACTGAAAACATTATTTACAGAATGCAAAATTACTTACGAAGCAAAAGAAATAAGATTAAACAAATTTATTTAAAATATTTGAAAATTTTGATGTGAATACTTTTTTTCTCACTGCAAACAGTAAGTTTTTGGCATTACTAATAAATTGTTGTTTATTTTCTGTAAGTTCGAGTGATTACAGAATATTGCTCGTTGTTTCAAAGCCTTTAGAAAATGGCACTGATTGTGGTCACGTTTCACCATCGTTATCATTATTACTTTACATTCCAGCTTTTGCAATCATTTCTTGAACTAACAACACCACAAGTTTCAACATTTTCATCAACTGATACATAAAGATCAAACGTGTTGCTTGAGGCATTTACCTTAAACTGTTGTAAACTGTAATAAATCCTCATTGTCTTCTTCACTGGGAATTGTGGTTTTTTCTCCTCAAATGAAATTTTGATATTTTTAAATGATAGTTGAAATTCTAAACAGTAGATGCAAGAATGAGCTGGCTTAAAAAAGTGATCTAAAAGGTATTATTAACATTTCAGGAATAGCATTTGTGATGGGACCATTAACACAAAATGAAACAGGAAAATGATGGATTGCGGCACAACTGTATATATTCAAAGTTTTGGAAAAGTTGAATGAGTTTTTAACAATATTAAAAATGGGGAATGGGTCAAAATTAGTAGGGAATCAATGAGTTTATTAACTAAAGCTAACTATTAATTAAGTTACAAAATCAGACACAAAAAATGAAATTTCACTTCACTTTACCCTCTTTTAAAATACAGCTCCTAACGTTAATTTTTTAGAGATTTTTTTAAGTAAACAGAAAAATTTTAGTATTCAAAAATAAAACTAATATAACTTTAAAAAATTATTATTTTATTTAATAACGATAGCAAAAAAATTGACTTTTTAGACATAGTCATTTTTACATTTTCAATTACACAATTTTAAATCACAAAATCCAAAATTTGAATAAATTGGTAGTTTGAGAGTTACAAAATTTTAAAAAAGCTAGAATTAAATTAAAATTTCTATTTCTCCAGAACTACACCACTGACTTTCTTCAAATTTTCTTATTCGGTTGCTAAAATTTATCATCAGTATAATTTCAACATAAAGTTTAAAATAACGTAATAAAAATTTATATACAGTACAATTCATAAGCTTTTAACAAATATTACAGAAATAATAAGGAATATTTATGAAAAGTATTTTTTCCATCGTTGGATAAATAAGCTTTAGAATTATATGCAAAAAGCTTTTGATTGACATAAAATGTTCATGAGAGAGGGCAAAATATGCAAAAAGTCCAATTGACATTACGGGTCAAACTTTTGATTGCTTAAATGCCTAAACAGATCTGACTATATTTTTCATATTGCTATGTCTCATTTTGATAATTAAAAATTCCAATAGGTTTAGAAAAAATAGGTTTATTCAAATATGGTACCTTTTTTGTGACCTATATTTAATGTCAATTAGTTAGCATTTTTAAAACCTTTCAAACCATTAAAATTAAATCAAAAGGAAAAAATCTCATATTTAGAAAAAACGTAATAAAAGATTTTTCAGCTCACTATACATCTATTATTTAAACTCCAAAAATCACCAGGATTAATAAGATTTAAAAAAAATAGATTCAAATTATAAAATAAAATAGATAAGTATTAATATTTAATTTTTTGCTAGAAATGAATGGTTTTATTTAGAGGTGAAGCTTTTTTTGGCTTATTATTTGAAATCGAACCAACAGTTGAAAACAAACATTGTCTTAGAACATATGCATTAAACTATTTTGATATATTACTATTCACTCAGAAATCAAAGTTTATAACTAAAACAAATTTAGCACACAAATAATTATAACCCATTAATTTAAACTTACTAATCTATATACTAATATTATTCTTTAATCAAGACAATTTAATGAAAGAAAATAGCTAAAATATTTCACAAAGCAAAGTATGAAAATGGGAATGCTTACAACAGAAAACTTTCAAGGATGTCTAATAATATAATCATCTTCTTTTTAGACACATTCATCTTAGACAGTAATTCAGGCAGTTTAACTAAAAAAAAAAAAGTTAGCATAAATTTTTTTTTAAATTGAGATTCAATAAAATGCAATGCGTTAGACAGAAAATAAATAAATAATAATAATAAAAAAAAACAATTCTCAAATAGATTTGTTAAAACTATTTTTCAAGCATCAAAAATTTCAATCAGCAAATACAAATATTTTTAATTGCAAAAAAAAAAAAAAAAAAAAAAAAATTAAAAATTACAGGCAGCGAAAAAAGATTTAAAAAAAAATAGGTTCAGATAATTTTAAACATTAAAAAAAATGGTAAAAAACAGGAGATAGCTTGTTTTCAATGAGTACAAAAAAAAAAAAAAATTCCTAATGAAAAAAATTATACATTTTGGGCAATGGAGTAAAAATATATAGTATTTTAAGTTGTAAAATTTCTTTTAATACTTTTAACACACATTTTTAAAATTTTTTAACATATATAACTAATAAAAAAAAGTACATTATTTTGCATTTGGTGAAGAAATTTTTAGTTTATTACAAAAATTACTACTTGATTGCAAATTTTTTCTCTCTCCATAAATACTAAATGAAATTTTATGCAATAACTGTGAAATTTAATTAATGTAATATTATAGTGCAAAAGATAAACAATTTATTTTCCTTTAATTATTATAGCACCACCTATCGTTCACCACTTTACTATAGTTCAATGTTGCTGATACAAACAGGGCTATTTTGCAGAACAACAGTTTCACTATAGAGCCTTCCTCTCACAAGGGCAAATATGCACAATTTACTCAGAATTTTTTATTTTCAAAATAATACAATTCAGTTCATAAAGCAAATATGTTTGGAAATATTAATTAAAAAATATAATTTAAATTTAATAATTACAGGCAGAGTTAGAAGTGTGTTGTGGCATGAATTTTTATACAGATATCATTGATGTTTTTTATTATTTTATTTTAATAACATCAGCAAATTTCTCAAAATACTACAAAATGCACGAATATTATGTAAAATGTCAGATTTTTTTCAATTTTTTAATTTACATTTCAACAGAAATTTAAATTTTAACAGAAACTTCAAAATTAATAATGTATAACTGATAAAATATAAAAGACAATCAAATGACATGAAAATAGTTCAATGAAGCCCCAAAGCCTGCTAAGTCAGAAGACCTCTCTATCCAAATGATTATAAATTAATAAGAATAGCATGCTTTTATCCCTAAATACAAAAGTTAAATTCAGTTAGCCACTAAAAACATGTGGAAATGCTAGCAAATAAATATTTGATGAATGAGGAAACATTAACAAGAATTGTTTAACCCCTTAACTGCCGAGTGAAATTAACGTGATTCACTCCCCAGTGCCACCGTTTTTTGCTCAAGTGCACTTTCTTACACGGTGTTTGGAGTGGGGAAAATTATGCACGCTTTGCAATTTAAAAACAGTTTAATTTTACAAGAAAAAGGAAAGAAAGAAAATACAAAATTTAAATTAAATAATAAAAATACAATATAAAAGATGTTAAAACTTAGCTGTTGTATGATAAATTCTGAAACATGGTTGGACACATAAACTAACATCACATTCATCGCACTGATAGCGGGATTCACGACGAATTTTTTTTTCTTGAACAAACAGCACATTTTCGTGATGCATTTTTCTTTGAAGACGTTGATGGAAAGAATAAAAAGCACCAAATACATACGGGAGACGAAAGCGAAAAAAGAATAAACCCGACCTTACTGAAATAAATGCACACAAGTGATTAATACGATATCACTTTTCCATAACGTCCTTTTCCCCCTCCTCCTAAATTAGCAATACATTCGCAAAGCGAACACTTTCAAGGCCATTTTACTGCATTCTGAAGAAGGGGGTGTAGTTCTATTTATAGCAGCGCAATGCAAAGCATCGTACTTCGGGAAATCGTATATATATGCCTGCGGCAGTTAACGCATCGTCTGGCCGAGACATATATATACGCCCGCGGGAGTTAAGGGGTTAACTGAATAAAATATTTTGCGCTGAAATTTTGTTTATTTGAATAAAATTATACGTTGTTTAAATTAAAATAAACAAACCTTTCAACTTTTAAATACACATTAATTTTATTATATGTATTATGCCCATGTCTTTCAAAATATACATTCATATGCAGGAAAAATTTTGCAATTTCTTGCAAGGCTTTTTTTTTTTTGTAACAAACATGCAATTCTAATTATAGATAATAAAAATTTTAACATACGAAATATTACTCTTAAGATGGTAATAATGGTTTTCGGTAACTTTTGGAAAATAGTGTAGGTAAAAACATTTAATATATCCACATATAATAACAGACAAGAAATTTGTCATTACCAAACAGTCTGAGCAGATGTTGGGGAGCATAAATGAGAGAAGGTGCAGCTTATTACTCTTAAGATGGTAATAATGGTTTTTGGTAACTTTTGGAAAATAGTGTAGGTAAAAACATTTAATATATCCACATATAATAACAGACAAGAAATTTGTCATTACCAAACAGTCTGAGCAGATGTTGGGGAGCATAAATGAGAGAAGGTGCAGCTTATTACTCTTAAGATGGTAATAATGGTTTTTGGTAACTTTTGGAAAATAGTGTAGGTAAAAACATTTAATATATCCACATATAATAACAGACAAGAAATTTGTCATTACCAAACAGTCTGAGCAGATGTTGGGGACCATAAATGAGAGAAGGTGCAGCGGGAATGCTTTCATACAAATGCTGAGGTACTAATCGCCATGTGAGAGTCTCTTGTAAGAGTGCTTCATTCTTTTTAAGATGAAACTGATGAGACATGTTTCGGTCTGAAAATGCGGAATGACTCGATGAATTGGATGAACTGATGCAATTAGGTACAAGAGGAAAAGTCTGTAACACTTTGCTAGATTGTATATTTGAAGTAGAAGCTGTAGGCACTGGTTTTTCTTCTACAGTATGGGATGAATGGGCATGGTGACTTGGGCTAGGCAAGGGTGGTGGAGACATACTTTGTTGCCTACACTTCCGTGTTATTCGAGGTTGGGTTGGTGTTTCGACTGTAGTAGTAGGATTGGGGCTTGCAGATCTGAGGCGCTTGATGTCGGGTGGAGGTGTGCCGACAGGGCTCTTTGGTGGAGGTTCTTCTTTGGGCGGTTGAAGTTTTTGTTTTTCTGTTGACCTTAAGATTCTTGTAGGAGTAATATTTGCTTTTTCTATACATAAATAAAAATATACATAAATGAGTGCTTTCACAGACAATAGAAATATAGGATGTTTCTTAATAACTGCCCTTTATATATTTATAAAATATTTGTCAAAAAATATGCACTGCAAATTAGAAGTCTCGAATTAGCAATTAAGCGAGGAAGCAATAAAAATTGATGAATCGCTAAAGAGAAAGTCAGTTTTAAAAACACCAAAACCAGTTTAATTACCTGTTAAATCATTTTTCAACGTTTTCTCAAGTAAACAAACAAGTTTTGACGTTATTAGTCTAGCCTATCTCAATAGTATGTAATATTTGTTTAATATTGCTATGTTATGTTGCAAAAACTATACAAATTTTTTTTTGTGCTGAAATATTAATTTACAGCCACTCATTTGAGAGGCTTATTTTGTACAAGAGAATTTTTTTCACTATTTTGTGAAAAAAATTCTCCTAAACACACCTAAAAAACTAGGAAATTAAAATTAAATTCTGAAAAAAAAATGTTTTTACTTAAAAAAAGTATGTTTTTGTCTAATGTTATAACTTACAATATTGTGTTTAAAAATTTTGCATTTTTAAGGTCAGCTTAAAAAAAAATTTCTGTTCATTAAAAGATGCTAAAATATGAACAAATAACTTTTTAGAATACTTGTGACGAATACATAACAGTATAATAAAAAATTTAGAATAAAAATATTTAATTTATATTTCAACTTACTACGTATATAGCATTTTTTTTTTTTAACAAAAAAAGAAATTAATGCAAATTATTTAAAAATTTTTTAAACAAATATAAATTGTAAAACATCTTATTAATATTTACAGATTTGTATCAAATTGGCAAAATTAATTAAATAAAAAACTTACTCTGTTTTCTTTTAGGTGTTTTCTTAGCTTTATGAGATTTTTCTAAACTTTCAGATTTCTTGTTCATGTCACCATTTGTGGAACTCTCCTTTTTACTCGGAGATTCAGTCTTAGTGGACTGACTTCGAAGGCTTTTTCTGCTTCTAGAGCTTGCTAAAACATGTTCAAGTTCTGCTTTGATAACAGGGGTGTTACTAATATTTTTAAAATTGTCTTTATTTACTTCATTTTCTAACTTTTCAACCTTTACAACAACATTTTCCATATTTTCACGAGGCTCCCTGTAAAATAATAAAAAAAAATTTATAAGAGCATACATACAGAAAAAAAAGAGAAAATAGTTTTAGAAGTTAAAATATCAGAAAGAGCAAACTAAATGACAAAGAAATTATTCTGAACACTTAACATGCTTGGATTTAAGAAAAAGAAATTAACAAGTATAATAATTTTAGAAGTACAACATACTTGTAAAAATAGACTTACTAACACCATTTTTTTTAAACAATTGTTTTTGATTTTATTTACAAATTTTGTTTTTACTTTATAACTTTGTTACAGTCAGTGAAGTGCAATGCACTTAATTTAATGCACCTATTAAAAAAGTATTTTCTTTAATAAAAGTATTTTCTTTTCTAATTTAATGCACCTATTAAAAAAGTATATAAATTTAAAAAAATCATGAATCAAGAATATGAATCAGAAATCAATATCTGATTTAAGAGATAATTAAAAACACATTATATTTTATCCGTAGTTTGCATAACATGTTCTTGATACAATAATTTGTTTGAATTACAATAATATTAAGAAAAAAAATCTTTGCCTAACTATTTTTTAAAAATAGGTTTTTGTTTAATATATTTAGCAAGGTTGATAAAAATTTTATATTAAGTAGATAAATGCATTCACGATATTAAAAAAATATAAAACACTTAACCATTTGAACATTGATGTCATTGGGGAACAGGTTGTTGCTGTTGTATAGTGTTGCTTCTTTTCTTGTCTGTACAAAAGAATATGAGGCAAAGTAAAGTCAAAGTAAATGCGGATACCATCCATGGCTTCTTTACAAAGACTTAATCTAAAAAATAAATAAATATTTTTCAAAGATTACCATTTAACAAAATTAAATATTTTCAAGAATGCATGAATAGCATTATCAATCGATAATATAGTTGCAACATTTTATTAAATTGTAGCACCTTTAACAAAATACTTCCTTCTAAAGTTGCTATAATTTTGCAAACAAAATATCAGAGGAAAATTTTTTTTATGAATAAATAACAACATACAATATTAAAACCATAACTGCCAACACTTCAAGGTAAAAAAGACAAAATTTTTTTACATTAATGACATTAACATGTTAGGAAGAAAAAGAATTATGTAAACAAGTTTTTTCAGAACACATTTTCAATAATTATATATTATTTTACTATAGCAATCATGTGTGTGCATATATAGATATATATAATATCATACAAATATAAAAAATATGTGTAGCATGGTAAGTTTCTTTTCTTGCAAATCTCAGTGAAAAATTTCTCTCAACAGAATATTTTGAAATGAAAAAAACAATTTTTTCTAAGGAACTTCAAAATTTTTAATGAAAATTGGTTCAGGCAAAAAGGTATTTTAGAAAACAAATCTTACTTTCAGTAACACTTATATATAATACAACTTTACAACTTATTAAAACATGTTTAGAGAATTCAACTGTTATTTATATACAAATGTTTTAGGCGTCATTTTGAATAAAAATTTTTTCCCTTAATAAAAATTACATATTTTTACTAATTGACATCAAGTGGTGCCTAACAGAAGATATATAGAAAGAAAAGTTCATTATAATAATAATAGGTACTTACTTATTATTTACATCTAATGGCATTGCTTTTGTGCCATTCTTTGAGTTTTTAGGTGGTGAGGCACAGATTAATTTGGCTGCTAAATGCTTAACATATGCTTCTAAAATAGCAATAATATTTGGTCTACAGGGTAATTTCACCAACTAAAAAAAAACGAAATAATATTGAAATACATACTTCAAGTCTTGTAAAATATATGTGTTTTTAATTTGAGAAAGTAATGAGTTTTCATTTTT
Organism: Parasteatoda tepidariorum; assembly: GCF_982258835.1. Classification (NCBI taxonomy): domain Eukaryota; kingdom Metazoa; phylum Arthropoda; class Arachnida; order Araneae; family Theridiidae; genus Parasteatoda; species Parasteatoda tepidariorum. The sequence continues at coordinate 70,014,356 of NC_141762.1, read as the reverse complement.
CGATTTACATAAACATAAATAAATTTAGTTAGACTTAAGAATTGTAATTTATAACCAAATTGTATTATCATATTTTCCAGAGAACAAAAATTTCATTTATGTATTTAAATGCTAGAAAAAATGAAAAGTTATTTCAAATTCCAAAAATATACATTATATTTTTCAAAAATAAAAATGACAAAAAGTAATTATCCTTATATTTCAACACCTGCAAAAAGCAATGTTATTAGCGTCAACTTTCAATGCACATAAGGGAGTGTTCCAAAGAAATATCGAACCCTTGTTTAGATTTTATGGTATGTAGAGATTTTTTGCAACTTTAGAGGTTACATGAGTTTTGAAGAGTAAAAATTAATCTTTAATCTAATTTGTTTCATCGTTAATCCATTATCTTTAATCTGTTTTGAATTTAATAAGATAATTATTTTATGGTTATAACCTTAAGCCTTAGAAAGAACAACTTTGAAGAGTATTTAAAAACATTTTGAAAATTTAGCTCTTTTTTTGGAGACTTATAAAATTGTCGAAAACTTATGCTCTGAGAGTTTTTAAATTCTTCCTGCTTCTTCTAGACAGAATTAGATATAGGATGAAGTATTGAACAATGAAATTTGATAGTATTAAAGAATTAATAGGTAAAAAATAAAATTTTTGGAAAAATTTAGACCATATATGCCTTTAATAAATAAATGTGCTAAATTTAAAATAATATCTTCAACTCAATGTCAAATAATCAATTTGATCTGAAGAAGTGAAAAATTTTTTATAAGTTAAGCATATTAGTTTTTAAGAAATTACATCATTAAATTTAGAAAAAAAAATAAAAGGAAAGAAGAAGAAGGAATAGTGTTTCAAGAAAATTCTATTTTCGCTTGAAGCCATCAAACCTAATAGAAAGAACTTCCAAAGCTTATTGAAAAACTTTTTCTGAGTGCTTTTGTTGTTTTGTGAGAAATGAATAATATAAGATATCACTACATTATTAGAATAGAAGATGTAATAAAACTTAAATATAATAGTTAATCTCAGGATTGAGGAAATTGTTATATATTAAATAGATTTTTTATAAAACACAGATGAAAAAGATCAAAAATTTGCTTAATTTTCTGTAATGATCATTTTGATAATCGCAAATGTTTTGCGGATATAAGCCAAAGATAAAAAAACAACCCCCACATGTTAATTAATAACTTTTCTTTTTAATAATGAATAATTTTGTTTTTAACATTTAATTTGAAAAAAAAAACTTAATTATTTACAGTATAGATTTTTTCTTCTTCAAGATTTGACATAAATTGTTGGGGGATGTAAACAGTTCTGCATTATACATAACTTGTTCAAAGAATATTAATTGATACAATTAATGTGTAACAATATTAAACTAATTTAAGAAAAACAATTTAAAATTATCACATCATCCCATCCAAACCATATCTACAAATGAATTTTTTAGTTTTTAAACATGATAAGCTATGCAGCAAAATTATTACTAACATCAGGTCACATCATCCTATCCAAACCATCTACAAGTGAATTTTTTAGTTTTTAAACATGATAAGCTATGCAGCAATAGATTTATTATTATTATTATAATTTTTTTTTTGGTTTTGAATAAAAAAAGGAAAAAAATTCTAACATTAAAAAGGAAGAAAGAAAAGGTTATACAAATGTTTAAGATTATTCACAAAGGTTATACAAACGTTGGATAACGTTGTATAAAAGGTTATACAAACGTTTAAGATTATTCACAAAGGATAAATTGATACAATCAGGTATTGAACTAAACTGCCTTTTACCTTATCTTTTTGAGTTATATATACAAAATCTTCATCTAGCAGTCGTTTCAATACATCTGGAATGTTAATTATGACTTCTTTTTCATATTCTTCCTGCAAAGAATTAAGAAAATTTTTAACATCAAAGGAAAAGGAAGCGATTAAAAAAAATATACAAGGAATAAACAGTTAAAAAAAAAGAACTTTAAATCAACTTTATATGATAAGTAGATTTTTTAGTTAATAGAACAATATAAAGACTATTAATCTCAATCTACATTCAGGTTTGAGGATAAAATAACATTAAAATCATAAAATAATATTAACACCAGTGCACAACAGCCCAGGGTGAGCCAAGGACTTTGTCCTGCATTCCTCTCAGTCCAGTTCTTAACCTTTAGTCAAGGCCTGATTATTTATTGCATGTGCAGCTAGAGTACCTGCAAAGAGCTCTAAAATGTATTCACATAAAATTTTAAACTTTACTAAATTATTTATTAATTCTCAGTACTTTAGCTAGTTTAATGGAATTAAACATAAAAAATAATGAAACCTGGCACTTAATAAATAATAATTTATTAAAATTAAATTATAAGTGCTTAATGCTTTTCTTTTATAAAAATATTAAATTTTTTTTTTGTAGTATGAATAGACTTTAAGCTTATTCGATATTGTCATAAGTAATTTTTTTTTTAATCAAAAGAGAAATAATACGAATTTTACTAATTGAATTACAATTAGTTTTTAATCATTAATTGAACTACTTATTTTATGATTTTTTTACTCTTTGTAATTGTAAAGCACAAACTTTAAATTGAATTGTATTTAATTTTAAACTCAATATTTTTATTTTTATTTAATATATATATATAAACAAGGAGCTACATGTTCAGGCTGCATTTGCTACATTAAATTTAGCTTAAAATAGTTGTTTCTTTTAAAATAGTAAATGTCTGCTTGGTTCATACTAAGTCTTGACTACCTAATGGTCAATTCAATTTTATGTTTTTTAGATCTAATGCATCAAAAAAGAAATAATTATCAAGAATACTTATTTATTATCATGAACTGCATACACATTAATATTAACCAAAGATAATTTATTTAAAATTTTACAACATACATCTGAAGAATTTGTTTCAGAACTTGAATCTGCAGAATTCTCATGTTTTTCAGGTTTTTGTTTTTCTTCTTCTGCACATTGCTTTTTGGCAAGAGTTTCTTTGATAAGAGGAGGTAATTTTATTTTGCGTTTTCCTTTACTGAAAAAAAAAATAGCTAAATTATTACAAAATTACCTTCTTTATATAAGGAAACATACTATTGGCACCACCCACAAATCACTCTCCCAAGAATATCCAATCACAAAAAAATTTCGTTCAGAAAACAAAATGCGTTTTTATCAAATTTACCTCTTAAAGTTCCATTAAAATGCAACTAACATAAAAATTGAGTATTTAAATCAAGATTTTAAAAGTGAACATGAATAATTACATTCAATCCTTCAATTTGAACAGCTGTTTTAAAATATTTTACATAATTTCTTACGTAAAAGTAAAATTACCAGCAATTACCAAACAACTGCCACCAGTTGCTAACATGAATTTTCTTTTAAATAGTCAGTTTTTAACATACTTCTTCTTTTGCTTGGAACAATTTAAATTGATCTTTAATAAACATACTTTCCCTCAATAGTCATCCCATTCAAGTCATTGTAAAATATAATTTTAGCATTCATACAGTCAATAATATATATGATTTGACAATTTAACTCTGCTTTTTACAGATATCCTGCATCTTTCATGGGCGGTCTTCCTGATTTACATGAATCTTGTTTCAGCATTCACAATATATGTCAATTTTCGATGCATCTTTATTATTAATTTTTATGTTATGCAATTCAGAGAAATTATGCATGCATGAATGAAGTAATTTGCGCATACATTTGACCAATATTTGTTAACCCATTTCATTTTCTGTTGCTTTAAAGACAATGGTAAAGATGCAGGAATGAGAACTTTTGTAAATGAATAATTGAAATGTGAGAGATCGTTTTGAGTGAAAATTCTTTTAACTGAAGTATAAAATCAAAGGTATTGAGAATAGCAATAGGAGATTTTACTGAACATACAAAATAATTAAGCTACAATGCTAAAACATTAAAAAAAAACAGTGGATTATGTTATCTAAGAAAAAGTACATTTTTTCAACTCTAATACTAATACTTACTTATAAGCTTTACAGCATGTAAGGAAACAAAAGGTTTTAAATTTTTTGAGCCATTTCTAATTTGATATTTTGTACTCACATAGTAAGAGCAGCTTCAGTAGCTAAATTAGCTTGAAGTTCAATGTTTTCTTCTGTGAATGGCAAGATAAATTCTTCTCTTACACATCGATCCCAACTAAAGGGGGAAAAATTATTTTATTACATATCTGACAGATAAAACAATGTCAAGTACACATTATCCTAAAAGAAAAACACATAATTAATAAATAAAACTAAAATAACAGAAAATGTAGAAGATTTTTCTTAATTTTTTCTTTCAAATTAAACACATTTAATGTTAAAATTGAAAACGTAAACATATCAAAACTTTGGAAATTTTATATAGATTTCGATACACGAAAAGTTATATTATGATTTTAAGGTTAACCTTTAATTTAGTTTTATTATAAAATAAAATAGTGACTTCGTAGATGTAAAGGTTCCAATTTTTAATTAATCACTGTACTCTTGATTACGAATTTATTTAAAATAATCGATATAATCATTAAAAGAGGTTCTGCTCGACTTTTAACAAAAAGAATTCTCACCTGCTATTCCAACCAAGGAAGTGGATAAGATATTCTGGAACTTTCCTTCCTCTTTCATCCCTGCTAACAACAAGTTCAAGTACCTTAAAAATAAAAAGCAGAATAAGTGGATCAGTGAAAAGAAAATGAAGTAGGCTTATTAAAGGGACTAGTCTTGGGACTGAATTTTAAATATAACATTTTCATAAATTACTTTTTGTTATTTTTGCTTTTTGTACAGTGGCTATCTTTCTCAAGAGAGTAAAAATTTTGACTATGATAAATTTACAAAATAAAAAAAATAAAATAAAAATCATGTTAATACACAAATAACATAAATTAATTGTCATCATGAAAATCATAATTTGCTTCTTTGTCAAACTACTAAATTTTTTTTAATGACAGGTACTAAATTTCTCGTTCTTTGCTTTGGAAGATGCCGAAAGTTTTATTCATTGAACACACAAGGAACAACACACAGAGAGTAACATCCATGCTCTGAAAGAGGTTCGAACCTGCAACCATTGACTATGCAATCAGGCATGCTGATGGCTCGGTTACCTGGGGGCTGATGCAAGTTTTCAAAGAGACTCAAATCTTGGTTTATAATGATTTCTTTTTCTTTTAATTCTCTCTCTAGGACAGGGTTTAATTTTTTTCTCTTATGGTAAAAAAGAAAAAAAAATTAAAAGCTCTAGTATTTTCATCATTTTTAAAAATAAAAAAAATTCATTAATATTTAGTCAGAATTTTATTATTATTATTTTTTTTTATGAATTTAGATTAAAGCTTACATGAGCTGTTTAAAGACATCAATTTACTAAATTTCAGGTCAAAACATCCCATTGAAATATTGAAAACATATGTTTAACATAAATTTAACATAACATATGTTTAAGATAATCAGGAATAAATAGATGATATTATTGTTTTACACTAGAGAAATCAATTAATATGTTTGTGAAAAATATATTTTGTAAAGATGTATCTTTGCCAACAATATCTTAGTATCAAATATAAATGCATACAAATAACTTGCTGGGAATAGTTCTGTTTCAATACCTACCATCAACAAGACGACAAAGGGTTTTTGTAAATGCACAGACACTAAAAAAAAAAAATTTAAAAAAGAGAGAGAGAGAGAGAGAGAGAGAAAATGCAGTAATTTGTCCAGTGGTGGCTACCTTTCGAGTTGAGAATGGAAGACTTCCATATTTGCCTTGTGCTGAAATAATAATTTGCAAATTTCGTGCAGAGGTGCATGAAAAACAAATACAGTAGGGAAGCGATTATCCAAAACGATCAGGACCATTGCTATTCCTGATAACTGATTTTTCCGGTTTTCTGAATCGCTACAAAAAGCCGTTTTTTTTATTGTTAAATCCAACTAAAAAAAAATTTTTTTTTTGAAATAATCTTAAAAAGAAGAAAAAACGATGAAGGAATATACCAATGATTATTTCCAAACGATGGTAAGGTAAACATCTTTCAAAATAGAAAGAAAAATCCAAAAATCTTTAAAAAAAAATTTTTTTTTTTAAATGGTAGGAAAATTTATCGAATTTTGTTTCGGTTTTTTGGTTTTCTGATTTCCGGATAACGGGTTCTGTACTGTATATCACAGAAAAGGATTAAAAAAGTAGTTGAGGAAAGAGACTTAAATATAGCCCCTAGACATCCTCAGGCAAACTTTTTTTATTTTTAAAATTTCTGAAGTTCAAAAATCCTTTGAGGCTTTTACGAAAGTAGTTAGAGTGAACAGGCTCTAATATGGAAATATCTCTTCGGGGGCCGATCTATGATCTCTTTGGGGGCTGGTCCGGATATTTTTTTTTTTTTTTTTCAGTTACTCAAAATTTCATACTCAAAGTTTCTTTTCAATTACTTAGGCACAGGCTCTGATACCAAAATTTTCCCAATAATTTTATCACGAAAAAGAAGCATGCATAAAATCATAATTTTTAATTTTGTTCCCCTAATTAATTTAGCATTTAGACGCCCGGTGGCTGAGTGGTAGCGCTTCGCGCTGCCGTGCTACAGGTCCTTGGTTCGATCCTTGGGCCGGGCAAGGCCGACTCAGCCTTTCATCCCTTCAGTGGGTCGATAAAATGAGTACCAAGCATGCTTGGGAACTAACACTGGGGGTTCCGCGTTCGGCTGACCACCTGACCGGAACATATGCTCCTGCACCCCAGAGCCCAAGGTCAAGAAAACTGAGATGGGCACAGTCGGCCTTGGCCCTCTTAATGGGCTGTCGCGCCACTGAGTTAGTAGTTTTAATTAATTTAGCATAAATTGTCAACAAACAGCGAGGCACAAAAATAAGAATATCTTGCCTTTCAATAAGCAGTAATTAAAAAATTTTATTTATAAAAAATAGGAAATTCAATATAAAAGTTAAATTTAAATAATCTTGGTTGGTTAATATATGTAAAAAATACTGCCCATTTTTAAGAATTTTACTTTTAAAAAAAGTTGGTAGAGAACACTAATATAAATGCTGATTTTGTTAACCTGCATTTACGATCTAGTTTCTATCATTAAGCACGTTTTATTAAGATTAATAAAACACGCATTATACTAGTACTGTCATGTTTTATTTCTTTAATAAAATTTGAAATATGTTAGAAACTAAAATAAGGTTAATCTTATAATTTTTTTTTCACCTTTAAGGTGTTAGCATGCATGGTAGAAAATCTTGTTTAAAAAATTTGATTATTTGACAGCTTGATGTTAAGAGTGTCAGAAAATCTTTATTACTACGATTAACATCAACCAAACCAAAATACCAGTTACAAAAATAACAAGTTAAAATTAAATACAAAAATTTAGGAGTAATTTTATTTAAAAAAAATTAAACATTTTAATGTAGGTATAAAACAATATCATTTACTTTTGATTCATATAAAACTCTTGCTTTTGTCGGATCAGGTTCAAAACACAAAACACGCTCTCCTTCACTAAATTTAAATTTTATGCCTCTAGTAGACACTGTCGAAACCATTTTACAAAACTTGTTGAATTTTTTCTAATTTTTAAAAGTAAATCTTAAAGATAATTTAAATTCCGTCGTAAATCTCTTAACAGCCATTTAAAATGTTTTGTAAACAAAACAGAAAACAAACAGTTTGTCAAAAGTGATGCCATTTCATTAAAAGATATTACGTCATGAAAAAAAAAGTTAAAAAAAAAGAAAAAGAAAAAAAAAACGTTTTTAGCCTCAGTGATCTCGTGACTGCGACCGTCCACTTTTCGGGGCCAGGAAAATGGCTGACATCAGGTGTTAAATAGTATTGTTGATTAAATGTACAAATTGTTACTTTTAACCTTATGAAACATCTACATCTTACATAGTGACTTTTAATTTAACTTTGAAAATAACTAATACTGATTGAAACTTCAATTTTCTAAAATAGATCTCTATGACTCATAAATTTTTGTAACTGGGATACTCTGCCGATAAAAGAAAGGTTTTTAAATCGACAAAAGTTAACTCGTTTTTGTTGTTTTTCATGTTTACATATGATCGACTAAAGTGTTAATGAATTTGCCTTTTTGACAACTACCTACTGTGCATATTGTCCAGAAAAAGTAGCACTTTTCAAAGTAAAGAATGAACTCGCCCCACGAACCTCCTGCTGAAGACAGCATCAAAGTTGTCTGCCGATTTCGACCTTTAAATGATGCCGAAGAAAAAGCTGGTAGTAAATTTATTGCAAAATTCCCCCCAGGAACTGAAGAATGTCTTTCACTTCCAGTGAGTAATTTAAATAAGCTTTTAATTACTGTTTTGAAAATGTTGTGAATTATTCATTCGCCCATAGGTTATGTCATTGACGTTAATACCATTCCATTTCAGTTGATCAAACTCACAGGCTTTTGTCGTGTGGCATTTTTTGATGGTTTTAAACATTGATAAGACCATCATGTAAAGTATCTACAGCCTTAGAACTCAGATATAACATTTTATTAATTATGTAAACATCTTAAAAGTAGTATAGCTCCTAGTGTTTTTGTAGTAGTAATTGTATCAACTGTTGTTATTAATTTTCTTTCTCTTGCATAGTTAAAGTTAAACATTTACATTTCTGATATTTTTCAAGAAGTTAAAAATTCTACTTTCATTATTATATAGTAAATTTGCTTTTTTTAAAAAAAAATACAAAAATATAATACAAAAAAAAATTGGACCGTTCTTATTTTTAGCTGTACATATTTGTTTAGCTTAAACCAGCTTTATTTCATTCTATGAATCGTTTTATTTTTTAAACAATATCCGGATAGAAATTCGTAAGTTAACAATGAATCATTTTTATTTGTTAGCCCTTCAGTTCACCCAACTTTTATTTTATACCTAGTGTTTATGAAGAATCTAAGATTTATTTTCATTTTGAAATATTATTTTATATTATTTGGAATTGTAATTAACTTTAAACTATTAATATAATAATATTAATTAATAAACTCAAGTGAAGTTGAAAAAATAGTAGGTAAATATAAGAAAAATTTTGGGCCAACTGCAATGACAAAAATGTTGCTTTTCCTTTATTACATTTAATATACAACAGAGTCTCAATAATTTGAGGGGGACAGGACTAAACCTTATTCGAACTTCCAACTTCCAAAAATTTAAATAAATGGAAAGAAGGCAATTTTTAAAGTTTTGAACTTCTGAAAATTTAAATCTTTGGAAACAAGGCAATTTTTAAATTTCTTTATTTAATTGACAAATATATTATATTTAAAGAAAATTTACTTTCACTAGATCAGGGTGCATTTACTGAATTACACCAAGTGTTAAAATATTCATTATATTACTGCATCAGGTTAATTGTACTTTAAAATAGTTGTCTAATGATTTTTGTTTAAATGCACTGTTCGCATGTTTCATTGTTCAATATACAAATTTGATTTTCAAAATTCAGTCATAGTAATTGTAGTAAAACCGATCGTTGTAATCTATCCACGTATTCTGTGCTCATTGTTTGGGACCAAGATTGAACAATTGAGACTACTGTAAATCTAAAATATGTATATATAGTTGGGGGAGATTTCTGTGCCCAGGGATATTTTTAACTCTTTTACAAGCGTACTTTAGCTTTGAAAATTAGATATGCTCCTAAGCAAAGTAGTCAGGCATTTTTTTACTTTTGAAATTAATATGAATTTTTTTCTAAATAGGATAAAAACTAAGAGAAATAGATAGAAAAACTGTTAGAAACATTAACTTAAATATTAGAATAGACTTGAATTTAAAGAATGAATTGTAAGTGTTAATAAATTTGAAATTTGATATTGTTGTAAAATTATGGAAAGTGAACAAAGAATAAGATGCTATATAGTAATTTTAATGAAAATGTTTTATTTAATAGTTTTATTCTTCTTTATACAAAATGTGTCAAATATGCTAAATGTGTAAAAATTACAATTGTGCAAAATTCTTTTTGCAATCTTATATTTCATCCATAAAGGTTTATTATTATCTTTTTTTTTTTTTACATAAAATTGGTTTCTGTAATTTATGTTTTCAGTATTATTGTATTTCATACTTCCAAAATAAATTTCACTTCATCAAAAAAATGTCAAAGAGTACTTTTACTTGATGAAAAAAAATCTCAGTTATATCTCTGTCCGTGGCTTATCTGTTTGCACCAATCATCACAGCCCGAGCACCAAAGGATTTTTATGCATGCAAAGTTTTTATAAAAAATCTGTAGTGGTTTCTCTGAAGGTGGCCACAGGTTGGTCCCTTCCTGTAAATCTGACTAGATGTTGCCATGATTTGGTGGATTTTTGGAGATGATACCTATACAGAATACTTACATATAGTTGTTTGCACTAAAGTTGCTTTGAATTGCACTTAATGTATTTGACCCCATAAAGATTTTTTTTTTTTTTAAATTTCTCATGTCTCCATGTTTGACACTGAAATCTTTTCCGAAACTAGTATTTGATACTTGTCATTTAAAAAAAAATGTTTTTTTTTTTTTTTTTTGCATCAAACTAAACTATTACCGGTACTAACATTCAACTTATCTAATGAGAAATATTTAAAATTTATGTTGTACAAGCCATATTCTTTTTTCTACAATTTTATAAAGTAGATTGTGGCTCATTATCCACCTTAATGTATTTTAATACTATGCTCTAGTTTAAAGTTTTACAATATTTTATGTCACCCAATTATAAAAAGTAGGTATGAAATTTAAAAAAAAAAAAAAAAAAAACCCTGTTCTCTTGCTATATGTTTGAATTTCCTTTTATCCCTTTTGTGATATACTGTAGGGTAGGGCTGCACTACCTGGAGCTTGTGGACTGTTGATCTGTTGCACATAATTAGAAAAAAAAATTGCAAAAATTTTGAACCGCACATTTGAGTCCTTGCGTATTGATGAGCTAGCTAATTTAGATAGTTTCTATTGTAAATCTGTGTTTCTTGATTGCTTTTTCTGCCATTATTGCTTCAGAATTTTGCATGTTTTTTTTTTAGAAAAAACTAATACTTTTATTACAATATAAATATAAAACAATGAATGAGACAATCGATGAATGGTGAAAAAAACATAAAAAACATTCCAAAAATAAATAAACACTATTAAAAATGGGTTGTGAAACTTTAAAAAGTTTATGACATTGATTTCCAGAAATATTGCAAGTGTCTAATAAAGTTTCCAGGAAGAAAAAGATATTTCCCTCCAAATAAATTAGGTACTTTTTAAAAGTAAATTTTAGAAACTAGATTTTGCGTTTTGCATTGAAAGAGCATTTTTAATTGGAACCTTTCTTTACCCATTTTTCTAATTAACCAAACATCTCTACTCATTTTTGCAAAAGAAAAGGGAGGCGTTTGTGTAAAGCAATGATTTACTTCATTGACTCAGAAGTCAATGAAGATTTGTTCCTGAGGAGAGAGCATGCACCAGCTGCTAATAATAAGTAATAATAATTCAGTAAAGGATATTAAATAAAAGCTCATATTAAAACCAAGCTAATTGCTTTAACAACAATTGTTAAATTTTCTAAAGGTATTTTTTAAGAAAAAAAAAACTTTATTTTTATGTAACTCAACAAAAAACTCCTTCAGTTGCATTTCATTATTTTTCAAGTATAAATTGATTTACGTTTACATTGAAACAAAGCATAATTGGATATTATTGTCATCGGTAACTTAAATCTTAATGTTTACTGGAAAGTAACTTCACTTTAAACTAAATTTTTACTTTATTAAAAAAATTCAATTCCAACCAATCTGGTTCAGATTCCTTAGGATCGTGCTAAACATGAGCGGTTTTCTTGATTTTATTCTTCATGTAATGCACTTACACGTTAACTTTACAGAATAAGGGTTTCATGATAGCATATTTGCCCTTTGTTTGTTGCTTTATCTAGGAATTATTTTATCTTTTAGAGATTCAAAGTGAATAGGATACGGAGATAACAATAGACATTATTAAAAAATTCATAACATTAAGAACGTCAAAACCGCTTTTTGTTTTAACCTTCTCTTCTATATTGGTAATATAGTAGGGAACCGATTATCCGGAACGATCGGGACCATCGCTATTCCGGATAACTGATTTTTTCGGTTTTCTGAATCGCTACAAAAACCTTTTTTTTAATTGTAAATCCCAACTAAAAAAAAAATTTTTTTTGGAAATAATCTTAAAAAGAAGAAAACACGATGGAGTAATACACTAATGATTATTTCCCAAATGATTGTAAGGTAAACATCTTTCAAAAAAGAAAGAAAAATCCTAAAATCTTCTGAGGAAAAAATTTTTTTTTTTAAAAAATGGCGGAAAAATTTATTGAATTTCGTTCCGGTTTTTTGGTTTTCTGATTTCCGGATAACGGGTTCTGTACTGTACAATAAAAAATTACCATCCAGTATCGTAAAGTTGTAGCGATTATGCTAAGGTAGTTATTAGCTCATTAAGTTATATTTATAGTTATAGGATGATTAAAAATTAAACCCTAATAGTTAAAAGATTTTTCATTTAATATACTGTTGTTTTATTAACTATTTTTAAAGTATCACACGTTTATCAAAAGGTACAATAACAAATGCTATTGAAAATGTAAGTAAAATATATTAATTATAAAGTTCACTATTAGCAAAGTCTTTACTTCATAGCATAGTTTTACACCATCATTCTACATCTGAATAGTCATCCAAAATTTCTTTTAAAAATTTCTTTTTTAAATTTAGTTTAAAAAAGTCTAAAAATAAGTACTCTAATTTATAGTATAGTAGCACTATAATTTTCGTGAGAAATATTTATATATTATAAAATATTTGTTACATAGAAAATTATTAAATTCTTATATTTTTTTTGCTTTAATGTTATAATTCTTGGCTAGGTACTTATAAACGGCTGGTTGGTAAAACTAAATTTTTCTGGGTATCTGGAACTGGCCGGGTAACAAGTAAATTTTTGCGTGGAACCCAGATCAGGCAAACTGTTAGGATTAGGTACACCGCTTGTTAACGATAAAAAGGGCATTATATTGTACACCACAGAACTACCTAATGCCTAGTACAAAAGAAATCAAATAAAAAATGATCCTACTTTCAAGCAAAATTTCTAATAATTAGTTTGGCATTTATTTAGATTTTATTCATTGTATTTCAAGTTTAGTTTTAAATAACAGCAATATGTTTATTCCTAATTTTATTATTATTAATAACAAAATTCATATTATTGATAAAATTAGGATTTGTTGATTTAAATCATAATTTAAATCAATTTTTTTTGTGTTTATATTATTTATAAATATTGATTTTAAAATTTAAAAGACAGTGTTTTAAATTATTGATATTTTATTATTTTCTTTTCTTAGTTTTAAAATTTATTTTAAATAAATTGCTGCATTAATTAATTTTAGTTAACGAAATTATTTTCTTTCTGGATGTGTGTTAAATTCTAACTCATTTGAAATTGCATATTTAAGAATTTTTGGTTCTTGAGATTGTAAGTACAGATTAACATAAATATTTAGTGCTGTCTTAATACAGGCTTGCATAGCTGTAGAAAGTAATAAATAAACATGAATGTTTTTCCAAAAAAAAAAAAAAAATGCAAATGTTAATTAAAATTCTACCTTTTGATTGAAAGAGCATGAATTAGAATCTAAGTTGTATATTATTGGTGAAAAATGTATATTTCTAAAGCTTGAGGTTATAATATAAGGAAATTACCCTAATATGCCAAAAATAGAAAAAAAAGTGCTGATGAATTCAGATATTTTTTTCCTTATATAGTGTCATTCTTCCCTTTCACCCTTTCAAACTCTTTTTGAAGCAGTAGGGTTATTAACTGGTATTTCATAGGTCCCAACTGTTCGGAATTTTTCGGATTTGTCCCTAATTTTTAAATCAAATCTGAAAATCTGATACTTTTATAAAAAATCCGAATTTTCGTAAAATTGCAGTATTTTTGCTTTTAAATCAATCCCTTCTTCTGTTCGCTGCAAGCACGCTTCCTGTGAATATTGTGCAAAAGTAATTTTTAGTAACTTTTTATTGGAAAATACTATTCCAATATCTGTTGCTGATTATTTCTCTAAATTAAATCTTAAACAACTATTATTTTTTTAAAAATTTATTGTAGTATTTAAGCACTTGTTTAAATACTACATTAACTGAAATATTTGTTTTAGGATTTTTTTTTCCTCATAATTTGTTTACAGTATCTTTGACATCATCCGATTTTCTATAATGAAATTTTGTGAGAAAAAATTCCAATGAGTACATAGATTTTTTAAAAATTTTCATTAACTTTTTTTTAGCTTAAAATGAATATTTTAATATCAAACTATATAAATTAAATATTTATTTTTTTTGATGAATGACTACATTTATAAACACAATCTGTTACATTTATTTTGTCATTTTCAAAATCAAGAGCAAAAAAAAAAAAAAGAATACAATTTTAAATAAAAATTATGGTTTACTAATTGAAACTTTGTTTTAATAGTTAAAGATTGTTTAATTTCATCATGCATTTGTTTCAAAATGGTTGCTTGTATTCAAAGCTATGTATTGTAATGAAAAATTATGTTAGTAAGTTAGAGCTTCTAAAATATTGTTGTAATATAGTTTTAATATTAATTTAATTTTAATTAAACATTTATAAAGTTTTTTTAATTATAAATTAAAGTTCTTACAATGCATTTGAATAAAAATGAAAAAAAAAATCTGATTTAAATAGAAAAGTGTGTTTTTTTTTTATTTAAAAAAAATCAATAAAATCAGGAGCCCTGGATAGAATTAATAATAATGATGGGAATAATAATAATTATAAAATTACTCATAACTATAAATAAATTTAATGCTTTTATTTCAGTTTTTTTTTCTTTTCCCCTGAATATATTTTCAAAAAGATAACTTATTGAAAATTTTAAGGCACTGATTATCAAGAAATTTTAAAAATAGTTTTTTTCATGCTAGTTAAATAATGGCTTTAATATTCAATTTATTTAAGCTCTCACTAAAAGTAGTTAATCATTACTCAGGTCTTAAGGACATTCTTAAATTGTGAAAGAAAGTAAGATCTTATTCAGTTCGTACAGTAAATGATGCTTGATGACTTCCTATGTGTGATCTCTTCTTTGGGGATTACTGAAACCCAACATTAACAAAAGGAATCATTTGTTTATTTATGTTAAGCATAGAACATCATTGTGCTCCCCTATTCATGGTTCAGTTATTTCTACGTAGTGCTACCTATGGTCAAAGCAAGGAATTTAAGAACAATTTCAAGGCAAAAAAATTTTTCTTATCTCTGGAAAAAAAAACATTTTTTAACAATATTTTCTTTTATATATTTCCATATTGATGCAAAAAGAAAAAAAATTATGTAAATTAAAAGAAGAAAAAAAGTTTTTGAATGTAGCTTAAGAAGTAACTTCATAAAGATGTAAAAATTACCCTAAAACGCATTCACAATTTGTTTTAAAAATTATTCATAGAATTAAAAAAATAACTTGTTGAGTCAGGTAGATCAGTTCGAATGCGATCTGTTCAGTTATATAAAACAAAAAGCTGTTGGGCTGTAAATAATTGAAAAAAGTAATATAACTTCTATGGAATAATATTGAGACATAGATTGAAGCTGGCAACGGTGCTAACGGCGTTAAAATGCTACACCAAGAAATAATGCAAAGAGCAGAATGGTATTTATTTGACACATAATGGAAAGAGTAAGTGATTAAATTTACAAGAAATTAAGCGTCTAGATCCTGAGAAAATAAGCATAAAAAATTTCCTTCCCTGTCAGAAATAACCTGGACCAAGAGTTAAAAAGAAATAGTCTGGCATTTTGGGGGGCCTTTGTCAAAACAACTTTAAGACTCTGCCATAGTTAATAGTAGTTTTTGGTGAGTGGTAACAAATCTGTCTCTCAGCAACCATTAACTAAACATTTTAAATTGTTTGATGATCAGAAGAATGATCATGCTAAGATGACTTTTAGAAATTTTGTGTGTATATATATATAAAATTTATTTATATTTCTAAAGAAAATAGTTATATTTATAATTTTTTATTATTATTATTATTTATTTATTTAATTTTGAAGAAGAACATGAATTTAATAAAACTTCTGCAAATTCCAAGCTTTAAAACACAATATTCAAAAACAAAATCCATTTTATTTTAAGATTTCAAATATTTTTCTTAACATTAAGGTAGTTCAATATTAAAATGAAATTTTTGGAAAGGTAACAGATAATACAATTTATTTTGTCATTTCCAAGGTTTTTATTTTATTTATTTAAAAAAAAAACTAAAATTATGCTTTATTATTTTTTAGCCAGTTTTCCAGTTGTTAATGATGATGCATCTTTCTTCCATTTTCAGAAAATTTGAATCATCCGTATACATTATTACTATAATTTTTTTTTTTTTTTTTTAAGATAGTAGTATAAGGAGAAATGTGTTTTAATTAATTATTTTTAATAATATTTTCCTAACAATTATATTTATAAAATTTGTGTAGTTGTAAATTAAATTTTTTTACAGTACTTATTAAAAAAAAAAAAAAAATCACGAACTCTACTTTAAATACTTAAGACAGTTAAAAAAACTGTTAATAGTTTTTTTAAAATTATTTTAAAAAATTTGAAAATAATTTAATTTAAAAATTTTAAAATATTTCAGAAAAAAAATAATTGTTTTAAAGTTTTACGCATACAAATGATGCTAGTATTGTGTCAAATGATATTCGAAAATTGTCCTGAAAATTTCAAGCAAATGTATTAAGATTAACAAACCTCTCCAAAACTTCATTATTTTTTTTAAAAAAAATTAAACAGTGTTTTAATGTAAATTTAAGTTATTATTGATTACGTTTTTAAAAATACAGGTCTGTTTTAACGATAAAAAATTTATGAAGGTTTCGCTAATAGACCCAGATTTCTTCTTATATAACTCCTATTATGTTATAAAATATAGACTCTCTTAAAAATATACTTAATTCAAGAACTTAGTTTTACTTTTCTGAGAATGACCCTACTATTTAATTTTAAACGCTTTCGACCAAATTTTTAAGTTTTTTTATATTTTTATTTATAAACATTAAGATTTTTTTTATTCCTTGATGTACAATTTTAGAACATATTTTTTCTTTCTCCCTTTTTTTATTTTTATTTTCGTTAGAATTTCTTTGTGGCTTGAAAGAATGGAAACTGGAGAACAAATTATATTTCCCGCAGACGATTACCTATCCTTAAATGTTTTATATTCTTAGAACTACGGCAAAAGTTTCTTAGATATTTATACCCGGAGCACATTCTTGATGTATAATCTTTTTCGGCGTTTTAGGGTGGTGTCCTAATCTAAAATGATGATAACGCTTAGCGGACGTGGTTTATTGTTGAATAGACGCGCTTCAGTTCTTCTTTCACGCGTCTTTTGCTTCCTACTCAAATAATCTCTTTTTCTTAAGTTTGTTCTATTTTGACTTTTTCCACGGATCGGCAGCCACAATTCACTTCGCGGACATTCCTTTTAAATTTTTTTTTTTTAAAAACTTAAATAAGAATGAAGGAAATCAATTCAGTCTTCGTGCTTTTCACAAACTGTATAATTCTGAATTGTTATTCACTATTGAATACGATCCTTTTAAACGTGTTAATCTTTGTGTAAACTTTTAGTGAATTTTTTTTATTTGATAATTTACATTTAATATAGTTGAACGAGATTACGCATTTATGAGTTTAAAAATAAACGATATTCAGAAGAAGATTGTGGTTTAAAAACTTATTTCTGTTGTTAAATATAACAAGTTGTGTTAAAAAATATTATTGCTTTAGTATGAAATTTAAGTTTGTTTTTAAAGGTGCATTTAAGGGTGTATTAGTTAAATCTTTAGTTTCATTCAAGTAGTAGATGTAAACCAACTATTTCTAAATTTTTAACAAACTTAAGACTTATTTTAAATTGAAATCGTTTTATATTTGACGAAATTGATGCTGTTTCGCAGATTCGCTTTTAAATTTAAATTCTTCACTTTTAAATTTCGAATTATGATTTTGATTGATTTAATTTTTGAGGCTGTGTCTCTACCTCAAATTCTCACCACTTGTAATAGTGGTCCATGCAATATTACAATTTAACTCTATTCAATTTCTGAATTGCGTTATGTATTTTACATTTGAACGATCTCCATTTTTGAAATTGCGGTAGCTTCACATCCTATGTTTTTAGTCATGCTATTATTAGCCAAATAATTGTAACCAAGTTATTTCGATAACTTCGGTAGCAGAAACCTTCCAGCACTGCAACAGGGGCTGCAGATTGTCACACCATCTGCAGATTATATAATTATATATATATTTTTTTTTATCTCAGATTTCAATGATGATAATAATAATTTGCCATGGCAAGACAATGTCCTTTTTCTTTTTTTTAAACTTTTGAATCAAATAAGATTAAGTGAAAAAAATTAAGTAATTTTATTTGAATTTATAATTTTTTTGTGCTTTTAAATGCATTTTTCAAGGCAAACAGTTTATTTCTTTTAATTATTATTTTCTACGAATATAATTAACACCTGATTATTTTCTAAAAAATATGTTTAAAATTTACAATACAATTTATTTTTTTTTTTGTTATGTTTTTTAAAAAAACTTTTCAATAGAAAAGCATATTCATCCGAAATTGAATCAAAATAAGAATGGGTATAGATTAATTATTGAAAACTTTTCCAAGCCATTGAAATAGACTGGACGATAAGACGTCTGAAATACTTTTATATTGTATTTAGGTTTAAAGCCCTAATTTAAATAAATAAATGAATGAAAAAAATTTTAGTTGAATGACATAAAAGATAAAAATTTTGAGTCTTAAAGATTATGGCAATTATTATGAAATAGAAGTTTTACATGTTTTAATTTCATTCGAAATGTTACCAGCATCAGTTTCAAACAGTCTTATAATAGAATTCTATAAGATAAGAAAATTAGTCTGACAACAAAACTAAGCTTCTTTGACTAATGTAGGCGGACACGTCACTTTTTTTTACATGAGCCTTTCTACTCATTGAGCACTGACCTGTTTCATTATCAGACTTAGTGTTTATTTTACGTACAGACAACTATTTTTATAACCTTTGTCGCCAACTTCTCTTTTTCTATTTTAAGAAGAAAAAAAAAAGAGGTAAAAGGCTTTTTTAGTTTATATGAACTGCCCAATGACTCCCAAATTACAGCAAAGTAGTGCGATTTTTTTCTTTATCAATGAGAAATATGTTTTTTAATAGCATAATTTATGTAGTACGAAATTTAATTTTAAAAGAGGAATTTTTTTTTTGTTGATCTTTTTATCATGTAATAAAGTACTTTAAAAAAAAATATCAATGATTTCTGGGCGTGTTCCCGTAACACCTGCCTCTTTGGGTAATGCCAAGTACAATAAAAACTAGTAACATTTAACTTGGCTTTATTTTACGAAATTAAAATTTATTTGACATAAAAGGAGACTGCTTTTTACTCGCATTCCCGATTAATCGCCACGTAGGGTTAGTTTGTTCACTCTTGAGGAACTATTGTATTTTACTATTAAAATCTAATTTTCAATTGAATAAATCACTTTAACTATTACTATACTATTTTATACTATTACTATCACTTATACTATTTTTTCCCCCATTTTAATTTTCTTATAAAACGCGTTAGATCGATAGGAGAGTTTAGTTTCGGTCATAACTTTAGTTTCCGACTTGCAAGGGTGCCACGGCAGACTCAAAATGTAAAAAGTGGAGACAACTAAATAACAAAAATCTATTAAAATATTTTAAAATTCGCATTTATTTTTGCAATCTTATTGAAAGTGAATGCAAAGAATGTTTTCGCTTTAAATATGAATAATTTTAAATGTAAGTCATGGTGGCAGCTTTGATCTATGTTTTGATTCAATAATTAAATTGATGAATTAAACAAAAATTAATTGTGTCTCTACCACTGCTTAAATTTTTAATCGCCCCTGGCATCCCTGGACTTGTAAGTAAAGTTGAATAAATCATTTTGTGAATTTATATAATTTTTTGATACCATCGTGACACAAAATTTTTAATTCTTTAAAACTTGTTAGAATAGACTTGTATAAAACTTGTTGTAGGGTAGTCTCACAAAGAATAGTTCTAAGTAAAATTTCGATTTTGAATAAAACTTTTTTATTGACTTTTTAGCCGATATGTTTATTTTGAGAACACTTCGTTGGTTCCTGAGTTATTTTCAAAAAAGCGTTCGATGCTGAATAAGAGAAAGTAAAAAATTGCAACAACCGTGATGTGCAACCGAAAAACGCGTGTAGCTTTTATTTGAAAGGTGTTTGATTCTAATTCACGTTGGCCAAAATTTTATTTTTGTTGTCTCTCCCCCCCCCCCCTTTGCGCAATATCCGCCAATTTGGGGAGGTGGAAATGCAGTAAGGATTCCTAGTTATTTAATTATTACTTTTTGAGTTTTTATATGTCAAAAATAAAGATTATTTTTTGTTAAACAAAAACTAGTGTGAGTAGACGGCAGAAGGACGGTGACTTTTTGCAGCCTCGTCCTCTTTACTTTAAAAATAAACAAACTTCTCATGTTTTGGCGTAATTAAATAGTTTATTGGCGAGTTTTCGATGTAAAGGAAGTACCATTCTCGGTGAAATACTAATTTGTTGTGGCTACGTACTCTTAGGAGAAAGATAAATGGCCTTTTTTTTTAAACATAAATTTTTGTTTTTGTAATTTGTGTACAATCCTGGAATATTGGGTTCTTACAATTTGAATAAATGATTATGCCTAACCATGTGATTTAAATCAGATTTAATTGGATACCTGCATGCGATGTCAAGCGTGTGTGTCGAATCTGATTGGCGTTTGAATCGACGAATGCAACGATTTATATACGATGACGTCACTTGCAGGTGTATAAAAAAAACAATTCTTTTAATTTTTAATTAAAAAAAAACATTCTTTTTTCCTTCTACGGTTTTTTAACACTCTGCCTTCATTTAAATAAGGGGAAAAAATTAGAAAATTTATCAATTAATTCTTAATGGTTTGTAATTGTTTCAAGTTAACTCTTCACCAGATATTATTTTTTTTTATAAACATAATCAAAATCTGCCCTTATAACAATTATTTTTCATTTGACTTATAAATATTAATACATAATGCACAAATATACATAACCCCACTTTCAAAACTTAATGTATTAACTTGGAATTAATATAATGATTTTTCTTGATTCAACATGAAGAAAAATCACCTTTTTTAAACAATAATTTGAGCCTTAATGTTTATTTGTTTAAGAACAGGTGCAGAGAACAGGCTGGAATAACTTTGTCTTTCTTTTAATTTCTTAATAAATAAGTTTTCAAATACAAATAAAATAAGCATATATTAAGTATTATAACAAAATATTAAAAATATTTTTTTTTTTATTCTTTTAGAAAGAATATTTTTGTTTTATAAAATATACAAATGGATGGATTAAAATTTTTTGTTAGTACGTAGTTATAATTTAATACATACTACAAAATAATGATTTAAATGTAAAAATTCATTACATTTCAAACCATGATAAAATACTGAATAATATGAAATTAACATTAAATTATTTTGCATTATATATTTTTACTTAATAAAAGTTAAATTTTATTTAATACAAGTTTTATTTAATAAATCAATTTATGTATTCACATTATTAATTATTGAATTCACAGCAAAACTAATTTTAAATACTTAACTAATAGCTTAAGTATTTAAAAACAAATAATTAAAACAGAAAACAGCATATTTTTTTTTTGCTCTCAATATTATGCTTTTATTTCTAGCCAAAGAAGGAATTAACTTGAGAGCCTTTTATTAATAACAGCATGAAAAGATGATACAACATTAAAATTAAGCTATTTTCTATTTCAATTCATTACTTAGTTATTTTCCCATGAAAGTTTTCTCATTAGCTAGAATTATTCTCTTTTGAATTAAAATTTAAACTTAAAAAGTATTAAACGAGATAATATCTTAACTCCCCCCCCCCCAAAAAAAAAATAAAAAAACCCCGACTGGGTTGATTATTATTATTTTTTAAAAAATCTGGTTTTTTCAAACCCCCTGGGTCCCACTGAGTTACAGTAAAGCAGCAGTACCCAAATGTTGTTCCGTGAAACCATAACCTATAGTTCCTGGAATAGTTAGTAGAGTTCTGCGAATTAGCAATTTTTATGACTATTGATAAGTTTTGAAACCTCTAATTATATTTAGGTCAAACCTATAATTCATAATTTATTCAATGAAATAGAAATGGTATTTTTAAAAGAAAATATAAAATTTCTGCTAATAATATATTGAACAAATTATGAAAAAACAAGAAAAGAAAAAAAGCATTTAATATTCCATTTATATTTCTTATTATGCTTTTCAAATCAAAATAACTAAACTCTTTAATAAAGAATTATGTTTTCATAATAACCATTTACAACATTTATAGCTGTATTTTTAATTTTGAAGTAAACCATAATTCGTCATAGTTTAATCCTTTTAAACTTATATCTATACACCAGAAACTAATTGATTACTAAACTAGATATAGCACAAGGACTGCAAATTTAACTTTACGACATAAAACCTAGAAATTTAAGATTATTAATGATAAAACGATCAAAAATTTTCATTCCTCTAATTAAATATTTTAAATATAGTCTTTTAAATGTTATAGCACTCACAATTAATTACCTTAAACTTAATTTATAAAGTTGTGGTTCTGCTGAAAGAAGGTTTATTATTTAAGTGTTGCACAGCTGGAAAAATTTAAAACCACAGAATTGGAGTATTCATTGTCAATTTTTTACTTTTTTTTTTCAGTCATAAATGCAACTATTTATTTTCTCTTAAATGCACAATACCTAATTGATATAACTGTACTGATGATGATAGTTTATTTCTCTTTGTTTTATTTTAGGGCAAACTTTATATGTTTGATAAAATTTTCAAACCTAATGCTACACAAGAAAAAGTATATAATGAAGCAGCTAAAGCTATTGTCAAAGGTGAGCCTCATTTATTTCTCTTATTGATGACTAATATCCCTTATTCTTCTTGACCACTTGACTGAGTTCACTTCTATTGTCAATAATCAAATTTATTCCATTTAATGAAAGGTAGTAAAGCCTTTCCAACTTGACAATATATCTAACTAGCAAAACAAATCAAATTTGTCTATTTGTTATAGAATGCTATTCTAAATCGTAAGTTGACAAAAAAAAAACTTTTTAGAAATATTTATATGCTATTAGGTTAAAGTATTAGAATTTCTCTGATTTAGTAAAATAATTAAAAATTTATCTAAACCTTTAGAAACTCCTTTGTGAGTTGACCACATAGGGAAAATATAAAGAACTTGTATGTGTTTTGAAAATGACAACAAATTACTCTGGTTTGTATGACAAAATGAATTTAAAATTAGGCTTCATATTTGTATTTTGTTCCTGTGCACTGGCATGCTAAAAAATTAGATATGTATGTGTATTTTTTTTAACAAATCAATTTAATATTATGTTTGCATAACAAATTTTTATTCTGGTATTTAATTTAATTTTAATGCTGTATTAAATTTTGTCTTCTTAAAAACATTTAATTACATTCATCGATATTTTTAATGGTCACATGAATACATTTCAATGATATAGGAATGATTTTAAAAAAATGACTTATCCATCTATATAAGTTGACGACAACAATGCACCATAACTGGTCAACTTCACTGTATACATAAACTTCACTGTAAATTTTTATTTTTATTAAAAGTAGTTAAAAGAAGTAAATGAAAATAATTTTGTGTTGAATTGATGTAGAGAAATTTTGATTTTAATTCTTTGTAGATAATGCTGCATCATTTAATAATCACAATTTTTTTCCTAATCATAAAGTATTTATTTTGTATATATATTTTTATTGTAAAGATTTGAATTATTTTAAATAAGGACTAAGAAACTTTTAAGAAAGGTCTCAGAAATTCAGAATTCTTGGGTCCTAAGGACTCATTCCAAGGTCTAGCAGTAGCACTAGACTTAGCTTAAATGATAAAATTTCTGAAAAAAAAAAAAAAATAGGTACCAGTTTATAAAACTTTCTCAAAGCCAATTTATTGAATCTCATAAGTAACAGTAAAATCATTTTTGTATCATAAAACTGTCCTGATATTCTTCCTCATATCTGCAATCTTCTTTTATTTCTTCTTTTTTTTTTTCAAATCCTTTTTTAGATGATTATTTTATAATATTTCTAAGACTGTTACTGAAAAAAAGATGCTTATACACTTTCAAAATTACATAAAAGTAGGCATATAAAACTTTAAATACTTGGGTTAATAAAGATTGAGGTCAAATATTAGTCATTTGAATCTTTAAATGTGTCTGGTTATCACCGATTAGTTTTAGTAAGGTTATAAACATTACATTATTCCAAGATATAAATTTTTTTTTTGTTGACTTGTTGGTCTATCAGCAATGTCATATGTCAATCCTATTGTTTAAGAAAGTTGTATTAAATTATATAATAATAAAATTGCTGCTTTTCGCTCTGCAAATTAGCATTTAAACAAAAATATTTTTACTTTCTGAAATTTGCTGCACCCAAAATAGTTTTCATTAAAAATCCTTTCTTTTAATTTTTTTATTTTACTTTTATTATAGTTTCTGGTTGCAAAAAAAGTTTTATATCTTTTATTATCTGTTTTTATCTTTAGATGTACTCATGGGATACAATGGTACTATTTTTGCCTATGGTCAGACATCCAGTGGTAAAACTCATACTATGGAAGTAAGTAGTTTTAGAAATTTTTTTCAATTAGACATTAACTCTTTTCATTGTTTTAAACTATTTTAAATAATGTGTATATTTTTAGGGGGATCTTACCGATTCTGTAAATCAAGGTATTATTCCAAGGATTGTTAATGACATTTTCAATCATATATATTCTATGGATGAAAATATAGAATTCCATATAAAAGTAAGTCAATAAAAATTTTTTTTGATTGCAATGTATGCTGTAATTATTAATTATATATTTGTTATTTTATTATATATTTATAATTTAATTAAAATTGATAAGGAAATTAAATCTGTATATTATTTATATGTCTTAGTTAAAGTTACTATCAACCTTTTCAAAAATATTTATTTGTCCTACAGTTTTGTTATTTAACTTGGCTGCTTGTATAACTGACCAGTTTCTCTTAAGTTTTTCACTCAAAGTGCAGTTTTAAAAAGAAATAAGTGGCTTTAATTAAACTTACTTGATCATATTTTGTTGTCTACTCAATTGAAATTTGTGGTTGAGAGCTACCATATGACTGCAAAGAATTTATGTCTTAGAAGTGGCAAAAGTTGAACATTTTTTCATAATTTGTATTAGGTTCAACAATTAAATATATAACAAATATCTATAAAGTTAAAAATGTATTTCCAATGGCACATCAATAGACAATAAAAAATGGAGAAGATAACAATAAATTTATAGATGAAAGCGAGCAGTCCTGTAGTGTTCCCAGATTGATGTCCGAGGACTAAATAGATGAGTTGATGCGACTTGGATGTTTATTCAGGCAATTGTGTCGAGATATCAGATGAAACATGATGTCAGATTTCATCCCAGGCCACTGAGGGACATAGAGAATCTGTTCAAGCCATGGTTTATTGGAATTGCGATTTTCGAAAGAGTCCCTGAAGATGTTCTTTATTAGACATTATTAAAAGGAATTCTGGATTTAGATCTCTGGAGGACAGAGATCCCTTTTTTACCAGGAAATCGGCCGCCTCATTTCTTTGGATTCCACAGCGGGCCGGAATCCATTGGAAAACTGCAGTCTTATTTTTGCTGGCAAACCAGTGGAGAAGATTTAAGCAATTATCACTGGTTAAAGTTCTAGAGCTGCTGGGTGTATGAATTGCTTGAAGTGCAGCCGCGTGCACGTTGAATCAGATAATAAATGTAAATTGAAATAAAAAAAATTGAAATTTTTAAAAATATAAAAAATTATAGTTATATTCTACTAAGTTCAAAATATTAATGATAATTAATAGCTATTATTATTACCTATTTTGTTGATTATCTTAAAACATCCTCTCAGCTGGACCGCTTTGCATCCAATTAAAAATCTATAACAATTTTAAACAATCTTCTGTGTCACATTTCTTCCTGTGTAATCCCTCATTTTAATGACACATTTATCTTGGGGAGAGTCATCTTTCTTTCATCGACAGCATCTGCAAGCTTGGGTGGGCCTTATGTTATTTGCTCTCAATTTAATATCTTATAATATCTCTTAACTTATTGTAGCTTATCTTATCAACTTAATATCTTATAATATCTCTTAACTTATAATATCTTATCTTATCAATTTAATATCTTACATATCAACTTAATGTTCTTTAATCCATTGATTGCAATTTTGAGGTGGTGTTTGCAGGCAAGAATTTAATTTAGATATTTTTCAGACCCTGCTAGTTGTTATGTATGCACTACTATCTATAAAATGATAATATTCTTTTTCTTTCAAATAAATTTGTCCAAGGCATTGATTTCTGTAGTATACACTGTTTTTCAAAATTTCACGGTTTATTGGAAATTTGTTTTTTGAAATAAATATGGAATGTGATTTGTTAATGCAGAAAATTTCAGAAATTATGAGATAAACTGGTTCCGATGTATTATATTCTTGCTGAGGAAAAGAATGTAACATCCTCACAAAGTTTTTTTAATTTTATTTTGCCTCCTTGAGTCTGAAGTAAAAAATACTCTATTTAAATAATGATGAAAATATTAAAAATAAAAATAGAATAACTGACTTAAGTATTGAAAAAGAAAATTTTTTGTTAGACATATTAGAAATTTGTGATACCAATATTGCAAAAGTTGATGAGGTTAGATTGTATGTGTATTTAATTAAATTTAAATTGTTCTTTTTTTAAATGCTTTAATACCTTTGGAATTATTTATTACAGGTATCATATTTTGAAATTTACCTGGACAAAATCAGAGATCTCTTAGATGGTAAGATATTTATAAAATTATTGTGGACATATTTTATATACTTATTTCAATGTTTTAATTAATTGTTTTTTTTCTCTAGTTTCAAAAACTAATTTGTCTGTACATGAAGACAAAAACAGAGTACCTTATGTTAAGGTGAGTTTTTAATTTTTAATTGTATTAGATATATTTTTCCCTTATCTGTAATATTTTTTTATTAATTATCAAATTTTAACATGTCTTAATAAAATAGTCAGTATCATCTGAGTTTCTTTCTAATTAGTTATTATTATTATAATTATTTTTTAAGTAATTGATTCATTATTGAAAACATCAGAACCTTACCTCACTTAGCCTTAACCATTAACTATTTAATCATTTTTTTAATTAATTTTTTGTTGCTTATCTTAAGATTTAAAGTCTTTATTTACAAATATACTGAAATTTTTTTTCTACATTGAGTACTTTGTAGATTTGTAATGTCTTCAAACTTTCGTATTTGGTGATAATTTTCATTTTTCGCAAGAATAAAAGTGATTAGTTTGAAATGTTTCGATATTTTGTTTATATATTCTTTTCTGCATTGATTCTAACTCATTAAAAATACTAAAAATAATTTTATTTTTAGCAATCAGAAATATTTCTGCAGAATTTCACTTTTGACGAAAGAAATTTGGGATTATGCAGTTTAATTTTTATGCTAATGAGTTATTTTTCAAACTATGAGCTGCTTCACCTTTCGAATACCAGGCAATCCAGATAACTTAAAAAATAGTTATTAAATTATTGGGTGTGGTAAAGAAAAAGAAAAATAACTTTTGGGCAGTTTTAATGTACTTGTTTTGATAAAATGTAAGCTTTACAGGGAGGAAGAAAGGATAAAATCTTTATTTAATTGATAAGCATGGAGAGGATTAATGATTAAAAAATATTGCTGAAAAATGATTCTGTACTTATAGGCAAAAATGAGAAATACTGGACATTTTTTTATCCCTATCAATTTGTGCCTCTTTTTAAACTCAAACTTTGTATTTTAAATTTCTTTAATATTTTCAATTGCTTAATGAATTTGGGTAAATTTTAGCCCAAATTGTTTCGTAAAAAATATTCCTTCAAGTTCTTATAAACTCTTCATTCCTTTAGGGAGCAACAGAAAGATTCGTCACTAGCCCTGAAGAAGTAATGGAAGTAATTGATGAAGGAAAATCAAACAGGCATATTGCTGTAACAAGTAAGTTAATCAATATTATATAAATTGATAATTTTGTTTAATATTGTTAGTATAAGTTCTTGGTCCTATGAAAACATTTACTTTTAAAAAAACTATAAGCTTTTAATATTATAAATGTATTTCTTTCTAGACATGAATGAGCACAGTTCTCGTAGCCACAGTGTCTTCCTCATTAATGTAAAACAAGAAAATCTTGAAAATCAAAAGAAACTCAGTGGCAAATTGTACTTAGTAGATTTAGCTGGTAGTGAAAAGGTGACTCATCTTTCTCTTTATAAAAGTCCCAGATTTCATTCTCTACATGTGTATTTATTCTATGAGCGATATGTATTTTTTTATTATTTTTTTTATTGAAAGAGTGAAATGTTTGTTATTCTATTTATTAAATAATTACTTTTTTTAGGTCAGCAAAACTGGAGCTGAAGGCATGGTGCTTGATGAAGCAAAAAACATAAACAAATCATTGTCGGCTCTGGGAAATGTGATATCAGCACTTGCAGATGGCAATGTTAGTTTATTTGAATGTTTTTTATTAATAAAAATTAAAGATGTAATTTTGACAACTACTCAGCCCAAGTCAATGTATCCAAAAAATTTTAATTTTTCAATTTTAACTTAATCAATATTGGGCAATTATTTGTGTTTTCATTATCAAGTCTATATATTTTTTTATTTGGATCTTTAAATTTAAGTTCTATAGTTTTTTTAAAGTGTTTGAGAAATTGTGATTTTTACAAATTTTATCCTGTATTACCATTAAATCTGTATAATGTAACAATGCAGTTATTAAGATTCTACTTATAAAATTATTTAAAATTTGTATTACTTTCATTTATCTTAAAATACTTTCTTCATACAACATTTCCTAAGCCAGCATAGCAAAGAAAATTTTTTTAAAAATTAAAGGTGAAGTTGTAGGCATTCCTTTGAATTAAATTTTTCTTAAAATTATGCTTAAATGTGTACGAAAGTGAAACCTGTAATGTTTATTGTTAAGGTGTATATAGCATGTAACAACTATTCAGATTTTATTCATTTTAAAATAAAAATTTTATAATGTATTCAGAAACTAAATGAAATAGAAGGCTTAAGTATTATTATGATAGTTCATACCTTAAGATTTACTTCATGTGGAATTTATGACTTTAAAAAACTTAAAATTATATTTCAAGGTAATTTTTTTGGAAATATAGCAATTTAATTACAAACTATGTATTAAGTGTATATTGTATTTTGCCTTGGGACTAAATTTGGCGACAAAAAATCTACACCTTTGGAATTTGTCCATCAGCAATACAATTCATTGTATTCCTAGTACCATGTTTGAGATATTCTAGGGATTTTTTTTCTTCCTGTTACATGCATCAGGCTAAATTTTTAACATCATTTTTTTTTATAATGTTTGTGTTTAGTGCAGTGCAATCACTTCCCTCATATATGCAATTCAACCAATTAATGAAATAGTTACACTTATAAATATTTTATTCTTACATTGAAACAAGTTTAAAAATGTATGTAGAAAATACTTTGAGTAATTGCAAACTCTGTGAACCTTCCTTTTCCCCCCCTTCAGATTTCATTTCTTTTCCTTCTTTTAAAATATATTTAATTTATATCTAAACAAAATTATCTGAAGGAAACTTAATGTTTATTTTATGTTTTAGTATTAGGTAACATATTTCTTTTATAAATGCTTCACAGAAATCATTAATAAGATGGTTGTTGTGTATTACCATAGGCAGTAAAAAACTAGTAAAATATTTAAATTATAAAGATTTGGCAAATGCAATATATCTATGAAGTAACATTTTCTTTAACTATACATATTCTAAACATACTTTTTTGCTTTGTAGAAATCTCATATACCATATCGAGATAGTAAACTTACCCGAATATTACAAGAGAGTTTGGGTGGTAACTCTAGAACTACCATTATCATTTGCTGTTCTCCAGCCTCCTATAATGAATCTGAAACTAAATCTACATTGGAATTTGGTCGCAGGTAAGAATTTATTTTGAACTTTGTTAAAAAAATATTTGCATTTTTTTTATTTTTAAACTTTCAAAAAATTTAATGAACTATATAAAACATTTTTAATACTCTTTATTTAAATTATATATATTTTTTTCAACATTCTTGTAATTGTTGTAGATTGTTGACTATAATTTTTTAATTTTATGATTATTAACACTAATTTATTTTAGTAAGGAATGGTTTGACTTTGTGCTATATATATGAGTGTGAAAACAGCACAACTAAGGTAACATAGATAGACATGCTATAGTTTCTGTTCTCAAATAAAGAACCTTCTTTGGTGTAGAAAGACAGAGGGTTTTATTTCCTATTTTTTCTTTCATTCTGTGTTTCAATACTGAAGGAGCACTCATCATTAAAGAAATGAAACTATACTATGCCTGTTAATGTAGCATTATATGTTCTCTTTTTATATTGTTCAGCTTCATTCACACTTTTTCATATTCAATATTGTCGTGAATGCTTATTAGATTATTACATGATTTGACATGAATTAGTATTCTTTTGACTGTTTTAAATTGGCACATTTGCTTGTCAGTACTATTTGCAACTGATAATTTGCAATATTTATGCCATGATTTTGTATATATACCTGTTTTGAACAAAAGGTAACTAGAACTTAATAAAATGCTATAAACTTATAATATTTGAACTGGTATTTCTGCCATTCAGCTAAACTTATGTAGTGACCCCAACTCCACACAAGAAATAGCTTTTCTATATTTTACTTCCTTGTAGATTAAAGGCTGTATTAAAATTTCAAATAATATATTACTGTTTCAAATAACAAATTACTGTATAATAAAATTTCAAATAATATATGTATATTAAGTCTTTAATTTATAAAAGATTCATTGGAAAATAAATTATTTAGTGATGCATAATCAGGAAAGGCTTATAAAAAAAAATTTCACCAGTGCTCTGAAACTTTTGTATTTTGATACTTTATTATTTATTTATACCTTATGTTGTTGGGAAATTCAGCTACCACTTTTTACTATGCAATCAAATCTTCCTCTTCCAAATCGGTGAAATAGTATCATTAAAATAATTTTTGAATTAAATTATTTTTATGATAAGGCAAACTCTAAACTAGATACGAGGTAGTTAACTGATAAGGCTGATTGTTTAAATAAAATTTTTCAAAAATCTGAATCTGTTTTTGAATTATTGTGTTTTTTGTAGAGCGAAAACTATAAAGAACACTGTCATAGTCAACGAAGAATTAACTGCAGAAGAGTGGAAAAGAAGGTGGGAGAAAGAAAAGGAAAAAGTTACTAAACTCAAAGCTCAGTTGTCCCAAGCTGAAGCAGAACTTAACAGGTGGCGAAATGGTATGTTATTTAATTTTTTATTTAATTAAAAATATCTTTGATCGTTGTATATTTACATTTTCTTTTTTAAAAAAAAAAGTTAATTGTAATCAGTAGTAAGCATTATACTTAGGTTTATTAAGCCTATTTTTAATTGTGGCTCAAAATAGGTGATAGGGGTGGCTCAAAATAGGTGACTAACTTTATAAACCAAGTATCTTTTATAAAATTTAATCTTCAATAAGTAACTGTTATTGTGAAAATTAGCAAAATTATTAGGTTTTTAAATTAGTAACTCCAGAGTGTCAGTTTTTTAATTTCAGAACTGGTGCTTATTGCATAATTTTTTTCTTCTCAAAAATCTTAGTTTAATGTTATGTATATAGAGTTTTTAAGCACAGAAACAAGGTTGGGGAGAACAGGCCAAAACTGCTAGATGGCTATAAAAACTGTTGGCGTTTGTAAATCTGCTAATAAAGTGGTCAATATGCAGGTGGTCTAATGGCGTGTTGCCAAGGTGAAGTTGCCATTTTCCATGATTTCGGACGTTTTGGAATGCATATCAATGCCATTGAATGAATACTCTAACAACAATTTGAGTTCAAGAGTTCAGTCACTGGCAGGGACTGACAAAATATGTAATATTTTAAGAGCCCGAAAAATTTTTAGGAGCCATCATTTCGAATTATTATAAGGTTATTATTTTACTGCAAAGTAAAGAAATATCTTCTTATGGACATACTTGACCCTTTTTTAGTTTTACAAGTCATATCTGTGTCTTTTTGATGTAAAAAAGTTAAATATTAAATTAAACAAATTTAATAAAGCTAATTATGAAAAAAAGCACTAACGCTGTATATAAATTAATGTTTCTTTTAATGTATACATTAACATTGCCTTTGAGTTTTATCATTAAAATACTATTTTTATCAATTGATATAATTTTGTGGCAAAGAAATGATCAGTTTAGACTTTTTTTCCTAATGAATTCTATTTAAATAGTTCAAACATAAGTAGCAGAATAATGTTAAAAAAGTTAGTCGCCAAGGAGATTTTTCTAGCCCCTTAGACGACCAGACTAGCATCCAGGATTTGTCAATCCATGGTCACAGAAGTCACAATCTCATCAGTGATGTCTGTTCATCGCCTTCTCTCTTCCTGTACTTGACCTTTTTAAAAATTAATCCAGTAAACAATAACCATAGGCTGTTTATCATAAGAATAGTTTCTATTCTGTAGTTGCCAGAGTTTCACTCAAAACATCCATTTTGTTTTATGGAACAATGTTTTGTATCTGTGACAAAAATGAGTATCCAGGAAATGCCTTTCCTTACTCTTCAGATGTTCGGATACATCTGAAGCACAACAATTCCAACGGGTCTGAACATGCTGTGAAGTGCATTTTCTTCACAATAAAACCACTTATTATCGCAACAAACTCTGTTAATAAATTTTTTAAATTTCTCATTACACCCAGGATCTTGTTAAATGAGTTCTCACGACCTACAAGTCTTACTGTGTATATATTGTATTTAGAAACTTATTAAAAGTAAAAAAAAATGCTGAAATGTCTTTATTTCTTTTTAGGTGAATCTGTGCCACAAGATGAGCAGCTGCTTTCTAAAGATCTTGATGTTAGTACCTTATCATTGAGTGATACGTCATCGGTGACTAACATCCCTCAACAAGTGTCTGCTGAGCCAGTTGGCAATGCTGAAAGGGCTAAGTTTGAAGAGGAACGTATACGTCTTTACAGTCAAATGGATGAAAAAGATGATGAAATAGCTAGGCAGAGTCAAGAAGTAGAAAAACTAAAGGAGCAATTAGCTGAACAAGAAGAGGTAGCATTTCTTTTAAAATGTTGCAATATTGAATCCCAAATTTAGACGCCTTGAAATTTAATTGCTAGCTGTAGATATATTTAATAATAATTTTATTATTGAACTAAAAAACAATAGTAGGAATAATTCTGCTTTTGATGTTATTGAATAAAGTTGAGTTCATACACAAAATCCAGAAAATAGTTACATTCAATTATTCTGTTATTGATGTGATTGAATGAATTTGAGTCTTGACTCTGAAGTCCAGAAATTTAAGAAATCAGAAATATTAGCAGTTCTGAGCATTCTGGATTTAGAAGTCCTATACTGTGCTTGTATTAACTGGAGTTTAATTTAGAATACATTTATATATTGTTGAAAGATTATGTCGCTAACTTTAATTACATTTCAAATTTAAATAAGTTTGCTCTTAAGCTATTCTGCACCAGTAGTAGTTTTTTTTAATTGGCTTACAGATAGATAATTTTTGAAATATCTATATTTTTAAAGAATTAAATTTTGAATATGTTCATGCAAATTCAGTTTCAAAAAATGTCAAACTATTAGCAAATTTTTAATTCTGAGAATTTTTTTAACTCTTTGAGATTTTTGCTAGCTTGTAGCTTCTAAAATAATCAAATATATATTCGAGTATGTCATTTTTGTCAGATAAAAAATTATGCTGTTTGATTATAACCAAATTTTATTAAAAATATGTTTGAAAATAAAATTATTTCTCAAAACCACAAATATGCAGTAATTGTCTATCATATAATGACTTAAACTTTACTTATCCTAACAATATTTTCATTTAATTTTTCATATACAAGTCTTATAAACCTAGTTTATAATTGTGATCACATGGGGGAGGGAAGTCAAGTTTATATACAAAATTAGATTATATAGTGCCTGCTATTTAATATGATTGTATCAGTTGTAGGTTTTCATTCTATAAAGCTGATTCCGTTAACCAAAATTCTACTCTGCACTGAAAAAAAGAAAGTGTTTCCTCAGTTTTTCACATTATTACACAATCACGAAATACACAATAGAATTCATTAAAACAAATTTACATGTAGTTTATTTTTAAACTAGAAATCTAAATTATTGTCAGTAAAAGTATTTATATTCAATTTTAATGTTAATGAGGTTAGATTTATTCAACCTTAAGTCACTTTTCTTTATCCATTTCTTGTTACTTGTGAAAGTGATACAGAAAACTATACTTCATAATGGGAAAACTTGATTAGTTTGAAAAATTATAAAGGTGGGAAAATTCTGAATGCTTCGAACACTCAACAGACATCCATTCTTAAGAATCGTAAAACACAAATGAGGAAAATAAAACACAAAGTTGCCTATGTAAATGTTTCCTTATAAAATTAGAGTGATAAACAAAGCAAGAAAAACCACGGTAGCCAAGATAAACAATGATGGCTGAAAATGCAAATCAAGAAAATGTTTGATTGAATGATTTTCTTGTCCAACAGAACTCAATAAATGTCTTTTTTATTTAATGAACTCTTTAATTTAATTGTATTTTTTTACAGTTGATTACTGCAAATCGCAAAGATTATGAGCTTTTACAACACGAGATGAATAGACTTCAGCAAGAAAATGAGTCTGCTAAAGAAGAAGTCAAAGAGGTTCTTCAAGCATTGGAAGAACTTGCTGTCAATTATGATCAGAAGTGTCAAGAAGTAGACAGCAAGAGTCGCGAGTTTGAGCAGCTTAGCGAAGACCATAGCCAGAAATTGGTAAGTCACTTAAGCATTTTATTTTTTAATATTGGTGCAATTTTTATTTCTGGAATTTCTTTAAAATTTTATCAAAATTGCTTGTGAGCAAATTTTCTTTTTCTTACTATTTTCTCTCTTTTTCTAAGTTTTTTTCCTTTTTCTCAAGTAAAGTAATTTTTTGTTGAAAAATAACCACATTACCAAAAATTTTCTATCTGACACTTTTTTCAAAATGCATAAAAACTAAAAACATCAGAAAATACAGAGATTGATAAAGATCGAGGTAATGTGCTGGCAATTTAAAATTTTGGTTGTATCTTTTTTTAGGGATTTTTCGAAGTAATATTTGTAATCATAAGTTTTGATTATTAAACTGAGTTTTCTATGGTGGTCAGTTTTGTTTTCCAAGTCTCTCAAATTTATTTTAGTATATTAGGTTGTCACAGGTGGGGAATTAGGAGAATTATCAGAGAAAATCAAATTATTGATAAAATGACACAATAATTCAGAGGTTCATCATCATAGAAAATATTATTACATGGCATATTACTATTTTGAGAATTCAGTCATTTTATGAAAAATAAACTAAATTAACAATTTTTCGTTATGAAATTTTTATGATAGATCAGTATTTTAAAATCTACATATCATTAAGACTCAGTAAAATCATTTGATTATAAAAAATTATATGATTTTTAGTAGAGTGTATGTTTTATATGGGATTTGTTAATTTAATTGTAGTAAAAACCTTTTTTTATATTTTAACAGTTCTATAAATAATTATAAAAAGAGATTTTTCTATATTCCTTTGTAAAGTATTGAACCAAATTGTTTAATTTCATAAGAATGTATCACATTTTTTTTTCTACTTTGCTTTTTATTTTAATTTCTGCCTTTGAAATGGTGTATTAAATAGCTTAAAAATTATTACTATCATTTAAACAAGATTACAATTAAAAACTGTTTAAAAAATTATGCTAATATTCTTTTTTTTTTCCCTTAAAAGTTTGGCTTGAAAGAAACCTATTTCCCACTGTTTTAGAAATTTTTCATCCTTGGCTTGTAATAACAAAGCTTATTTAAGTGATTTTTAACACCAAATAAACAAGCAACTATAATTAAAAATGTCCTCATTTATTCTCAACAAATCAGTGCTTGTAATAAACAAGTTAGTTTTATTTGACCATAATTATCGTTTAAGAGTAAATCTGATGCATAATTTATAGTGTATAAATATTATTTAAGATTTATTAATGAAGTCATTGAATTTTGTCTTTTAGTCAAATCTTAACAATACCATGAATGAATTGCAACAACTGAAGGATAACACTATGCATCAAAAGAAAAGAATGACGGAGATGCTGACGAATTTGTTGAAAGATTTGGGTGAAATAGGTGTTGTTTTAGGTGGGAATGTGTCTGATACAAGGGTAAGTTCTGTTGTGAAAGTAATTTTACTTTTTAAATATGATTTAAGTAATTTCTTACTTGATCTCTACAAAGATCTAGTTATAATTTATATTTTTATAGCATTTTTATTTCTTTTATATTATACATTTTTGTTTTATTTTATTGTTAATGTTGTACTAATGGTTTGGAAGCATCTTTAGATTAGATCCTAAAATAAAATAGGCATGTGTGCACTACATTAGTGCAAGATGTTTCAAGCAACTAAACAAGAGTGCATACAAAATACAAGTGTGCACAGTTAAATAAAGTCATGTTAAAGCTTAGAGAACAGATTGTGGTTGGTAGTTTTCAAAAATGATTTCAGAAAGAATTTTTTTCCTTCTTATCATTCAAGAAAAAAAAGCTGTGTACTGAGAAAATTCTGATGTTAAACACTAAGTGTGTTAATTTGACTTAGATTTATCACAATATATATAATCTAGATAATTAAAATGTTGAAGAAGAGTCAGCCATTGTAATGCTTGCTATACAGTGAACTCTTTTATTCCAAGTGTGGATAATTTGAAATTTAGATAATTCGGATAATGTTGGATGATATTTCATGCTTAAGTCGTTTAAAATTGAATTCGTTTTGAAACATTCCATATAATTAAAACAAATTATCCACTCTAATCCTTGATATGTAGTCTTTACATCCAGTTAACTCTCTTTAATTCTTTTGTGGATCATTTGAAGGGATTTATTTCCCTAGAGTTTCCCATTTATGATGTTAAAATTTGATCTTAAAGTCAAAATGTTTCCCACAATTTTGGTAAATCTGAAGTTTGATTCTAAGAAAATTACCAAATTAAAAAAAAAAAATTTTAAATTATTATTTATAGCGACATAGTGATAAGCCACATTCTAAAGGTTGTCATTTTTACATCTAACTAATCCTTTGTATTCCCTAGCAGCAAAATAGCATCATCAATGTGCATGAATCTTGACCCAATAAGGGTATAAAGAGCCATTATTTTTCCGATATTGGCCCTATGTCGAATTGTCTGATTCACCCGATATTTTATATCCATTATTTAGCTAATATAGGTTCTATATTGGCCAATGTAGGCCCTATATAGGTCATTCTGGGCCAATATTGAAAAATCTAGACATCCCAATATTGGTACCACGTTGCATGTTCTTATAGGACTAATACTGAGCCAATTTTGAACCCTAGCCCAGATAAAATTTTTGCTAGGGTTGTTTCTTGATGAGACTTTGCAAATTTTTGGAATTTCCACTTGATATTTTAAATAGACATAAGCCTTCTTATTTTTATCACAAGATTTTTTTTAATAAACACTTTAAAAATATGGTATGTTATTATATTGTCTCAAGCCCATCATACATGCAGTCTGCTTTTGACTTTCTAGTTTATCATAATATTTTCCAACTTATTAATCAATTTAATAATTTTACCATAAGTTTATTTCTTATGTTAAAGTAAATAAAATTCACTTTTATAGCATACTTTATTTTTAATGTTGTTAAGATGAACTTTGCATAACTCAAGCATTTTTATATGCCTCTGTATTTATATGCATATGTTTGGTAAATAAATTTATCTCTAACTATCTAATGGCTAATATTTTTAGTTAAAATAGACTGATTGCTTACTTTACAAAAGTGCCTATCTGTGTTTATCTGGCATGCACAAGTTATTAGCGATATTTATTAAACTGTTATGTAAGTTATTTGCCTGTTGGCAGGCATGGACATTGCAATAAAACTAGTGAACAAAAATCTGTATTAATTTTTTTATATTTTCTTCAAATTCAAAGGTTTAACCTTACTTATCTGCTAATTTTAATAATTTAGCTAAGTTACAGTTATGTTAACATGTTTATTCTCAAGCACATTTATATTTTCTAGGCGGCTGGAGAATTGTCAGGAAAAGTTGATGAAGAATTTACGGTTGTTCGCCTTTATATCAGCAAAATGAAATCAGAAGTGAAAGCTCTTTCATCTGTAAGCTATTTATTTTTTGTTTCTAATACTTCAATTTTAAGCAAAGATCCAATGAATTTTTTTTTTTTTTTTGCAATTTAAAAAAAACAAACTTACATATAAATCTTTTCCTAAATTTATACCAAACTTAGTAACATTTTTAATTGTAGAAATAGAGTAGTAATTTTTTTTATTCTTCATATAAAATTTATTCATATGAATTAATTTCTTTTTTGAAGGACAATGAGTTAATTAGTTTCTCTTAGTGCAAAGTGAATGATGCCTGTTTACAGGAGAATTCCCATGGAACCTTACTTACACAGAAATTTAAAAATTTTAACCAATAGTTATTGGTTCACAGCTGCCAACTCTACTGAATTTTTGGGTAAACTACTTAATTATGCCAGCTTCTCCTGGTCTATTGGTTTAATGAAAATTCTCCTAGTTTTTGTACACTTTAGAAAATTCTCAAAAATTTAGTAGTTTTTTTTTAACAAAATCCACATTAAAATAAAAATTTTGCACAGATTATTGCTTGCTTGAATATGTAAGTATTACCAATACATAATGCAGCTAGCCTCATTTACAGTAATCAGTTTAAAACTGATTTGTTCAAAAATATTCATTTAATTTTTATTCAGTCCTTTTTTAAATTAATTAAAAAATCTTTTAATGAATTAAATGCCTTTTACTATTTAAAATTATAAGTAAACATAATACATGACATTTCAAGTTCATTTGATATCAATCATAACTGGAAAATATTACGGTTTTACCATTTTGATAATGACTATAAAAAATTCCTGAAATTCCCTGTGTGTGTAATATTTAATGCATTAGACAGCATTTCTCATGCAATTTATGTTATTTCGCAAAATCTGCTGAATTTTTTCCTATCCATGTTGGCAACTATGCTGGTTATTTATTATGTGTTTGACTCCATAAGGAGTGAAAATGTTCCATTTGTATTTTCTATCAATTTAAAAAATTGAAATTTTTTGATGAACTTGAAAGTGTTTAATAGCCAGGACCAATTTTTTGGAATCAGTATGTTATTAAATGGGAA
This sequence comes from Parasteatoda tepidariorum, assembly GCF_982258835.1. Classification (NCBI taxonomy): domain Eukaryota; kingdom Metazoa; phylum Arthropoda; class Arachnida; order Araneae; family Theridiidae; genus Parasteatoda; species Parasteatoda tepidariorum. The sequence continues at coordinate 69,974,661 of NC_141762.1, read as the reverse complement.
GAAGCATAAATGTAAATTTTTGTTATTGAATTATACTAAAATATTGAACATTAGCTAAGGTGCTGTGGTGTTAGAGGTTAAATATGTGGTACAGAAAATTTTCCCCAGCTCCTGCAATGGTTTCCTTAATTTTCATAATCTTTAGAAATCTGCACTTTTTTTTTTAAAGCTCTCAAGTACTTTGATCCATTGGTTGAATTGAACTTGTGATGTCCAATAATAAAAACATTGCACAGATCCCATAACAATTTAGTTCCTCTAAGTTTTTAAGGCAAACTTGGTCTTGGGAATGTGCTGGTTATTGTTTTTTGGCTTGAATGAAGTTTTCTCTACTGATTTATAGAAAACTCTAATAACCAAGCCTCAAATAATCGAGACTCAACTTTAGTTGGATTTGGTTGTTTTGTCAAACTTATTTCATTTTTTTTTAGTTTAGTTGCTATTTTTTTTTCAGTATTGAATTAGATAATTTCTTTACTAATATTTATAATTATTATTTGTTTTAAGACCATTGAATATCTTGTCATCTATTTATAAATTGCTTTATCTAATTTAGAGATGCAGTCAATTGGAAAGTTCTCAGGTTGACAGCAATAAAAAAGTTGAAACGTATGAGAAGGATCTTGCAGAATGTAGACTTCTTATAAATCAGGTAAAAATGTTTCAAAATGTTGTGAGTATTGTTTAAGAAGTTGTCTTAATATGAGAAACTATATATTTCTTTATTTGGTTTTTTTCTTTATTTATTTACTAATTTTTGCGCAATAGCTTGTCTTTGTCTATTTTTCCCTACTAAACAGTAAGGGTTTGATTTTATCAGAAAAGCATGTTAATGTTGTACTTAACTATTTTCAGGAAATCGTTATCAATCGTTATTCTTTTAACTTCAAGTAATATGTTAGAAATTATGAATATTTAAATAAGGGCTGGGAATTTACAATGCTTTTTTGGGTAGGAAATCTGCATCTAAATATTATTTAATTTTCAATTATGTGAGATATAGCTAGGAAAGAAAGAAAAAAAAACGAAATCAATATTTTTTTATTATTTATAAAATTTAACCAGAAAAATAAAGCTCCTTTCTTATCTAAAATAATATTTAAAATCCTGTTTTAGTAAGAAGTCAGATAGTAGTTTCCATACTCTAAGAATAAATTATTTTGAAACTGTGTTTAAAATTTTTTGAAGTAAAAATGTTGTATCTGTTGAAATTTTTAAACTAATGTATTTTCTTAAGAAATTTATGTGAGAATGTTAGATAGATTTTAAAAATGTTTATTAGTATTATTACGCAGAGCTAAATAATTGTTAAAAATATAATTATGTACAGCAGCATTGGTAGAAAAATTATAATTTATAGAGAAGCCATATAAAATATTGTAATGAATAAACGTCATATAGATATCATTTATCTTATATGAAATTTTCTACTTAATATCTAAATGTGTATTACATTACAAATAATAAGTAGTTATTTCATTAATGCTTACTTAGATTTTATTTTTATGTTGACAGTATGAAGCGAAAATGAAATCATTGCAAGAAACCATTCGTGATAACGAAAATAAAAAAAGAAGTTTAGAAGAAGAAGTAGATGCCCTTAATGAAGAGTGTGCTAAACTGAAATCAGCAAGTAAGAGGGAGAATTATTATTTATTCATATTAATATTTACTTTATTCAAACTTTACTGAACATAATGCTCTTAAAAATTTGTGCTTAAAATTTTATAAATGTTGCAGAGGAGATGCATATTATGGCATCAAAAGAAAAGCAGAAGGAAAAAGACAGTGCTGAAAAGATGAAAGAGGCTTTGGAACAGCAGATAGAAAAACACAGGGAAGCTCATCAAAAACAACTAGCCCAACTAAGAGATGAAATTGCAGAGAAAAATTCTCAGATTGATCAGCTAAAAGAGTATGTTTCATTCTGAATTGTAAAGCTAGAAATCATATTTAGTATTGAATATTATCTTATCTATTCCAGAATGTTTTCTTTATAGCATATTTGAATTTTTTTTAAAAAAATTGTCAATTTTATAATTTACTTATAGTATTATTCACTTATTTTTTTTAAATCCTATTTATTGTATTTAATGTTTAATAACAACTTGACCTTTTCAGTGTCAATCAGAAGCTTTCTCTGGCCCAAGAACAACTACAACTTGATTATAACAAGCTGAAGCAGGATGAATCGGATAAAACTCAGAAACTTCAAGAGTTTATGTAAGTAGAAATATTTTAATGCAAGGTGTGTCTAAAAATTTGGTGAATGCATGATTATTTCAAAAGTAATGTGAATCAGAAATGCAGTTATCCAGGGTGAATACTATCAGGAATTGGCATGGTGCAAAGATGCGGATTAGCTTGCTATAAGCTTGCAAATGATGTCCATCCAAAACTCGTGTCGAATTGAAATAGCGGTACAGATAAATAGGGTTTACGGCCAGTAAAGCGATAATTCTACAAATCTCGCTAAAATCATATGCATGGACGACAAATTTGTCGCCTTGAAATATGTTTTTAATTTTTAAGATGATACCATACCAAAGAATAGGTATTTACGTTGAATTCCGTACATTAAAAAAATTTCTGTACTAATTTTTTGTTCAATTTAATTGATATTTAATTGATATAAATTCTAACGCATTTCATTCAATATCTTGAAACGTCAAATTTACATGTTGCACTAGGCTTTGCATTCATGTAGTTTTTCATCAAATTTATAATTTTAGATAATTTACTTTTAATGCAATATTTTGTTAGTTCTTACTTTCTCTGTTTTTGTCATTTATTTATTGGTCTCAGCAGTTTAAAATCTATGGTGAGTCTATTTCTGAATATTAGTTTAGCCCTTTTTTACTTAATTTCATTAAATATTATCATAATGGAATAAATAACTTAATTGGTTTTTAAGTGTTATAGTTGGCAATGAATAATTTTTGATGTGTTGCATAACATGGACTTAGTAATTGCAAAATTCGAATTTTTTTTTTCCTCAATTTTGTCTGCCACATTAAGTTTTTTAACAACTAAATAACTGTCTAGGAGTTCCTATTGGACCACTAAATTTTTATTACTGGTGTGATCCCTATAGATAAGCATTAAGTTTTGTTACAAATTTACTAAATGTTCTGTGAAATGTGTTTGTTTGATGTTGGTCTTGGCATACAGAACAAATGATGTGAGTACAAAAGTGTTTACAACTGGTTTAACGCTTTTGAAAAGGAGAAAAAAAAAACAAGATGAACCATGCTCAAATTAAGATATCTGACAATTTCAAGCATTTTAGACCAGTGTTGTTAGAGGATTCCATTAGATATAGAGGAAATAAAAAAATTATCTATGATAATTATTTGCATTGATTTGGGTTAGTTCAAAACCTATTCTCATTTTGTTCTACATTTTTTGATGGCATGTGACATCTGTTTTTCAATCAACCAAGAACTATTCTTTCACTGACTCCTTCCTATAGCTCCCTTCCAATGCAAACATTTTACCCAAAAATTTTGCCTAGCTTTCTGGTAATACTTAAATGAGAATATTGGTATCTTGTTTTCATCATTTATTTTATGTATCCGTTCACTAATATTTTTATGCATGCCTTATATTAACAACCAACTATGTAAATTAAATCTTCTACACCTATTTCAGATTAATGAGTGAGAGAAGAGAGCAAGCTCGTCAGGATCTCAAAGGCTTGGAAGAGACTGTGGTATGTTGCATTTCACAAATAATAAATTTTTTTCTTGTTTACTACTTATTTTCTTTTTATCATTATTACAAAATGTTATAATTTTATTTTAATGTGATATGAAAATAGAAATAATCTACACAAAAATGTAATGAAATTATTTATCAAAGTATATCTTGAGGACCATATTTTCTATGATTGGCTAAGATGGTATTTCTGCCATTGATATCACTCAGTACTATCAGAAATCTATACCTTTGCAGTTGACTCTTAGTGTTTGACTTTGTTGTAAAGACACTAATATTTTGTTGAGCATATGAAGCTTAAAAATTGGTGGGATTTAAGATGGCTAAAATATCCGATTTTCTAAGCCGTACCCATATAGACTTAATAGTAGCAAGAATAATTGAGTTATCTTGAATTAATTGGTATAGTTTAAAAGGACTCATTTTCTTACCATACCAAGTTATAGGTTTTGGAAATGCATTAACAAATTATATCCTGCAACTAAGAAAACATTTTTCACACCCATTAGTACCATAGTATTATACTTATATTGGACCAGTCAGTGTTTTAGGACTGTTACATTCAAATCATTTGTATTTCGATTACTCTTTTAATTGCACTATGTATTTCTAATTGTTATTTTTAAAATTTAAAATTTTTTTTTTGCAATAGAGGTAGTAGTGCGCCTATAGAAAACCATAATTGGCAGTGCATAACAGAATTAGAGCAATTCTGAATATAAAATTATATGAATATTCATACAATTTTATATTCAGAATTGCCAATTGAAACAATGATTTGAATATGTTTCATATTCATTGAGGTATTCCAGTGATCTATTTTTGCTTCAGACATAATTTACAGTGCTGAATGATTTGCTGTTTTGATAGGTAATACCCATAAATTAGTAGGCAGCATAAACTATTACAGATTTTGTGTTTTTAAACTCCACATTGAATCCTATTGATTTGAACAAATATCTTAGATGTAAGCAATTAAACACTTATGAGTATCAAACACTTTTTATTTGAAAAAAAATTTCATTAAAAAATTATAATTTTTTACATTTTTTAAAAATGTTTGGAAACAATTTTTTAATTGTTTCAGAATTATGTCTTAATAGAAGGTGGGTCATAAATTCTTTATACTGAACAAAGGGATGAAAACAATGCCTTTTTCATGAAAAAAAAGTTAAAAATAAAATATTCATGAATTCCAAATTATTTTTGTTGGTGAGCACATCTATTGTGAAGTGAGCTTAACTTTTTAATGTTAGAAATACTGTTACTGTAAAGTCATATTCAAGTTTACTTGCAAAGTACAGTGTGTGTAAGAAAAACATCCTTAATAAACAAGAATCAATAGGGTAACAGAAAATAGTGATACTTATATGAAGACCCATTTGAGTACTATAAAAGTATTTTGAATTGGTATATGTTTCCTTAAATGAGCTCTCACTATATTCTTAAAGTAGTAATTGAATTATACTTAAAAAAATTTTCATATTACTTTCATCTACTTTTTTAGGCTAAAGAACTTCAGACTTTACATAATCTAAGAAAACTTTTTGTACAAGACCTTCAGAGTAGGGTAAAGAAATCGTCTGTTGGAGATGACAGTGATGATAATGGCGGTAGTTTAGCCCAGAAGCAAAAGATCTCATTCCTCGAAAACAATCTAGATCAACTAACCAAAGTCCATAAACAGGTATGTCCTTCTGAAAGTTTTAATTTAAAAATCTATATTTGTTTCTTTTTTATTATTCAAGTTTCATCATAATTTATTAATTTTTTTTTTTACTATTTTAATTATGTGAATGTGTTAATAATAATTAAAATCCACTCATGCACTTTATTTTAAGTAAATATTAAATAAAATTTATGCATTTATTATTATAAATTCATTTTTACTAATTGGCCGAATTCGGAATGATTGTAGCTGGTTAGAGATAATGCTGATTTGCGCTGTGAACTTCCTAAACTAGAGAAAAGGCTGCGTGCAACAATGGAAAGAGTAAAAGCTTTGGAGCAGGCTCTGAAAGATGCTAAAGAAAGTGCTATGCGTGATAGAAAAAGGTGATTTTTTCTCTACATAACTTTTTTTTTAATGTATCTTAAAATTGTTTTAATTATGTCTTTTCTGGAAATCTGATTTCTTTCAAAAGTTTGAGGTTTATTTATAAAGTAGTATTTCAATTATGGTGTTGACATTGTGTTTTTTTTTATTTTCAACAATAATTTTTGCTTAACAGTATACAAATTTAATTTTATTATGATACCAGCTACATGATAATGAGTATAAAGATATTTTAAATACACTTACACTATTGTTTTAGATAGCCATGTTTCTTCACCCCCCATTTTTATAACCTATTTTTAAAAGCAGCATCTAATTTTGAATCATTAGCTATATTTATTGTTTTATTAAATTGATTACATTGATTTATATTCCTTAACTAGCAGCATTTAACATGTTCTCAATGCTGCTGATACAAATATATTTTTTTCTTGCTCAGACTAATATGACCTGTTCCTTCTAGCGAAAGGGAAGCCATGATGATATAACTAAACTTAGCTTCTAATAGTTAATGTTAAGATGATTGTTGCAAATCAAATAATTGCAAAATATGATATAGCAAGTAATTAAATGTGGCTTTGAATATGAGTAATTAAACGGGCTTTGAAAACTATTCGTCAGATCTGTCACTTGAAAGCAACAACATAGAGACCTGAAAGGTCTCATGTTAAGTTTAAATATGACAGCATTATTGAAAATGAAAAAGTAAAAGAAAGAAAATAGGCAAAAAAATATTATCAAATTCAGTTAGCAGAAATATTTAGGTATAAAAGGTTTGATAATCAGAGTTCTATTGTATCTTCATCTTTTTGATCTCATTACTACTCTTTGAATTGTTAAATGATATCTGAACCGTTAGTTTAAACACTGAGTTAATGATATTATTTTAAGTAATGCAGTATTTAGTTTTAATATATTGATGTTGCCAGTTTAAGTCTAACACAAAAGATATTAACTTGGATTTGTATTGCCATGAAATCCTCTCATTAGTTACTCTCACTTAAGTAGGTGTTGTAATTAATATGAGTATACTGTGGCAAAATCAACTTCAATAGTAGAATTAAGTATTTTTCTTTTCTTTTTTTTAATTTAAACAAGTTTACATGTTCAAGTATCAACTGTAACTATGTTGAATAATAAATCTTTTAATTGAATTTTATCTTTCACTTTAAAGAGATTTATACATTTTTATTTAGCAGATTTTATTTAAGAAAACAATCAGTTTTTGTTATTTATAAATCATCTGGAATAAAGTTGTTTCTCAAATACAACTTCTTAGTGTTCTTCATAATTATTCAATCGATAAAATAAAATGTTTATTTTTCAAATGTGGAAATTAAAGAATTTTTTTAATTTGTAAATTTAGATATCAACATGAGGTTGATAGAATAAAAGAAGCTGTGAGACAAAAGCAAATTGCTAGGCGTGGAAATATGGCTCATATTGGTAAGTGCTAATTAATTTGCTTGAATAAATTTGCGAGTGTAGTTTTATACTGTTTATTTTAAATGCTAAATTTTATTTCTAGCTAAACCCATCAGGGCAGGACAGCCTCACTCTGGCAGTGCAAATCAGGGAATCAGGCCTAATCAATTCCAGGGTTCAGGATCTAACATGTAATTATCATTATTTTTTTTCCATATATAAATATCATGATGTTAAACTTTAACTCTCAAATAATGCTAAAATCAATCTTTTTATTATTGAACAGTTTAATTTTTTTATAGAAAAACGGAACAATTGACATTTAAAAGTAATTTTAAACTCTCTGAGCATTATTTGAATTTTTAGGATTTTGAACAATGTGGATGGATACTAATTGACATTGAAGTAGTTAGAGACAAAATAAATCCTTTGTTTCTTAGTTATATAAAATGGTAACTCACTAAATAATTTTAACACTTTTGGATTTTTTGGAACTCTTACCCAATCTGCAAGCTTTCTTGTATAAATAACATACCAACTTCCATCTTGTTATTATTTCCTCAACCCTTTTTTATTCACCGTTTTAGTTTTTTGCTTTGTTTGAATGCAAATTAATGAATTGGTCTGTTTTTTATGACTATACAACAACAATGCTTAGACTTATCAACAAGTCCACTTTAAACTCTTTTAATTGAGATAGTACATAAGTTAAGCTTCTTTGTCTTGAAATTGATTTGACACAAAAGTTTCTTTATTTCCAAGGAAGCTACAGAAATTTAAAATGTGCAAATTTATTTAGCATATAGTCGTTTTTAGTATATGGTCGCTGGATATATTTTCATTAACTTAGTGAATGTCTTTATCGCATTTTTTTTATTGATAATATGAATTATTTTGTTTGAGTTTTAATAAAAGTGATTAATATGTTTTTTTTTTCTTCCTTTTTTTAGGAATAGTGGAGGTGAGTGACTTTGGTGAGATAAAATGTATTTCATCTTCATTCTGTTGATATAAATTGTGCATATTTAATTGACTATTGTATAAACTATTAGAATGTCAGTTATAATTCCTATGTATCGTTGCAAATATTTGTTATACTTATGATCCATCTATTTTAGATTCCACAGCTATCAAAGGCGGTCGAAAAGTGATGTCTCCTAAAAAAGGTTTGCATTAATTTTACTAGTCATATTAAATGCCTGCTAAATCTAGTATCTTTACAAATTTTTTAGAATTTTTTTTTTTTCTGCATATAAAGGTAGGAAAAGCAATGTGTGGCGGCTTTAGAGCCAAGAAAGTAGGGAATTTCATCAATCTAAAAAAAAGCAAGGAATTTTATTCTAACTAAAAAAGTAAATAAAAGAACCACCAAAGAGACTTTGATTTGTTTTCTAAATTAAGGCCTATTTCAATTTCTGAAAGAGATTTTTGTTATTCTTGATTTTGGTTTTTTATATCACTTAAAAATTTTAATGCCTTCATATTTTTATTTAATAAATTTATAATTATTGAAATATTTAATCAATTTTTAATAATATTTTTAATCATAATAATGATTTTACATTTATTATGTACAAAATATATTGAATATTTATCATGTACAAAATAATGCTCCACCAAAAATCTTTATCCTCAATAGTAAACAGTATTTCAATATTATCTCTATATCTTGAATGTTTACCACAGTGAGCTACCAGTTTTGCTTACAATAAGTTACCTTTAATGTGTCATAAATAGTAGAAAAAGAAGAAAAAGTGTGTGTTGCTCATTATATCTCTTGATTACTACCTACCTGAATTCTTTCACATAATATGTTTAAGTTTATTCTAATAATATAATTTATGTGCATAGGTAAGACAGAACTAAAAAAATAAATATAGACTGATAAGACGAAAGCATTTGTTTTCGAGACCCCTTACTATTTTGCTATTAACCAATACTGATGATTGCATGGAAGATAAAAATGTCTACATACCCGTATAATAACCTGAATGCTTTCCCTTAAATTTATTCCATTAAATAGTTTTTAATAATTTTTTTTATTTACTAAGAGAAAAAATCACGGAAATTTGGAAAACTTGAAAGAATATTTTTCTCAGTTAAAGTTTACATAATAAATCTAAATATAAAGCTCTTATAGATTTGATAATAGTAATCCTTTTGGTGACTTTTTATTAATTTTCTGCCCCTCAGAAATCATTGGCCTAGGCCTTGATAAAATTAGCATGGCAAGAGCACAGAAAAATCGGAATTGTTTTTTTTTTTATAAAAATTATTAGCTGTGGAAAAATTAGATTAAAATACCCCCAAAAAACGCAGGAATTGAATTTAAGTTTGAGGTACCTTAAAATAAGGAATAAATTTTCCAAAACATTTGCATAAATTCTGAAAGATTTTCTGATGCAATAAATAAATATGAACTGAACGCTTTTTATCCACGCATTTACAGTAAAAAGTGCTGTAGTTTTGCAACATGTTTAATAGCATATTTAATTCGGTGTCATGAAATTTCACAGGTGTCCATCATAAGAAATGATAAGCGTTCCATCTTGTGCTGTAAATAAGTAAAAAAAAGAGAGATTACCCTAAATATAGCTTTCTTTGTTTTTAATGACTGTATTTTCACAATCTAAGTGTAAATCTTAATGGTTCGATGTATCTCATATATACTAAGTAATTAGTGTTAACTAACAAAGTAATTTTTTCCAACAAGTTCGAAGCTTTGACCATTAAAATATGAGGGCAACCACAATCTGAAAAATATGGCTCTAATAGTTTAGGCAGGAGAATGATCAAAGTTTTGGACCACTTAATCTTAATTTCACTTTCTATATATCTTGTCAGTATGTGGTGACTTTTTAAACAAATGTGAAATTTTTGTTGGTAGTTATAAAATTCGCTTATCCATACAAGATTTAAATTTTGAAAATGATTCATTATTATTAACAAGTTTTTGTGTAATAAATACTATTTGTCACATGTTTCGATCTTTGACTTTATGACATTGTAGTGCTTCTACATTGCGCCTGCGATCATATATACAGGGTATCTGTGCAGCTGGAAAGTCATGAATTTCAGTACTGAACAAAATTTGTCATGATTCTAACTATTTTTAAAAATAAAATCATGGATTTAGGTCACCTAAAAATCTAATTTTAAAAATGGAATTTAACCCCCCCCCCAATTACACGGTGTTCCAAATATCTGAATTTGTAACAAAATCCTCCCCCACAGTCATATTTTATTAAAATGTATAATATTTTTATCGTGTTCTTTAAAAAAATGAAGGAAAAAACCTCTTTTCTGGAGCGAATTATCTTTTAAACTTCTCTGATTTCAGAGTTTTTGTTATTTATTATTTTTATTTTATCAATTTAAAATTCCAACTGTAACAAGCCAGTCATTGGCGAATTTTTTTTATTCCGAAATGAGAACAGAAAAATCTGGAGTATTTCTTTCCTTTCCGATGGACAAGGAAAGTATCTTTAGAATATAATTCTGCCGAAAAAAAGAAAAAAAAATTATTTGCTTTTGTATTTTTTTCAATTAATTACTTCCACTATTTCTTTACTCTGTTTTTTTTAAATTTAAAATCTCTAGGTATGAACATGCAGAGTATAACAATTTTGGTTATACCTATCATTTCGATTAATGTTATTATAAGGCTTTTTTAAATTTATTGTGTTTTTGTGGAGGAAATAGTACTTTGTGAAGTCATGAAAAATTCTTGGAATTAGTCATGGATTAGAAAATCTAAAATGTAGCGGATACCCTGTATATACCAATATGATCTTGCTTCAAATCAGGGTTGCCACTCCACAGGAAAAACCTGCAAAATCACCTGAAATAACAGGGAATTTAGAGTTTTTCTTACAAACTGGGAAAATACAGGGAATTTTATTCAGGGTTCCTGTATGGTCAGGAAAACCTGCAAAAGTCAGGATATTCTAATATTAAGCTAAAAAGTCAGGATTTTTCTTACATATTCATAAAGTTAGGAAAATAAAAAAAAAACTATAGTTCATTCAAAGACTGACAGGCAAAAATAAAGTTTCAAAGAAAAATTCTGTAATTCAAAATATGTAATTTCCTCATAATAACATTCCTCTTTCCCTGGTAGAACCTGTCCTGTTAGCAAATTTCCTCCTGTTTATCCAATGATAAGGAATTTTTGATAGGGTTGCTAGGTTTATTGCTCTTTGTGTGAATAACTGGTTTACAGACAACAGTAGCTGAAACAAAAGCAGAAAAAGCAAAAAAGGAATTTTTACTGTTTTGTGAAAAAAAAAGAAGAACAAAGGAGTTTCTTAGAGTTTAATTCACAGCAAAAGAGATTAGATAAATTGTTTTCGAAATATTTGCACAGAGAAAAAAAATGTGAAGATTTGTGGGAGGTTATAAAAATTGTTCTTATCCTCTCTCATGGTAATGCAGCAGTCGAAGGGGGATTTTCAATCAATAAAAGCTTATTGGTTGAAAACCTCAATGAAGACTCAATTATTTCACAAAGGCGTGTGTATGATTATGTTTAATTTATAAATGGAATAAAAAACATAGACATTAATGAAAAAAATGCTAGATGCTGAAAAAGGATCTAGAACAAGATGGAGACATGCATTAGAAGCCAAAAAAAAAGAAAGAAAGAAAAACGAAGAGAGTAAAAAAGCTGAAACTTCTGGAAAACAAATAAAAGAAAAGATAGATGATTTGAAATTAAGAAAATCTAAATTGACGAAAGCTGCTGCCACAGAACTGGATGTTCTTGATTCAGAAATTGTCAAACAAAATATGTTGAGAAATATTATATAACATAGGAGCCCCTGAGTTTCTCCGGAAGCTTACAGTATTACAGAAATAAATTTAAAAATACTGAAAAAAAAAAGAAGATATTTTTGATTTTATTTTTCTCACAAGTGCATAATTTTTCTATCTGATTTTTTTTTTTTTTTTTTTTTTTTGTATATAATTAACTTTTCTTGACTTTTTTCCCTTTTATATTTCAATATTATCTTTTAAAAGAAAAGTCAGTTTGAAGTGAATTGGTGATTTTTAAAAACTATTAACTTAATGTAGCAAATGTTCTAGTATGTTTTAAGCGTAAATATTATTATTTGAGGATACTGATACATATCTCGCAGATTTGATTAACCCTTTATATCCTGACGACACTCATGCATTTGGTTCCACTTAACATGAAATAAAATAATATTTCTATAATCCAACAGATTTTCTTGATCTTTTTATTTAAATAGTTTTCGTATCTAACTACAAAAACACACTAAAAGTTTAATCTAATCATGATAATTAAAAATATGTTTCACAAGTTTTCTGAAAATATAATTTGGGATGAAGTGCTATTACGCAATTCCACTTTAATATATAAGTGTTTATCCTATTCAATATATGATAATGACTAAGTAGCATATTATTACTAATTGAAACTGCAATGTTAAGAGTTTTGTTGGAGTAGGTGGGAAACGGCGGGTCAGGAATTTTATTGTAAAAGGTCAGGAAAAACCTGCAAAAGTCAGGATATTGTTTTCTCAAAATAGTGTAGGAACCCTGTTATTTCTTATTTTCGTCTTTTAAAAAGTGCTGACCTCTCAAAGCGCATTCTATAGGATCTGTAAGGACGATATTTCTGCTAAACTAAACTATTTAATTTATTATAGCGTTATTTGTTTTAAGTAGGTTAAGCTGTTCCTTATTTCTTTAAGTTTTTCCAGCAATTAGTATAATTAGCCCAATCTAAAGCCCAATAAAACTAGTATAGTTAGCCCACTATAGCTCAGACAAGAGCTCAATGATTGTGTGTTTCCTCTTAATATATTGTGTATAATATGTACAGGGAAAACGCATGGAATTTTTTTACAGATTTGAGTGACAATCGTGCTTATGTTCTTAACCTGTATGAAGATTTTTGAACAATAATTCTGAATCAACCTGAACATATATTTAGTTCTAAATTTGCATCAAATATCTGATATTTGTTTATTTTTGCAGAAGAAAGTTAATGTATATACTCCAGTTTGGGCTTTGCCGAAGTTCTCCTTTCATGAACTTTTTAAAATCTTTTGGACACTGAGGACTTCTCCAGAGATGATTCGCAACAAAGCTTATAATTTATACTTGCAATTGTGTTTGCTAAATAGTCATGTCCTGACATTCAGGGCTGTGATGTCTTTCAACCCCCCCCCCTTCTCTGTGTGCTCAAAAATTGGGACAAGGGCAGACATTTGTTGAAAAGAAGAAAAAAAAATTAACATGCTTTTAAGCGTTATTTATTTTATTATTATTATTTTTTAATCAAAGGGTTATCTGACGAAGATGAATTTTAATATTGGATATTTATTTCAATCATGTTATCGAAGAATTTAATTAAAAAAAAACTTGTTTAAACCAGCAAATAATTTTTGTTTATTATTTACCAGCTAAGTGGTGAAATGTTAAGGACTTTGTTTAGGCTGGAAATTTGATATAATCATTGTTGATCAGTACTGTTTTTTCAAAATGTCGCATCAAGTATCCGTTTATAAGATTTAAATTTTTACTTATTTTAATGTATTTCTCTTTTTTAATGCTAAACTTTTTTTTTAGTGTTGGATTTGCCTATTAATGCTTATCGTTAATATGATTATTGGTTTATGTACAGTAAATTATTTATATAACATTTGCTTTTATGATAAATTATTATTAATAAAAATGGTTGTAATGCTTTAAATATGATTAATTGTTATCATTGCTCATTAGTTATCCCTCATCAAAGATTCTAACAGTATATTATAAGGCGATATAATTGTGACATTTTCGTCGATTATTGGTTAAATTTTATTTATGTGATTCTTGAATTTATCTTAAGTAAAACGTGTTACCTAATAATATGTGTTATGCGAAATTAAACTGGCTATGGTGCTTACTTCTTTCATGTTGAAATGTATGGTTTTCCATACGAACATGATTGTGAAGTGTGCCTTCATTGTTGTGCTCTTGTACTATTCAAATAATATTTACTATAATATTTAGACAGTTTTAAAAACTGAACACACCTCTATTTTTCTACATAATAGTGAAATCGGTTGGTGGAATTTTGTGGACACTAACTTTTATACCTGTGGTGAACTAGCTACCTGCATGTCCTTGAGAAAGAGTTAAACCTCACATTTACCTTTGCCAAATCTATGAATTACCTCATGATGTAATGTTTTTTTTTTTTTTAAATTAAGGTGAAAGTGATAGTTATTGGGTGCCAAGTCCAGTCTATAGTGTGCAATGTTCCTTTGAAACTATTGCAAGAGAGAAACAATTTATAACTGACATGTGGATGTTGCATGTATGTTCAACATTCCACTTCTTCAGTTCTGAAATGCTCGTTTAAGTTTTATTGGTATTTATTATGGTTCCAGCTGGCATTTACTCCCACTTCAAACAAATTGACTTTGACAACGAAGTAAAAAATGAAATTTGGTTAATTTTCAAGGGCATGGCTGAGAGCTAGTATGACTCGGACATGCAAAGGTTGTCACACTGTCTGCAAAAATACATTGTCTAATTTTCGGACTATGTAGAAAAGTAGCCGGATGTTCAATTTTTATAATGAAGTAAATATTATAAGGAAGAAAAAATAATTTTTTTTTCTATAAAAATTGTAAATTTTTGAGGTTGCCTTAGTAAGTTAAAATTAAGGTTTTATTTTGATTTTTGAGTATATTTAAAGCCAACTATGTAATCTGTTTCTAACTACTAGATAAATTTAAATAAACGATGTTAAAGTTACAATTAGAAACATATTTTCACTTAGTATATTATAATATTAATATTTGTTAATATTAGTTCATTCAAATTGTTATTTGACAATTTTTTTGTTATTTAAAAGCTATAAAAATTTTGACTAATATCAGCTTGTAGTTTATAAAAACTGTTGTATTTTTATTTATATATATATGTTAATAGTGCAATATGATTTGGTTTAATAGATTGTCGAGCCAAGAGTGTTAACGAATAACTTGTGTCTAATTTAAATTTTTCATTATGTATCCAATCTAGACATAATCTATTTAAAATTTGAATTGAAATTATTTAATGTATTTTTAGTGAAAGGGAGAAACGGGTCATTAGTTGGAAAATTATGTAAAGTTCTTTTTTGTTATTTATTTCTTTGTGATGCATTCAATGTTTTTCCCCCTCACACTTTAGTGTCCAATTGATAACACTTTAACATTCTTAGATTTTTTTTTTCTTCATAATTTGTGTTAAAGTGGTCAGTTGACCCATTGTAGTTTTAAGAATTTTTTTTTTATAGCTAATGAGTTATGTCTGTATACACCGCTGTAAATGCTGTTAAAGAGGTAAAATGAAATGTTATCGTAGTTGCGAGAGTGTACATTATTTTTATTGCTTGTAGTGAAACTACTTTGCGCTTTGAAGGATTCATTCACGCGTTTATCAAGTTTTAGATGACAAAAAAAAAATATTTTTATAAAAGAGATTTTTATTGCCACCTTATTAAAAAGCAACATCAACATTGCAAGTTTAAAAAAAAAAAAAAAAAAAAGAAATTTTTTTATTATTTTATTAGTCATCTGAACTAATTTTTCATCAGTATTAATAGAATCATATGAAGGGTTAATATTTAAATGTGACCAAATCAGAAAAAAAGAAAAAAAGCCTTTGTCATTTTTTTAATAGTCTAGGGTGCATTTTTTAAAATATATTTGTAACTGTTTTCATAGCTTCAAAACTAACCAGGCTCGATTTAGAATTACTGTTCTGCTTAGTTTCATCAAATTTAGCTTTCTAAATTTAAAAATGGTGGATATTCTAACTGTTTATTTTTAAAATTGTTTTAAATTAATAAGTTTTAAAATTGGCCAAGTCCAAAATGTGTTCGCAATTTTTCTTCATGATCTTTTTTTAAAAAAATTTAACTGGAATGTCATTAAGAAAAAATCCTGACATACATTTGACCGTTTTTATATTTAAGCCCTTCATTTATTTATTAGAAAATCATTTAAATTGGCTGCAAAATTTGATTTCCCCATACCTGAAAGCTGAAATAAAACATGTTGATTAGAGTGTGTGCAATCGAGATTATTTCAATTTGTGAAACACATGGGAAACTGTTGTGCAGCTTTGTTTTGGAAAAGTAAAATTTCTCCATGTTTACTTTGTGGTGGATTTTAATGTGACCAAAGAATTCATTAATTTTCTGTGATTTATGTTTTCTTGCTTAATTAAAATAAAGCTTCCTTACTCTGTGCCTTTTTATGAACATGTGCTTGATTTTATTTTCACTGTATAAATTTTTGTCTGGATTAATAAATGAAATACCAGATCGGTGGATTTTATATGTATCATCTGCTGTTTTCAATAAATTATTTCTGACTTAATTTGATTTTGTCTTCTGGATTTATTTCATATCTCCTAAATATGCATATCTGTCATTGTTATGAAGTACCAAAATAGCTTCTTCATTACTGCTAAAGTTGTGATGTGGTTAATTGTAATTTAAGGCTTGAAATACAGGGTGATTATTAAATAACTTTGCCTACATATGACCCCCTGGAGAGCATACTGTTTGAGTGAACAGAATAAAATTTTGTTCATTGGTATTGTGATTTATGCACTCAAGATGGTGTTAAAAACAGTTACAGTGACAAAATTTTTAATCAATTTGGGGGTTTATACCATACCAAACAACAGATATTAACTTTGGAAGAGAGAACTTTTCGCATCGGTTGAGTTTACGAAGACTGCGTAGTTAAACTTAAATGTCCTAATACCGATTTTTCTTTTAAAAAATTTATATACCAATTAAGTGTGGCGTTTTCTTTCATAGGTAATCGAAAGTCATCCAGTTGATCTCTTATCCCGATAATGAAGATAATATTTGATAAACCAATTAAAATAATTTATATTTTTTTGAAAAGTAAGTACTTATCCTTTTTGGTGTCCGTGAGAGATTCGCCCCCACAGTCATTGACTCCATAATGATTTAGTACTGCTAGTATTCTGGGAAAATTGGTACCTATAAATACTGCTGTAATTTTTTTTTAGAATCCCCCCAAACGGATAAATATCGAAAAAGTTGTAAGCTGATATTAAAATAGTTTATTGTTTAAAAGAAGTTCAAAGCTTCATTTATATAAGTTTTCTTCAGCTTTTTTAGCAAAATCTAAATTAAATAGCATTTTCTCCACTGTTACACGTTTGCATTTATCAACCAAATAATATTACTTTGTATAGAGATGTCAGCGGCTGAACTAGATCAGTGTTCAACTATCATTCAATCAATTTCAGTTTGTACTATTCCTATTGGTCGCATCTGTAACTAATTAATCATTGATGGATTTCGAATGGACAGGTAATCAGTTTCTATTTTGGTTCTGATACGAAGCATTAAAGCTCGGGAACTTATAACTTCCCCAGGCAAGGCTAAACTCGATATTCATCTAGTTCAGCCTTACCATTGGTGAAACTAGACTGTAAATGCAATCGCAAAAGCATTAAATTTAAAATTATAGCAAAATGTAAATTAATTAATGTAATAACGCAAAATCAAGCAGTTGAAATAAACTGAAATAATTTTTTTAAAACTATTTTAATTAAAGCATTTACATAAATATTGAGATTGTTCTAATTACGGTTTTCTTGAAAAACTAATTAAAGAAATAATGGATTAATATTTATCTTATATTGCAATTCTAATAATCATAATAGAGTCGGAGGTACGCAAATGAAATTAAAGCCTAATATTGTAAACCGGTTGAATTAATATAATATGCGAAGAATTTAAAAAAGGAGCTTCACTTTTTTTTCCCTAACAAAAGACATGTCAAGCCGCGAACAATTTTTATATTGGAAACAGAACTATATTAGTTCAGGAAGAAGTGAGTGGCAAGAAAATCCCTTGAAGAATCGTTATAATCCAAAAGTCCGAGTTAGTAATTGGACAGATGAAAATAGCGACATCAACGCCAAGATGTTCAACTTTTCTCTACCAAAGGCGTTTCCTGGTCACCAGCCAAACTTGAACAACAGCTACGAAACGACTTATCGCGCTGCTTATCAAGACCCGAAACTGATTTCGGCAAGAAAAAAAGACATACAGTGCATGTATTGTAGAAGGAAAAAACAATAAAGCTAAAATACCTCTCAAGTTTTATGTATTTTGGTGGAATATAAATAATTATAGAAACTTAGCGAAATGCACACACCAAAACAATAAGTGGTTCAACCTTTTGACCGTTCACCTGAATTAACTATTTAGACCATTTTTTTTTGTAGATTGCACCGGTGCCCTCCCCCATATTTTGAAAGTCACAAATGGTCGAAAGAAGTGCATATCAATATACTTGCAACAGCACAATTGCTAAGAAAACTTCTACTGTAGATAGATTGCAGAAATAAACAAATTTTACAATAAATAAATAAAAATTTACAAATAAAAAAAATTTCGATATGGAAGAAAAAAGGGAATTTTATCGAAAAACTAGTGGGAGAACGACATATCCCCACGTATCACACCTCCACTAAAATTCTGTTTATGGGTCTGATTTCATAACTTATAGCTTGCCTTAAGTAATTAGAGTATTAATAATCTATTTTTAGAACCACTAAATAACTTGTGAACCGCTTATCGCAGTACACAAGAAAACCTTCAAGTAGTAGTATTAAATTATTCTAAAAGGTAACTACTATTTTTCAAATTTAAAGCAGTGAATTTTGATAAATCTAAAATTGCAATGAAATTTAAATCGAGTATTGACCTAAATTCTCCACATATCATGAGCATGTTTTTTTTTTTTTTTTTTTTTTAAGTTTCATTCTTATCAGATTAATAACAATATGTAAATATGATATCGGTAAGGTTCTTTAGATACTTGAAGAGTAAATCTTCAGAGGAAACAAACAGTAAAATTCTTGAACTCGGAAATCGTACACTGATCCAAAATGTTATGAATTCTAGAGGTCATAGATGAATTAATTTGAGTTATATTTTGAGTCATATAGTGAAGCAGCCAGAAACTTCTTCAGAGGGATGTTTTAAAATTGATACTTTTCATTTCTGTAAATTTTTAACACATTTTGCATGGGAATTTTTTTTAAATAAGACGCTAATCTAAAATATAATTAAATAATATCGATATACTCATATTAATAATTTTATACAGTGCACAAAAAAGGAATATCTGTATAACTTCTGATTAAGTAATCGGATTTCTATATTAAAAAACTTCATGCATAGACATTTATGAATAATCTGCGAAATAACTAGAACCGTAAAAGCTATTTCTCATTTCGGGAAAACTATTGAAATATCGATAGTTATATTACTCTCATAACCATGTAATAGTTTCTTAAGAATGTCTTTGGTGATCGATTGGCAACTGGTTTAATTAACTAAAGAAAATTTGGCTTGCACGAACCACAATAAACTAAATTCAACTTCATTGAAAAAGATGCTTTGTTTATACAATTATTTTTGCCATTTAAAACCCATACACCATGGTAATTATTTGATATTAACATTGCTAAGGTCAATGCTGTATGGATAAACTATAAAAATTTCCTTTTATTTTTCTGGGGCAAAATTTTTTAAAAAAGAAAGATCTTTTATAAAAAGGAATTTTTTTTAATCAAAAATTCTTTAATGACTTGATAGCACCTAGGAGGACAAGGCCTTTTAAACGATCTTTATTCATTCTGCTCTTCCTCGTCAGGGTGTTCCAGTTGTTCACTACAAGTGCTTGGATATCCCCATTATTGCAGTTAACCCAATCTAGTCTGGGCATGATTCAGCTTCTTCCAATCGGTTTAAAGTGAGGTTCTGCTTGTTAAAGAAGATTGGTCAATTGGGTAGATGTTCCAGGAAATTTCATGCCATTAACGATATAAAATTATTAAATAAAAAAAAATAATAATCTTTATAAAATTTATTTTTTTAGAATTCATTTTTTTAAAAAAAAAAATAAGTGCATAATTATTTTTTATTTTGGTTGCATAATTTATTTATTTGAAAAACACAATTTTTTTTTGTATTACTTATCAAATAATACTTACATTGAACCATCAAAATAAAATCGGGTATGTTTTTCTGATAGTTAGAAATCGAGTTGACATTTTTAGAGAGAAATTAGGTTTCTAAATTAATGCATTATGCATGTTTCAATGCTTACCTTCTAAAAGATGTCTAGGATTAGATGACAGTGATAAAACTTTTTTTTAGAAAAATAAGAACTGAGAAAATAAAAATTTGATAAAAAGAGCTTGATTAAAATGGCATTTTAATTGGTTACTTGCAACCTAAGAAGAATATCACCGAAATCACAGGGTTGTGCTTGGCGTGTTAAGGTTACAGCCAGGGCGTCATCTAGAAATGTCAGGGCCTCCTGGTTGCTACTTTAAACTAAATTTACATTTGTTTATTTGAAGTGTTTTTGAATTTTTATTTTGTTTATATTACAAGTCAATTATGATACATTAATAAATTTGAGCTTATATTTGCTACAAATTTTGTAAAATCATAACTCTAATAGACAATTCTTATAGAAAAACACAAAAAGGTATTATTTGTAACATCAAGGGACCCTAGGCCTGACCTCTCAGGCTTAATGATGGCACTGGTGACAGCTATTAAAGCTTTATTTATTATCACACTAAATCAACTTTTGGATCAGATTTAATTGGATACTTGCAAGCGATGTCAGGAGTCCCTGTCAAACCCGATTGGTTACTAAATTGTGGCATAAACAAATGCTACAATTTACCCACATGGGATGTTGCTGGCAGGTATTCAATTCGTGGAATATCTCTTGTTTAGTACAATTAAATAACCTTTTTTGAAATTTTTTTTCTCACTAAAATAGAAGAAAAAAAGATAAATAAACCCAAAGTAAAATGTTTTTAAGAAATAATTAAGCTAAAGGTCAAATTGATGCCATAATCTTAAGTTAAAAGTTAGCGTTAAAAGGATCCGGAGAAGCATAAAATACTTTTACCAAGGAAAAATAACAGAAAAAAAGTTTTTAAAAGCATTTTTACTATTAAATAGGATTTGAACACATGCTTCAACTTTCATTAAAAACACACAAAAGAAATCTAAAAAAGTAATTATTTTACAGCAATCTTAAAAAGACAAGGACAGTATGTACAAGATCATCTTTTTAATTACATCACACAACCAAAAAGAAAAAGACGTATGTATTAGGAATATTTATCGCAGTTGAGAATGGAGGCAATAAAGTTGGGATACAATATGAAACTTGCTTTAATTATCACAAAACAATCATTATCAGACAAAAATTATTAAATTAAAAACTGATTTGTATCAATTGAAGCCCTATATTTATCACAAAGTTTCTTTAAATAAAACACTATAACTAAAGATGTGCATAATGCAATATACATCAAATTTACAAGCCTCTTATTTACATCACACACTGACACATATACACTCACATAAAACAGGAAAATTAAAATATTCACACAATATATAAAATAGTTAGAGCATTTCATTAAATGATTTTATGTACAAGGATAAAAAATAGCCACACACATTCATCTTAGTTTCTTTTAAGAGTCCAGGAGAATACTCATCATAGGCAAATACAGGTAGGTATTATATATATATTTTCACATATTTTTATATATATATAAGTAATCATTATATATATATTTTCACTTTTTTTAAAGATAAAAATGAAGGAATTCAAAAATGATTTAACATTTAAAAGAAGCAAAATAACAGGAAATTAAATTGTAGGCACACTATACATATATATCTTTCCCTTCGAAGATTAACTTTGAATAAAATAAAAACAGCTGTCATGACTTCCACCACATGCAAACAAGAAAACCTATAAAAAGAAAATAGTTCATTACAATTTAGGCTTAATCAAGGCAAAAACAAATATTTCATACACCAAAAAAAAGAGGTACTTGGTACCATGCAGCTAGAAAACTAGTGAATCAAATGCAAAGAAATGCAGAAATTAAACTGAATTAAAAGTAGAGTTTGATGGCATAAGAGAAGTAATCTGCTATATTGCAAATCAGACACAAAAACGCACTACCTCAAAATAAATATATATTTTTTCAACAGATTCCTATTTCGTACCCCTCGAATATAGGAGGGTATCCGCAATCTGGGAAATAGGGTCCCTAGAGTGCTTCAAAGCTTGGACCCCTTAAAAATAATTTTACTTCTTGCGTATTTCAATATATCTTAAGAACTTTTTAAGTGAATCGAAATTTTTTTTACATACAATTATAAAATTCGTTTATCCAAGGATAATTCTATGAAAAAAATAACTTTCAGTAAATATTATTTTTTATTATTTTATTTAAGAATGGTTGGAAAAAAAAACATAAATTGTAAGGTATACAATTTTTTGCATCATATTAAATAATATAATTTTATATAGCAAAATACAAAATTTTAGCAAAATCGGTCGAATAGTTTTTGAGAAATTGAATTTCAAAACGTCAGATACTTAAAATTAGATTTCCTAGGAACTATTCAACCGATTTTGTATTTTGCTATATAAAATTACGCTCTTTAAAATGAGGAAAAAATTGCATACCTTACAATTCAAAATTTTTTCGACTATTCTTCAATAAAATAATTTTTACATAAATAAAATTATATTTATAAAAATTATTTTCTGCATGGAATTAGCTTCGGAAAAACGAATTTCGCAAAATTTCTTCAATTCGCAAGAAAAGTTCTCGAAACATAGCGAAATATGCAAAAAGTAAAGTTAACATTAAGGGGCTTAAACTCTGGATCACCACCTTGATCAAACTATGGGGACCATATTTCCCAGATTTCGGCTACCCAATATGTTTTAGGGGCCAGAAATAAGAATCCATTGAAAAAAAAGTTATGTTTGGCAGCTATGCTCTCCTTTATCACCAGTTTTTCGCCATTATTAAAATTTTTATAATTTGGAGGAAGAAATAGGAGGATAGAATGTGTAAAAAAGTGAAAACTTCCAAAAAACTATAATTTGTAATGGCAATTTAAGATGGCAAATCACCCTCTTTACTACTAATGCTCATGCTTTAAAGCCACTATTCTATTTCTTCAGAAGATATTTAAGAGATAAAATAAATTTCACCATCATCTAAATCAAATTTATGGCCATAAGATCATAGAGGGAGGGATATCACTAAAAATCGTAGGTGACAGATAATAGAGTCATATTCAAGAGCTTATTTTAGATAGGAATTAACAGGAATGGCAACTGGACAAATTCTCTTGTAAAGCAAATTTATTGTGACAGGGCAGCCACAGACATATAGAAAAAAAAATCTGCCCATTTTGTAAGATTAATTTTATTAATTATGATAAATAATTACAATAAATAAATTCTATTATTAATTTTTCAGTTAATAAGTTAAGTTCTTATACATAAAATAAAAAAAATTTAGGGAAAAATTCTGTACTCTAATGCATCTCAAACCTAAATTAATTCCATTTTTCCTGTTTAATATAACTCCATGACTCATTGTTATTTTCTTTGTTCTATAGCCACCCTGTGGGAGCTATTAAGCAAATTACAAATCTTATGTAACAACATAATTTTCCAGAATAAAGAAATTTTTTTCCTGGTCTCAAACACACGAGTATCTCACAATATGAAAAATAGACTCAAAACAACTACGCAAAAAAAAAAAACAAATTTAATAGGTAATACTTTCACTTTTTTAACTTGTAATAAAAGTAAAAAGTGAGCACTTTTACTACTTTTTAAATTTAGTACTTTTATTACGATTTCATTATATTTTGATTTCTAGCATTTTATAACACATATGCTAATTTATTCAAGAATTGTGTAAAATCAAAAAAAAAAATTTTCTGAAAATTTTTTTTTTTTCCAAAAATATTTTCAAAATGATATAAAAAATTTTGATCCAAAAAGAAACTTCGAACAAAGGGAATATTTGGCTCTGAAAATTTTCTGCATTCCTATTTATAAGTACATGAATATTTCCAATATTAGTGAACTAATGTTAATTACATTAATGTATAATTAGTTCACTGATATTTGAACTAATTATAATATACAAAAAGTATAATTGCGTGTTTAAATGAGTTAATAATTTTTTCAATCAATCAATTCAAGGGTTTAATTAAATTATTAACAGTTAGCATAGTTATTAGAAAAAATTTCTTGCTACATATTATTTTATCATGTTATAATAGCTTTAGCATGTCTACATTCTAGCCTATGCAGCTCAGCATCAAAATGAACTTTAAATACAGAGGGCATCAAAAATGTTTTTTTTTAAATTTTATTTCGGTAATTGCATGCTTCAGGGATAGGAGTTATGAGAGTGAATGAAAATTGATTAAATATATTGGGAGAAATTTGCCTTCAAAGAGGCCTTTTTGATGGAACTAACCCACATTTGCATTACAAGGAGAGGAAAACCCCTGAACCTATGTGTAGTTTATCCTACATCTAAAACGATATTGGTACGTATGTACAAAGTGAATAATAAGTTCTCATACATTTACAAATTTTTATTACAGTAACCTTTTTGCATTAAGTAGCAATCATTAAATATCCTAACAATAAACATTTTTAAAAAATACTGCTTTTTACTTTCTTAATGAGCTTAAGGGTCTTTTCAAATCCATCACGTACGGCTTCCATCGGTATTTCCTGCCATATCTTCTGAATTTTTCAGATGGGTAATTTCATAATTGTAGAGATAGAAAGCATGTATGACCAAACAAAATAATCAAGTGGGTTCAGATCGAGGGAGTTGGGAGGCCATTTAATCTTCAACAAAAATTCAGCTAAATGTTCGTGCAACCACTTCTGAACCACATGTGGGATATGAGAACCATCATTTTGGAAGCTGAAATATTCCCCCAATACACACTCTGTACACTAGGAAGACAGTTTTTTTTTTTTTCCAAAACCTTAGTTTTATAAAATTGGGCATTGATTTTTGCACTCATTTTTACTAAAATACAAAAGGGAAATAGCCACCAAACCATAACAGAAGAAGTATTCTGATAAGGAGGAACATAATGCTGCCTCTCAGGGATGTTAAGAGTAGAAATTAACCATATTTTATCAACTTCAGAGATGAGATTTAGCTGTAAAACAAATAGTTTCTCATTTGAAAAGGTAAACTCATCCTCAGTCAGCCATGCAATAATTTCTTACACCCTTTGCCTTCTTTTCATCTTAGCAGAGTATGAAAGTCCGCAAATTTTAATTTTTCTATAAGCTTTGAACCCAAGGTCTTTTTCCAGAATGTTTAATATTAATCTCTCGATATTTTGTACTCAGGGTCTAGCTTTCTAGCAGATCTTTTTTTTGTTTTGCCATTTCCTCTCACCGCCCCTTTTTAGCGTCTCTTTTGTTCAAACAGACTGTGGTCTGCCAGATCTTGTTCTGTAATTGATTGAAGACAACTTATTATGCCCTCTTCATCCCTAGGATTTTCAACTTTCAAAAAATTTGTCCCATTGAATTTACCCCTTACTGTTTCTTTAAATTTCTTCATTCTACCTAGGTAAAGAAATATTTTAAGTAGAATATAAACTTGCAATACCTAATACTAAATTGCCTAAAATGAATTGGGACTAATGTAACAATTATAAAATTCTTTAGCTCACTTCAAAAGTTGCATGAGAACTTTTTGGTCATGGTTTAAAGTCAATCATATGCCAAAATTGATTTTGGTAAAATAATCCAGTTGTGAAATCAACATAACAAAAGAGGAAATTAAGCCTTTTTCTAAAAACACTAAGCACCCTGAGTTTATAAAAAAACATTTATTAAAAGGCATTCTTGAAATCTAAAATAATAGTTGAATATTATAGGAAAATTTCATATGGGTTAACAATAAGAGCATTGATGGATACAAACTGAGAACTTATTTACCTAGAATAAATGCAATAAGGTATCCTTGAAATTTCTTGACAATATCTGTATCTGAGCCATGTCTAACTGCAAAATAAATAATAAAAATTAAATTAATCGTAAAGCTGCAAAGTAAATAGGAAAGAATAGGACAATAATTACAAATGAAACCTTAGAATTATGGTATTACAAATTAGGGACAATAAAAGGGCAATATACTGTGGCATTTGGATGGTTAGATGTGAACTAAAAAAGTTTTAATCTCTACTGCAACCAAATGGTTTTCTTCAAATTCTATCCCAAATAGCATATTATAAGTATATGGATAAACATGGATTGTAAATGGATAAACATGGATTGAATCTTTAAACTTGCATTTAGAAACCTTTTTAACTTTCATTTATTGAGAACCTTAAAGCTTATATCCATTAAAGTTTTCTAAAAATTTATAAGCATCTTTAACCAAAAATGATTAGGAAGCAGATTGATGCAAAAAAAAATAAATTAAAATTGATAGAATGTTTATGATTTAAACTTTATAAAAACCTCTGTTAAAGGTGTACGAATTATAATTGGAATGCATCATAGGCATAGTGTCAGGCTGCATGTGTCCCCTCAATAATTTTTAAACATTCAGAATTTTTTAAGTTATTTCTTTAAACCCCCCCCCCAAAATTTTTTTTTTAAACAAAAAATTTTTAATTTTAGATAGTGATTATCACTTTTATTAAAGTGGTATATTGAACGATTATAACTCAACGGTTTCAATGATAGTTTATAATAGTAGTCAGCTGTTTAATTTATACACAATCTAATTTTTCTTTTTGTTATTGCTAAAAGTTTTCAATATTTTTTTAAACTTATTATTGTATAATAGCACTTAACTATTTACTTGATTAGAACTCTAAGTTTATATTCTGATTTGTTCCATGTATAAATTTTTAGGTAAAATATAACAATATATAAAATTTTAAATGTTTAAAATAACTTCCATCAATTTTGAGAAAATAAAAAAATTCTTTTACTCACTTTCTGGTACAACTGCATGCTGCCTTGAGCTATATAAACTTTTTGTTTCTGGTGACTGATGAGAAATATAATCAGCTGAATCTAGAGATAAAATTGGCTCAGTCGATTGTCCCCTCGAAGCAAACAAAATCATAGGAAGCTCCTTTTTATTGAAGCTTATCCCAGGTTTCTTACATGACATGGATATCTTAAGCTTATCCATAACACCAATACTGGAAGATGTTATCGAGTTGTGTTGGATTATTCTGAAAAGAAAGAAAGGATTATTTCTAATGAACTGTAAAATGTTCAATAATAGAATTTTTTTTTTTTTTTTTTTGAAGATTTCATACTACGCTTAAAACAGGTAACTTAAAATTTCAATTGTTGACCTTGAATTGAGGTTGGTGTGGATCATACTGCATTATTAAACAGGAAACTGGAATTTTTTCTTTTATGTTAGTAAATTACAAGAGTACAAAGCAAACTTACTTCCATACAAATTTAAATTTTGTTCCCATAATGATTTATGTTTATAGAAGAAAACTAATTTAACTAATTTCAAATGATTGATACATATTTATAACAGTACTAGCACAAATAAAATTAAAATTTTTCTAATATTAAATTAATTATAAAAGTACAGTTAAATAATTACATTCCTGGAAGCAGAATCTACTGAGTTAATTAGTAGTACAATCTTTATTAATTCAAATTTGCTTGTGATTTTCTAATGCAGCCCCTAAAAGACTACAATTGGGTTTAATCTACCATGTATAGAGCAAAATATACTTATGTCAGGTAAATAAAAATTAAGCACAAAACTAAAATCTTATACAACTCTAATTAGAATTTTATAAAATATTACTTTGGAAAAAAAATGGAATAAATCCTAATACAGTCTGAAATCAAATAAAAAAACTTTTTCCCAAAATTTGAAATTAGTCTAGGGAGAAAAAAATTTAATAATTAAAACCTTTTTAATAATCAATATCTACAGGCTACTTTTTTAGTAACATATCATAAAATTTTCGGATAGTTTAGAAAATCAATCACAATTCAAAGTTCTTAGGACAACTCTTTTTTTTTTTTTGTATCATAATTTAAAAAAAAAAAAATTATTGTAAAAAACAAACAAAAATATATCTTTTTTCTCCTTAATTTTTCCACCCTTAGGCAATATTTTAGTCGTTTCTTTTTCCTTCCGCTTCAAATCTGAGATAAAAAATAATCTGCAGACGTGATCAACTGAAGTTATGCGTTACTTATTCAAAGTATAATTTAATTAATGAAGCACAAGTTACAAAGGAAAATAACTTAACATACTAAAGAATATATATGTTGTAAATAAAAATACAAAATATAAATGATGAAATAAAAATAACATAGTTGTCGATGTATTAAATTCGAGAACAACAAATTAATGTAGGACTGAGTAAGCATTATTTAATCAGATATTTTCTATGGAAAGAAAATGGTTAAAAGTAATATAAATAACAAAAATTAAAACATGGAACTTTATCAATTACTCAGTAAAAATAAAGTTTTTAAAAATCTTTTTAACAAAACTTGCTATTTTAAGCAAATGGTAAAAAAATTTTACTGAAGTTTTTAAAAATTAAATCAACAATAGTCAGGTTTTTAAAATTTCCAAAATAAACAAATTACTACTTGAAGGTAATACAAGCTTTAAGTTTTTTCATCCACTCTGAGATGCTGTTTAATTTAAAAGATCATCATTTTACAAACATGAGAAATTGAAATTTTACTTACACCAGCACTCTATGCTGAGCTTTGATAAAACCATGGGGGACATTCAAAGAATATCTTGTGAGGTCAGAAGACTGAACCAGAACTAAAATTAAACATTAAAAACATGTGTAAAAAATTTAACAAGTTCACATTCTTTAAGTTTTGTAAAGCATACATGAGCAATGTGCTTACTAAAAATATTAACTCACATTCATTCAGTATTACTCACACCATTCATTGATCAACACTTTTTGATTGATCAAATGTCAATTATTAACTGCAATATAAAAATTCTGAATTTTCGATATTTTCATAACAAATTATTTCAGTTTAAATCAGTTAGAAACTGAAAAAAGTTATAGATATATGACTATTTTAAAATTAAATTTTCAAAATTATTCAACCGATTAAGCTCAAATTTTGTATTTTGCAATGTTAATTATTATACTTCAAAATTATGTAAAAAGTTAAATACCTTACATAAAATTTTTTCTTGACTATCATTAAATAAAATAATAAATATTTAATGATTTTTTTGTATGGAATTATCTTTGGATAAACAAATTTTATAATTGTATGCAAAACTTTTTTCAATTCACTTAAAAAGTTCTCAAGATATGGTGAAATACGCAAAAAATAAAATTAACATTATGGGATCTTAACTTAGGATTGCTCTTTTTACCAAACTATAGGGACCACGTTTCCCAGATTGTGGCTACCCCTTATATTTTAGTGGTAAGAAATATGAATCCATTTTTTTGAAAGTATGTTTATTCTGAGATAGTACGTTTTTGTGTCTGATTTCGTAACCTGAAATATCGTCTGCTCTCATTAGTCAGCATATCTGAGGTCACCCCCTCGAAATATTAAGATTGAATGCTAAATCGTAAAGATTCGATCATTAGATCAAAAGTTATACAGGGTGTTTTTTTTGGCACTGTAAATCAAAACCTATAGAACAAAACATGTTTCTTTGCATTGAAATGATATGCACAAATTCCTTTTATTTTTTATGAGAGTATATTTATACCAAATCTATTTGTTATGCTTAAAGACTCAGTGAGTCTATTAAAATCATTTAAAAAATTTGTTGCCTTTGATGCTTCTTACTTTACTAAAACAATATTAAAAGTAGTTACAAGAAATCGCTACAAATTATTGTTGATTGTTTGGTACTACTCATTTCACTACTCTTTAAGAAAAGTAGCGTATCACACTACAAACTACAAAAAAGGTAGTTTATTTACTTATAGTGTGTTAGTTCTGACCACTGCGCCTGAGTAATGGTAGTTCTGAGTTCTAAAGAAAATTCTAATTTGTGTGTTTTAGCAGGAGAATCTTGTTAATGAACAGCTTTGGGCATCTAAAAGCTGCGAAGTTTATTCAGAAAATTTTAGTTGACTGTGCAACTCGAGTCTCTCAAATCTTAACAATTGCAAGATTATTTTTTGTTTTTGCAATCCACTATCAAAAAAGTGTAGAGTATTCTTGCTAAATTCATTCAGTGTGACTTAAATTTAAGCAGCGGCCTAGGGGAGATTCCCGTATCGTGATCTGCGACAGAAAAATCGCCAAGTCTTGGTAACTTTCGGACAGTGGCCTGTGAGAAACTAAAATATAAAAAAACACATCACACAAAAGAACCAACTCCAAACGTACAACTCGTAACCACCCCCGGGGAAGCACCTACATGCTTTTTTTTTTTTAAAAATGTGCAAGTTAAAACTATTTGGCGTCTTAGTTGCAGTTGGAGCAATAGATCACAATATGGAAATATAGCTATAATTCCTTAAAAAATTTTTTTTTTAATTCTTTTTTTAAAAAATATGCATATACAAGGGTCTGTCTAGGTTTTTCTGAGAGGTACCTATTTTGTGAAAATTTATACATAATTTGTGAAAAATTAAAAATTATATTAAAAAATCAACACAAAAATATGATAAAAATATTGATTTATCCTTTCTTAAGGAATAAAAATAAAATTTTAAGAAAAAGTATTTTGTAAAACTACCGTTTCTCCTAAAGTTGAATTTGTGAAACTACCGTTTTTCCTAAAATTGAATTTGTGAAGGTACCGCTAAACGGTAGTAAATTCGGATCGGACAGACCCCTGACATAATATATAAAACAATTACTTACTTTGGAACCTTACAGGAAACTCACATGGATTTAGTATTGTGAGTACCTGTTGATAAGAAGTTGGGTCATCAGCATAAAAAGTTATTTGCTGAGCAGGGGAAGTAAAAACTGGCAAAGTACAAATCACGGGTGCTTCAGACATGCTTTCTTAGCCAACTTCTGTCATTGGTAATACTAAACAATAAATGAAAAATTATTAAATAATTGACAAAAATAAAAATCATTTAATTTAAAATTGAGTTTAAGAAAGGACCCTATTGTTAACTTTGTTTTACTATTTATTATTTAAATTTATCAAATAACATTGTTATAACAATCTACATTGTTATGTCATGTCAAATGTTTTTAATATTTTTCCAGTAACTAACCCATAACAATTACATTGTTATTATTACAATCTACTATACTGTGTTACTTCCAACAGCTTTAATACTTTTAGAAACTGAAGCATAATGCCATTGTTGTAACTATATATCTGTTATGCCACCTCAGCTGTCTTCAATACTTTACCAGTAACTGAATTAGAACAATATCATTGTTGTTATAGCAATCTACTGTTATGTTTAGTTCAAACACATACAACTCTTCCAGAAACTAAATATTACAACTTTCCACACATGCTAATAAGAATAAAGGACAGATATGCTTAATAAAAAATAAAAAAAGAATGAAAGAAAATAATGAATTTTGAAGAATTTTTATAGAAAGGATCAATATTATATTTTTTAACGAATTGATAATAACTACTAAAAAAGGAAGGAAAAAAAACACAATAAATATCAGTGGAAACAAGAAAATATAATGAATGATAAATACAAACTTTAAATAAACGGAATGGCATATTCATGTCATTATTCTAATTAATTTTTAAGTCTGAAAAAAAAGAAGTTAAAAATATGTAAGTACGGGTAGGGGAATAAACAAAAGCAATTAAAAAGTAAATGATTTCACAAGAAAAATAAGAATTAAATGTAATATCTAATTAATTGTGAAAAACTGATAAGAAATTTTATTCCAAATGTGCTCAAAATTTTTTTAGAATAATTCTACCTGTTTACCTATAAACAATATCAGTATGTTACGTTCAAAGCCTGCTATATGCTCACCTTTACACCCAGTTTTTCCTTAACTAAATGCTTTACTATCTCCATATTTATGCATTAAAAATAATGCGTTTTACATTATTTATGTTTACAAATAAAGTACTTTGTTATGAAACAGCTGATTTCAGAAGTATCTTCCTCATCGACGAATCCCGCAGATGTTTCAGTTGCCAGGGGAAGTCGAAGCCACAAGGATAAATAAGAAACAGCCAACTTTTGACATTAGATTATAAAAAAAATCGTTTGATACAACTAGAATGTTGTATCATGGGTTCAAGTCCCGAAACTAATAATTAGCCAAATGGTTAATTTCACATATCCAAGTCTAAATTATTGACAATATATAATGTAATAACAAATTATAGATAATATATAATGAAGGACAATATATTATGTAACGCTCGGCTACAATGCTCCATTGCGACGCAAATCAACAACAACCAATGTCCCTTGCGTAGCATGACATTTCGCGACGTTATTTTGCATGTATCCTTCATTATATATGGAATTTCTGGAGCTGTATACTTAGAAATTCTGCCTGTTTCAATCTTAAGAAAATTTGTCAAGACTTTTATTGCGTAATCGAAAACAATACGAAAGTGATATTGGTTGGCTGAAAATGTTCGTGAATTAGTAGAGAATGTCTGCAAAACTGGTTTGATTGTTAGAATTCCTGATAGATTTAACAGTGTAAAGTAATTTTATATTTTGCAACGTTTTTAGTAGAAAATATAACCAAATTTGATAATTTATTTTACAAAATATTTATATGTTATTTCGACTTACTTTCAATCACAAATTATTGGACTTGCTCTGCTTCAAAAGCTGGGATGTTGATTTCAGAGGAGAAGCGGACCCGATGTCCAATTCCAGCAAGTTTACGCCGACCTTTGACCCTGTCAAAATACAATTCTCTCCCCATTCTCTTCTATGAGAGCTGAGGAGTAACACTCTTACCCTTCTCCCTATTTTTAATGGGGGGCGGCCTTGACCTTTCTTCCAAGGTTATACACTTGGCTAGTAGAGGTCACCAATTGTTACTATGGCGAAATAACATACTGAACTACACCAAAGTAGAATTTGAGTATTAATCGAAGTAATATAGAAGTGCACCTCTATATTCCATGTATTACTAATTTTGATGAGTTATTCTTATTAGCTAGTATTTTTTTTAACGATATAAACATTTGGATTTACAGTCCTACAATAATAATACCTTTCTCCTTCCCATAAATGAGTGTTTGTATTAACATTTAATACTTCGTTATCTAAAACATAAAATGACTGATTATAATACAAATTTATTTAATCAAATAATTTAACTCAGATGAAACATTTTATGCAATAAAATGTTTATTTTAATAACCTATAACATAGTTTTCTGTTCATGATAATTCTAAGTTTCAGTCAATGCTAGAATTAATACATAGTTTTAAACAATCATTGAGAAATTAAATTAAACAGCTACATTAGCTTCCATTATTTTTTTCATCGTGTTATTTCTCTTTTTGAAAAGTTATATCTGGTAAGCAAAAATACTATCTACTTCCTATCTACACATTTCATTAAATATCAGAACTAAAATTATATCTACCAATGTCAAAGTTAAAAATATTATCAAAACTATGTAAACAAGATGCTCACTCACTGATCACTTTCAATGTAAATTTTTAGATTTGCCAAACATGAAGTCAAAAATTTCACACGAAGTCGCATATTAATGTTTCAGCAAGAAAAAGACAGACAAACGAAACAAGACGTTATCGACAACTCTCAAGTTACAACAAAGGAAAGGGAAATGAAAACTCTACAACAAGTTTGATTGCCGGAAGAAACTTAAAGATTTTTCTAATAATGACAAATTAACTTCCTTTACGTGTTTCCTTCAGCAATCGAACATGTTTGGAAGATTTCCATCTCACCTTCCTCAATAGTAATTCGTTAATTTCGATTGCTTTTTTTGTTTTTCGCTCACTCTAATGCAAATTTCTGACAACTAATGAGCACACTTTCTTGACCTAATTTTTAGAAAGATTCTAGAGATAAATAATTCTTTATATGTATTAAGGGTGAGCATTATGCTATTCTTCGAATTAAAATTTTGCACGCAGCACACAGGTAACCTAAATGGTAAACGGGAAACATATATCCTCGCTTATACGTTAATTTTCGATTCCAAGTCACATATTATAATTAATTTTTAACTAAGATTTTAAAGTATATTCTAAGGATAGTCATTAAGGATTATTCTTTATAAATGTTTGACATAGTACAGCTTAAATGAATGATAAATTCCCTATGTATTTGCTCCCTAGTTGTATTTCTTTACACCATTTTTAACAAAGATTCTAAAATACATATTGAGACTATGAAAATACATATTAAGACCAATCATAAAGGAAAATTATTTATAAATATTTTTACACAGTTCAGTTTAAATGCATAGTAAACGAAAACTACAATTATCTTCGTTATATATTAATTTGCGATCCCTGATTATAATATTTTACTCCATCCCTAGCAATGATTTCGAAAATATGTACTAAGGACAGTCGTTGCGAGACATTGTTTATAAATGTTTTTACTTAGTTTAAATGCATGATGAATTACCTATTAATTTGCGACATATTTATAAGGATTTCAAAATATAAATAATAGCAGTTATTACAGAACGTTCTTTATAAATGTTTTTACATAGCACAGTTTAAATGCATGAAGGATCCTAAATACTATATAAATTTACGATCCCTAGTTATATTTTTTTGCATCATTTTTATCAAATATTCTAAAATATATACTAAGGGCAGATATTACGGAACACTCTTTATAAAGGTTTTTACATAGCGCAGTTTAAATTCATAATAAACGAGAAATATCCTCTCTTAAATATTAATTTACGATCACTAGTTTAATTTTTTTACTTCATTTTTAACAAAGATTCTAAGATATATACTAAAGGTAATCATTACGGAGCACTCTTTTTAGAAGTTTTTGCATAGTACAGTTTAAATACAGGGTAAACGTGAAATACATTATATCCTACATCATATATTATAACTTCCAAAGTCTATCGATATTTTAAACGTAAAACTTGACACTTCGCAAATAAACAAACATTGAAAAAATTTATGTTTTTACTGAATATATTTTTATTACACTTTTGATAAGGATTCTAAAAATATGAATTAGTGGCGGTTATTACGGAACATTCTACATATGTAACTTCTAAAGAAAAAGAGAATAAAAGGGAAACTTTCAACATTGAATGTTTCCTTTTTTCTTTTAATTTTTTTTCAAAATTTTATCCCTTACATTGGAATTGTTTTCAATTAAGCTCTTTTAAATTTCATTTCTAACAAGCACTTTCATTACTGTTTGAAACCCTCCTTGAAAGCTCTTCTTTCTTTAGAAAAAGTTGAAAATTTATTGAATATTTATTTATTGAAAATTTTTTTTTATTGCTAATAAAAAAACTATAAAATAAATGGTCATTTTAATAAGATTATAATAATCATTTAATAAAGTTTGGTACAAGTTTTTGTTATAAAATCTCTAAGAAGAAAATTTTTAATTATATATATATACATAAATAACGTAATTAGATACTTACAAAAATCAGTTTAAAAAATTTTCTTTCGTAATTTCACCAAGGAATACAAATTGTGCGAGTCAGTAGGAAGAAATAAGTACGAAGTAATTTTAGTTGTTAACGAGATTTTTAAGCAATTAAAATTATGAACGACTTTTATTTCTCTTTTATTGAATTTCATTAAAATTTTCGCACTATTAAAAAATTTATTTATTTATATTTTTTTTACTCCGTCGTACTCTTTGTACAGTTTTCTACACCTTGTTAGTATTTCAAGTTATTAAACCTTACAGTTTTTTAACAGCAAAATGAAATGTAACATTAAAAAAAGCAAATAACGAAAAAAAGCACTTAAAATTGCAACTATATCCGAAATTCAAAAAGGCAACAAAAAAAGAGAACTAGTAATAAGTTTATAATTAAATATTATAGTTTATGATACAATATTCAACGCGTCATATTCCAACACGTCAATAAGTTGAACAACAGTGCAATTTTTTCTTCTGTTTAATTTAGAGAGAAAATTTAATCATATTTAACTATAGAAGAATTAATCAAAATATTTAGAATCATATAGTAAGTAAAAAACACGGCAAATTTATTCGACATTCAAAATGGTGGAGTATCAAAAATATTACTTATTGTAATAGCTAACACTCCAAGATGTTAATCCTTAATATTTTTGGATTGAAGAAAACATTTAGAATAATTTTTATCTCGTTTGATACAATGATTTTCCTTATAAGAAACTTAACTATGCAATTTTCTAAAGTGAGATCATGGCGTAATTGTATTTAATATAGGCCTAGGGACTGCCGAAAACGGGAAATACCGAGGAAGAGTTTGACAGTCGAATTTGAGAGAGACCTCAAGAATTGTGCATATAAGAAATAGGAAAATGCAGAAAGCAGTCGAATTGAAACAATCCTAAGTGGAAAAAATAAAATTAAGATGGAGATTTTTCAATGTTTTTCATTTGTGAAGTCGTAGGCTTTACGTTAAAAAAACTGAGTTAACTTATAAAGTTTGGAAACTATTTAATTTGTGAGATGAGAAAAACTATCACATGTATCACATGATTCTGTAAATGAGCGTTAAAGTTCATACTTTCCACCTTTCTGTTTTTTAGCTCCATCTTTATGTCTTTTGTATGTTTGTGAAGACATAACTCGCAAAGATTTTGGGGATCTATTTATTTGATTCTTAAAAGAAGATTTGAAGGATTTTTGTGAGCAGCATTTCCTTTCTCTTACGGAAGATTTTTAATGTCTCTCATAGAATATAATTTGAAAAGTTTTTGTTTCATTTTGTTTGAAAATAAATCTATATATATATTTAGACTTATGTTCATAGTATAAAATTTTAGCAACTTTAATTAGAAACAAACTGGTATCAAATTTTTTCTAGCCTTGTCAGTCTGAAAACCGATCAACAACGATTGAGATGCAGAGTGAGCTCAACTTTCGTGGAATCGTTGTTTTACCAGTATGTATCGCCTTAATCGGCGAGAATTCGGTAATTTTTGATTTATAAAAGAAGTATTCTCTAAATAGCTCTAATTGTGGTCAAAATGTTATGTCATTTTGTTAGATCTAAGGGTATTTCTGAAATTAAATAAAAGTATTTTTATTACTTTTAATGCAAAAAAAAATATCTAGGCAGAGTTGTTTAAACATATAAATTATTTTCAAATTTTCATTAAACATTTGCAGTTTCATGCAAAAATGACCCATTTTAATTTATAAAAATGTTTATTAAACAGTTTTTTTATTATTATGGTAAACTACGTGATAATAATTACTTACCTGGCTCGCATTTTTTCCCTTCATAATTTAGGTTACACTTCGCAAATTTCCTCTGTTGAACACTAACACACTCAGTGAATATGCAGTTTTTTTCATTTTCAGTTTCTTAGCCTCAAATCTAGAAAACAAAATGACACCTGTTTGAAGAATAAGGACTTATTCACCTTCAAGAATTCCTTTAAGCAAAATTAATCAGCATTTGTGCTAAATGGAGGCACAAACCACGAAAACCTCTCGTGGTCAGCATAATGTCAATGGAGGTCTCATATGTTTCTACCAAAGTATAATTAGTATCAACACGACAATTTCTGTTGGCAGGGAGGAAAATAAAACTTAACTATCCATCTCTGTGATTTGTTCACTTGTACACTTAATCGGTCCCCGCTTCCGGTTTTTATGAAAAAACTCCGATTAGTTTTGCCAAATATGTAAGTACGTTTATCATTTCTGATTTAAGATTTAATTTTTTAAGTGTACGGACACATCTTAAAGAATGTTAATTAGCCTTATTTTCAATTTAAAAATTATTATCCGAAAAAGAGAAAAATCTTTCTAAAAAGTATTACTGATACAATGTTAGTTGGTGCTACTTTAATATACACTATATATATGTATGCTAATAAACGTATCACGATACCTATTATTAAAGCTGGGGAAATAGGTTTTTTACAGCAGAATGGGATAAGTACCAGAGAAAATTGCTGATTAATGTAATTTTTTACACCGCTGGCCATTAAAATTGCTACACCAGGAAGGCGACACACCACAAGCGAGAAATTTGCAGGACGCATAAAGCATGTTGTGGTACGCAAATTATTAGCTTATAAGCGCATTCATGCAAAGCATGTAATGGTGGCGACACCCACAATGTGTATGAAAGAAGAGATTTTTACAGTAACTTTCTCATACAGAAATTGAATTTAAGCATTGTTATTGGGTAATTTTTTTTTCGTTATGCCTCGTATAAGTAGGAGAAATACTCACCACCAGGTGTCTGAGTTTGATCGAGGTTGAATTGTGACTTACCGGGATTGCAGTTTATCATACCGAAATAATGCTGCTCGCGTTAATCAAGATCCCACGACTGTTAGCAGAATATGGAATCGATGTGTTCATTACAGTCATATGGAACGCCTTGCAGGATCTCAGCTGCCCCCCCATCACTAACAGCCGAGAAGACAGACATGTTATCCACATGGCCTTAAGGGATCGTGCAGCTACGTCACGAACCCTGAGTCAACAAATGGGGTCATTTGCAAGACAACAAGTGTCTGCACGAACAGTTTGACGACGTTTGAATCAGCACGGACTGTCAGCACGGCGATCATGGCTTCGGCTACCCCTGATGCTGCATCACAGGTAGGAGCGCCTCCAATGGTGTGATCAACAACGAACCTGGATCCAAGAATGGCATGACGTCGTCATTTTAGAAGAATTCAGGTTCTGTATACAGCATCATGATGGCCGCCTCTGTGTTTGGCGACATCATGGCGAACGCCCATTAGCAGCTTGCATTCGACACAATCATACTAGCCCATCACGTGGAGTAATTGTATGGGGTGTCGTCTCAATCACCTCTTGTTCGCATTGCCGGCAACTTGAACAGCAGCCTTTACATTTCTGATGTGTTAGGGCCAGTTGCTCTGCCTAATCTTCGAGGCCTCCATTACGCTACGTTTCAGTAGGACAATGCACGCACTGTCCTGACCTTCCTTGACACAGAACATGTTCGCCTGTTGCCCTGGCCAGCACGTTTTCCTAATTTCTCACCAATTGAAAACGTCTGGTCAATGGTTGCCGAACGATTGGCACGCCACCACTCGTCAGTCTCTACGGTCGATGAATTGTGGCATGATATTGAAGTTGTATGGAATGCTTTATCCGTTCATGCTATCCAATCTCAGTCCGACTCGATGACCAGAAGAATAACTGCTGTTATTGCTGCCAGTGGAGGCTGCTCTGAGTACTGATTCCTCAGGATCTATACATCCAAATATCTTGAAAATTTAATCACTTGTTTTTCCAACTATAATGTATGCGCCGATTAAATTTCATTCTATTATTTGCATTCCTTCCTGGTGAAGCAATTTTATTGGCCATTAGTGTATTATATCAGAAGTTGATCTCGAGTAATAGAATAATGTCATATTATACTGAACATAGTTAATCTTTATTTTTAGATGACTAACTTCTAAAAAATAAATTTTTCCTTATTCTAAAAATATAAAACTATCAGGAAGAGCAACAAATAACAATAATTTTTTTTAAGTAAATTAATTGTGACCTTTTTGAATTGTGCAAGAATTCGTAATGTTACCGATTTATTGAGATTACTTTCAGTCCCGCAGTGAACTGATTGTTAAGACACGGTTCCCAGCCGAACACCGAAGTCAAGCATCATTAGCTGCGGTAAGTGTGCGGGTGGGTGACCAAGTGGATTAGTCTGCGTAGGGACCGACAGTGTGCGGTATTGGTCCTCGTTAAACTGTTCTACCGTAAAGTGCTCGACTTCACGCTCAAGTCGGCGGGCTACCGAAGCGGGGGTGCCATCCCCTCTGCAGAGGATCAAGATTGTGATGGCATGTCTTCGGATCATCCTCAGGGATGTTCCCAGACCGTCGCCAATAGCCCATTGTGCAGCTCTTGCG
This sequence comes from Parasteatoda tepidariorum, assembly GCF_982258835.1. NCBI lineage: Eukaryota > Metazoa > Arthropoda > Arachnida > Araneae > Theridiidae > Parasteatoda > Parasteatoda tepidariorum. Next base: position 69,934,535 of record NC_141762.1, on the reverse strand, counting down.
ACGCAAATGAACTACAACAACAACAGCGATGATAACTTTCAACCCCCTAGAAAAAAGAGCATTCAGCTAGTAACAATAATAATAAACTAAAAAAGTTGCATAAGCACAAAATAATACTTATTTTCAGCGTGACTTTGCTTAGAAAAATAAATTAATTGATTACCTGGGTAGTGTCTGAAACACAAACTTATGTGAAGTAGAAGCAGAAAAAAAAATGTGCGGTGAATTTATTTAAGAGTTATTGTTTTTCTTGTCTTTTTTAGTTATTCATTCGCAATAAGAACATAAATTCCTTTTTAATGTATCGAAGTTATTGTTTTAAGTTTTTCATTTTCACCAATTTTTTATCTCCCGTTGTCTTAGCGTTCAATGCCAAGCAAAGTGATTTTCTAGGGTTGCTTTCATTCACTATATGACGCCAAGTGACTTAGTCGGTTCTTCCATCCAAAGAATACTCAAATAATGACACTTAGCTGGTTCTTCCTCTGAGTATTTTCGAAATAAATAGATTTAACAATATAAATGAATTTCATATATTTAAATATGACTAAAATAAGTACTTTCCCCTAGAAATCTCAGTTTTTTTTTTTTTTAAAATGTCACTTAGCCGGTTCTTCCACTAAGTTCTACTTATGCTAAGTTACATTTTGAATCAAATTGCAAAATGTAAAAAATTATTGAAATCTAAATTAAAGAAATCTCGTAAAAAAAAAGATCCGTATAAAGTTTCCATGAAAATCTTCATTCTCCAAAAATACTAGATATGAACAATCGCGGGAAAAATGTCTAAAAATAAGAACTTGTTAATAAAAATAAGAAGATTGTTATCGGTTAAATTCGAATCTGTGCTCCCTAATTTAATGTGTTTGAATTTTTCTAATATAAATAGATGTTTTTTCTTAACGAGCAAACAATCGATTGTTTTACAAGAATTTATTCTAAGTTGGCAGAAAGGAAATTTTCATGTTTATATTTTGGAATATGTATGTCATCTCTAATAGTATTATCTAAGAAAATGAATCATTTGTCTATAGCCTTTCATGGAGTTTATCTTGTGATAAGTAAAAGAAGAAAATTTACGAAAATTATTAAGTATTTAATATAGTAAAGAAATATTCAGTCGTTAAAAAAGTATTATTGGTATACAAATATTATATCGCAAAATTCTTAGGTGCATTTATTGAGATTAGAAACTTCTTAGAGTTTCTTAAGAATTCTAATCATCAAGTTGAAAAAATATGAAGTAAGCAAAATTCTTTTTTAAGCTTCAAATATTAATTAATATTTTAATATTTTCTGTTAAAAGATTTGACCACTCCGTAAAGAAGTCTTTTTTAAGTACATTTATTTATACTGTCATCGCAAAGGGTCCCCAACGGCAGCTTAAAGCCCACCCAGATTCAGATCGATGAGTACCAGTTTGTCTAAGAAGTAAAGGCGTCCTGAGCACGATGCTGATCATATTGTCTAAGTCATGCCGTTGGTCATGAAATTGTGGAGCCTTATCTCCACTCTTAACGTCGCATAGATACATTAATGGTCATTCATTTTTACAAAACATAAATAAATAATAGATAAATAATAAATGTAAAATAAATAATAAATAAATAATAATAAAAGGGGAAAGGGAGAAAAGAATAAATAAATGGCGGAAATTACGGACATTATATATTAATTTGCTACCCTTAACATTTCTGCGTTTAGTTTTTATTTTATATCTTAAAAGAATTCAAAACATAAATAATGCATGTGCTTTAGAATATTAAATAACCCCTCCCCCCCCCCCAGTTGTTGGCAATGATTCACATCCCGAAATATTTGAACAGCACGTGCCCTAGGTCTGTTCTTCATAATGCACTCGTAAATATGGCTTTCCTGCAACTTAACTCAGCGTGCAGAGAAAGTCTTTTTACAGAAGCAGTTTTTTCTCAAATAATAAAAGCAGCACATTGTGAGATATGCATATTTTTTTTCTAAATGAATGCCAGTATTGTATAAAAAAATGTTTGGTAATAGACTTCAGGAAGAAAATATCCGTTTAGCGTAGGAGCGATCTGTTTCACAGTTTAAACTCTTCTTGTCATTCTACTTCTTCTCCGAATATAACCCGATGTTGCCCTCGATTATTGCGGCCGATTATCACGGTTCATTTTATCATTATTTCATTAAGTAAGTGTAGGTATTCTGTTCAATTTTTTTTTAAATGCTTAGTTTTATTTTTTATATATTCTCTTAGTTTTAAAATCATTTGTGTTTTGGCCTACTGATTTTTATAGATAAAAGTTAGTCCATGAAGATTGCAGTATTACCAAAACTAAACAAAGCGAAATAATCTAAAACACTTCTTGATTCCTGCCAGTTATCAACTATTCACTTGTTTATATTTTTAAACAAAACAAACAAAACATTTCTTATAAAAAAGGGATTGCTTCTTTTATCGATATTAAACAACAAGAATATACTATACCTAAGTTTGAATTATAATGAATAATGAACCTAGAAAATTTTCATTCTATGTAATACACTTTCGACATACTTTGTCATGAACAATAAACTAAAAACGAAAATGTATATGTTTACAAACACAAATGTGAAACGCAATGTTTGTAGCTTTACAGGGATACAATCCGTAAAATGTAAATTACTTTGTTCGAAAAGCTATTGATACATAATTTAGTATTCCAAAACAAACGATTGTAAAAGGAAAGAGTCTGCAGTTTGTTTTTTCGATATTCCTGTACTAGCATTGATGCTAATGATGCTTATTTAGTTTTGGTAACATTAACAATCTGAAGAAAAAGAATCAGCTATACACTAAAAAGAGAAATTAAGACAGAAGTGGTGTTAATTCACTTAAGAGAGGCATAAAAATTTGCCAAATTATTGTTCTCGCTAATGACGCTTAATTAATTTTGGCAATGGGTAATAATTGAAATAAAAATATAAGCCGTGCACTAAAAAGCTAAACTAATGGAGAAATAGTACAAATTCATTTTGGAAAAGCTTAAAAAATTCGCCATACTTGACGTCGATGGTGCAACACAGTAGAAGCCTGTAGAAGAAGAAAAAAAAAAAAGAATTTTTTTAATGGATTTTGCAATGATCATGATAAACTTAACACAATGCATTTTTATCTCATTATGCATATTTAAATCTTTATATCTTTATCATATTAAAAAAACAAAACTTTAAACTAGAACATACATAACCTAATGTTTGTAACTTATTTTATTGTAAAAAATCCATGATTTGCTGTACTCATAAGTTGAAGGGGAAAAAAAAAACATCCGAATTTGATTCTTCTGAAATACAGGAATATAGTTTTTGTTGCACGTAGGGTTTTTCCAAAAATGACGTTGTTTTGAAAAAACAATAAAAATGACATGGAATTAGTTGCATTTTCGTAGATTACTCATAACCAGTCAACTCAATTAAAAAATCTCTGCTTGGAACGAAAGCTGTATTTATTGCGAATATTGCGTCGAAATTTGAAGTAAATTGGTTTAAAATTGTACTAGTAAGAGATGCGGCAAGTAAGAGAAACAAAAATTCGAGAAAATTGCGTTTATAGTTTTATAGTTTCATCTATAATCCATATAAATATATTAAATTTAGAAACCACCTATAATGCATTACTACCAGGTACGTAAGATACATTAGATAAGATGGAGTAAATAACAATTTACTCCACATAAAATTATTAAATGAATGTTTTCTGTTTCAAACACGTTATAAATAAGGAATTTATTCGCATTTTTCGAAGAATGTTCCTAAAGTTTTTTTACAGTTACAATACTTAGCACTCTGAGGCGTTACGGGGAACTTTTGTCAAACAATTCACTCGTAGGGAAATTTTATTAAATTTTTCTTTGCTACTAGGTAATTTGCGAACAATTAAATTCGTTGTTTTCCTTTTCGATGCCAGATTCTTCCCTATGGTAACGGACTTATTTGAAAAGAAAAAAGTTTCCCCTAAACTTCATCGAATTTTCCCTTAAGACAAAACATGATACTGTCAAGGATGTGAAAATAAAAATAAATAAGCAAAAAATTTATGATTCAGAGTGAAAAAAGGAGTCGAATTGCTGTGACCTTTTCAATATGTATTAAATTGTAATAATACGATTATAAGTGCTCGTAGGTACGCAGTTCTAAAGAAAGGCTGGTTCATTTGTTTGAAGAAACTCTCGACTAATGTTCAACGCCGTAGCTTTGTAATTTTGAACCCAATTCAGAAGACGAAGGAACTCTTGGATCAAGCATTTGGAGAAATTTGCCTTCGTGAAGGACTTTTTGATGAAACTAACCCGTATTTACGTTACATGGATCTCGAGAGCCTCACACGGTTAGCCTGACGGCAAGGAGACTCTAACCCATGATTCATCTACCACTGAGGATATTTCACGTCAGCACAGTGGTCGGTGTAAGCCGGATGCGAAATTCGTATCGCCTGCCACCGCTGGGATTTTATCCCGGTTCACCTCATTAGAAGATGAACGCTCTATCCCTTGAGCCATCGCGGCTCAGCAAATAAGTATTACCATAGAGCTATTTATTACTCTATGGGTATTACTGATATTATTTTGATAGGTGCTGTTTTAATATGCACTAAATATATATACTAATATACGTATCACATCTATTATAAAAGCAGAGACGAAACTACAGTCGGACTTCTACTTAACGAACTTCCATTTTGCGAATTTCTCTACTTAGCGATTTTTTTCGAGGAACCAAGAGCATTTTGGAAATTTCTTCGTAAAATAACTTCCAAATCGAGAAGTGAATTTTCTACTTAACGAACTTTTCCTTGAGATCCACTTTCCCTATTGTCCAAAATATTTCAGTACATTTCAAACGCATTTTATGGGGAAAATGGCCTTGAATTGATTTTCAAAGCCACGTAACTTTTAAAGAACTCTTTTTCTTTTTGTTTATATTTCAAGCGAGTAACATAGACAAAATTAACTGATTTTATCAGTAACAAATAAACTTAAGAAAGCATGTGGTAATGAATGCTAAAAATTACCTTCATAATAAATGCAGCTCTAATTTTATACATAAATTTATCGTTTTTTTTAAAATAGAAAGTGTATGTAGCGTGATAGTGTAACACTGGATAATGTTTTGCCCGATTCTTGCTTTCAATGAAGATTTCTCTTGTGGTTAAGACTTATAAAATAAATAGTAGGTACTAGTTTACAGGATAAAGGCGCATGCATTGCTATTTTATTATGCCTTGTGTTTATGAATTTAAAATCCGTTTTGTGTTCTTTAAGTATTTCAAAAGGTGATTTTCTATTTAACGAATTTTCCATATAACTAACTTACTATCAGGATTTAGCTACTTCGTTAAATAGAGGTTCGACTGTATTTATGGACAAATTGGATAAGTAACGGAGAAAATTGCAGATTATGGAAATTTTTTACTATCAGGAGTTGATCTCGAGCAATAGAATAATGTCATATGATTCTGAACATTGTTAATAGTCTTTTTGAGAGGACTAACTTCTGAAAACATACTTTGCTTAATCTGAAAATATAAAGCCACCAGAAAGAGCAACTATCACATTTACACTTTGTAATGTAAAAATGTACTCTTTTATTTAATATTTTTATGTCTTAAACCTTTATTTCCTTTTTTTATATAACAGTTTAAATTTGCTTTCTGCGAAATTTTCTAAGTGATTTTCTTAAATTAGTGTTTTGCTTTCTCAATTTAAATATATATAATTATTTTTAAAATATCTTGTCTGGCGAAATTTCACTTTTCTTTCGAGAGAGATATTCCTCTCTTCCAGCTTTTTCCTTTTCTGCATTTATTTTTTAAGGGGGTTTACTTAACCTCCGCAATCGTCCGATTTTCAAACTCTCCGCTCTCTAAATTTATTTGGCTGTCGCTTTTTTGGATCTATACCAGTTAACACGGTGAATGCCACGCTAATTTTACATGGCTTGCCCGTCTGGCCAAACGATAAATAACTCCAAACTAAATTTGTAAATATTGTTTAGAAATGGTGGTGGATAAAAATCTATTAAATTTAATTTATTAAATCAAGAATTCTGTGTATATAAATAAAACTATTTTTGTGTGTTCTATATTGCATTAATTTCATCAAACCATTTTAGTAACGTAACGATAATAATATAAGAAAAATGATTAAAAATTTACTCAAATTTCGTGTTTTCATATTAATCTTGGCTTCGCCGGTCACCGGTGACCCCCGTTTTGATACGCACAAACTCAGTGCGGTTCACCTGTAACCCCCATGGCATTCAACGTGTTAACGAAGTATTTTTAACTACTGAGACATTATTTTTCTTGTTGATTTTATTACTGGTTGCATCGAGTGATGCGTTCTCTGTTTTTTTCCGGGATGCGGACTTAGCGAGGGAATTTTTATTTATTTATTGAAGTTATACTTCTTATGCGACTTCCAACAAGGTTGCGTTAAACGTTTAACGCTACATTTTTATTGGTCGGGAAATCACGTGGTAGGATCCAGTTTTCCGTCATTCATTTCCTTATTGTTTTGGTTCTCACTAGCATAAAAATAATAAAAGTCATAAAAGTATTGTTTTTCTATAAATATTTTTTTAGTTTGTTTTGATACACATATAATTTAATAGGGTAGTATTTTTTATTTTCAAATTTAGTGGATAACAATTGTAAAAAATGAGGGAAAACAATCCCACGGACAATGTGACGGATTTAAGGTTATGTCAAGGTGCCTCTCTTGTGAATATCAATTGATTGTTAGGTTTTCTCTTCTGAAATTACATTATGACGCATTCACATACATTATTAATACAAATACATTTTCCAGGGCGAGATGATGAGGTAACCACAAGCACTTCCACTGGTTCAAGAGGTCCACGAGGGAAAAATGCACAATACTAAAGTGATTACAGAGCACGGAAGCGAGCGGAGCAGGAAATTTGCAGGAGTCGTTGAATAGAACTAGTGATCCTTCTACAACTGCTGATTCTTCTACAATTAACGTCGCCGGTTGCGAAGATTAACTTCTTCCGCGAGGAGGGACTCCACGCACTATTTTTTTTCTATTTACATCCTTTTTGTTTTTTTGCTTTTAATTTTAATGAAATCCTCAAACCGTAATTAATTTCCGTAAATTGAATATCTACTTTTTATGCCTTTAATTGTCTTTAACTTTAAAAAACCTTTTCAAATTCAAGCGTTCCTTCTGTATTTATCTAATTATCACCATTTAAATTTATCTTTCTCTTATATCTTATTTTCATGCATGACGCAATATTATTAAATTCTCTTGTCACCCATTTCATTTTTAATTCTTTTGTTAAAGTTGTGTCAGAAGATATGTTTTTCTGGTGTAAATTGTGATTACAAAGTTGTGCTCAATTAAAAGATGTTTGAAAATCATAGTCTCGTCATTTTGTTTGCGCACGTTCTTTTGGAATATTTCTGTATGCAGTGAGTATTTTTTGCTATTGCTTTAGTTATTTGTTTTATTTCTTTTTCGTAACACCTCTAAATTGAGTTAAATGGTATATTTATATATAGATACAGCAAGTCATTGTGTTTTTATCTTTTATTTTATGACCTTGATTAATTTTAGATTTCATTTTATTCCAAATTTGGTGATAGCAATTCATCCGATTTGTTTAAACCGCACACTTTGTGACCATTTGAACCTATTGGGTTATTGTTATCCCACTATAGCATTGTACCACCACTTTTTCTTAAGATCATAATTAGATCACGTTCCCCTTAATTTAATTTATCTCGATTTCATTTTCGGCCTTAATTAATTTTTTTGCTTGATATATACTTTTAAAACTCATAAAGTAAATATTTTTTCTAACTCAATGACTATATTGAAACACAAGTACAAAAGACAATTTTCGTCCTATTCCAAGATATAACTATTATTATTGTGATGTATCATATTTACATAGTTCCGAAACCATCATATCGTCAATCAATCATCAATACAATTCATTCAATCCATTATCTTAATAAATAATTCTCTAATTAACAGCAATATATATTATTAATTTTTAAAAATGCAACAAGTAACAATACATTTTTTTAAAAGTAAATCAATTGTGTACGCTAATCTTTTTAAATTTTGTGCATCACTTCGAAATGTTGATCATTACCGATTTATTGATTACTTAGAACTTAGATAATTTCAACTCGCAAGAAAAAAAATATTCTGCTAGTAACAATAATAATAAATTGAAAAAAGTTGCCCCAAAATTTTAAAGTTTGTAAGTATCACATTTGTATGTACAGTAAAATAATTAATGTGGCAAAGAAAAAACCATATGGAACGGACATTAAAGTACTGATATCATCCAAGACATGCTAGTGATGTCATACAGTTAGAAGTTAATTGGTTGTTTGAGATTGACATCATTGGGGTGGATGAATACAGAGCAGGTAGGAAAGGCCTGTGTGAGGACCTTTTTAATTTGGCGTAAGAAAAAAAGTTAAAAAAGGTAAAGCATAAAATACAGGAGCTGGTGGAAAAATAAGGAAGAAAGTTTCCTGATACTGACTGATACAAGATATCATGGTGTATGAATGTATTAGGTAGGGTACCCCATATCAGGTAATACCTTTATTAGTATATTTACCAGTTTCACACTTTGATTTAAATATATTTGTTTAATAATAATTTAGTATAATGTAATAATGATTTAATTTGTGTCAATTATAATCTTTGACTTGATTGATCGTTGTTTGTATGTTTAAGAGTTTTGTCATGTATAATAATAAGTAATAAAGATAACCAATTTTATAAAATCATTCTTTTATACTACCTAAATCTTTACTTAAAATAAAATATTTGATAAAATTTTGATCGTCGCAATTGACTGATGCAATTGACTATTCTTTACTGATTAATTTTAAATTCCTTATAACATTAAGTTTTTAACTTAAATAAATAACCGACTTACTGTTAACTATGGGAATTTTTTATTGTTGGTAAACTTATTATACTAATTAATTTTAATAATTTTGATTAATTGATTAAAAAAGTCAAGCTTTTTTATGTTATGAAAGGTAGAGAAACCAGTAAGATTGACCCAAAATAATATTTATTTTCAACGAGATTTAGAAAAAAATTTATTACTTTGGTAGTATGTCTGAAACAGAAACTAATGTGAACCAGAAACAAACAAAAAAAAAAAAAAAAACTGTATGAAGTTATTTAAGGGTTATTTGTTGTTGTCATTTTTAGTTATTCATTCGTAAAAAAGTATAAATTTCTTTTTAAAGTATTGAAGTTGTTTCAAGTTTGTCATTTTCATCAATTTTTTTTCTCTCCACTCCTTAGCATTCAATGTCCACCAAGGTGATTTTCTAGGGTAGTTTTCGTTAACTATTTGGTACCAAGTCACTTAGCAGCTTATATATATATATATATATATATATATATATTAAAATAAGTACTTTCCCCGAGCAACCTCAATTTTTTTTTGAATGTCACTTATCTGGTTCTTCCCTTAAGCTCTTCATATATGTCCTTTGATAGTTAGTTCTCCTATATTGCAACCAATTGTAATATTCTCTCTGGGTGCTATTCTTTGAGCTAAAAATATTTTTAAAAAATTCTGAAACATTTTATTTTAATTTGCAGTTTTTTTGAATGAACTCTTTGAAAAAATTAATTGTTTAAAAAAATTAATCGTTTAAAAAATGAATTGTTTAAAAGGTTTCATTTTTATATGACTATCATATCTCATTACGATCAGTGCATTTACTGGTATTAAAAATTTTTCAATTTATAAAATGATGAAAATATAATATGTGAATGAAAATATAATAATAATATATGAAGTGTAAAAAATAAAAGCATTGAAAAAATATGAAATTTGAAAAATTCCTATTCATTTACTTCAAATTTAATAGTTGTATTTTAAGCACTTTTTACACAATATTTAATCAACACATTAACATTTAGTTAATTTTAAAATAATAATTAATTAACTCTCATCAATATTTAATAAACTAAAATAATATTTAATGAATTAAGGCTCAATTTTGATTCGTGTGTGCTTTTCTCTAATGGTTTATTTTTCTTTGATTTTTTTCGAGTTGTTTTGCCAGTGTACCTGTTTACTTGTGAGAATACGAATTATTAAGCAAGATGGAGATTGTTTTTGATAAGTTTATTGTTCAATGCAATATTGTTATCAGTTCTTATTGATCAGTTGACGGCGAACGCGAACGCTAGATAATACTAATTTGCATAGAATCTAATATTGTATAATGCAGAGCAAACAGCGACCTTTTGTGTCTTTCTAATATTAGAAGTTGTGCAAGATAAACTTAGGTTTAACTCATTTTCTAATGTTATCTAATATTTGGTGTTACTTGAGATGGCATTTGGTTTTTTTTTTTCAAAGAAAAAAAGTGAAAATTCTGAATATACGAGAGCTGTCATTCAAGTAAGGGCAGTTCAAAAATAAAAACCAAACGAACGAAAATTTTCATTTTTTGATTCTACATATGTTTCTCTTTTTCCCCCCAAATAGTTGCCCCCAAGTTTGCTTAAACACTTATCGTACCTTACAACTATAAGTAGAATACCCTCTTCATAGTAACTTGCTACCTGCTTAGATAACCAAGAGATCACGACCGTTTTCACATCTTCATCATCGTTGTATTGGTTGCCGCCAAAATGATATTTGAAACTTCGGAAAATCACTTAGTGCAAGATCTGGGCTGTATTGAGGGGTGGTCCAAAACTTCCCTGTCAAAAAAAAAGAAAAAAAAAAAACCGATAAACAGTACCAGTAGGAAGCTTTGTAAACTTCACAAATCTACCGGTTAATGTATGCAACAAACGGGTGTTTCCCCGACTAAAAACTCATCACTGACGGTATCTCATACGCGGAGGGGTAATTTGTTATATTTGGACACTTTTAAGACACAGAACTGACTATTAAAGGTTACCTACGCAGCAATAACTGAGCAAAGTTGTTTCCAAGGAATGCTACGACGCAATGCAGCTCCTGTATAAACATTTTTGTACCTTGCAATTTTTTTTCATTAATAACAAATTAATAAATAAAAATTATTTAGTTCATTTATATTTCCCATTATACTATATATTTTCCTTTGGGACGAAGTCTTATAATGTTTTGTATAAGAATTGCTTTAGTTTTACTAATCAGTTAAAAGATATGAAAAGAAACCTCGCACATTTAAATGACACAAGAGTAACAAATATTTGACTTGTTATAATGGTTTAACTATAAAAACTGGTTAATTAAATTTTCATCTACCCCTTATTTTGGGCGTAGTAATTCCGAATTTGGATGCATAAAATGTTTCTTTCTTCAGAAAAAAGGCTGTATTTAAGCCAAAATAAGTTTATTTTGCCACGGTTGCAGCTAACAGTTATACATATTTTAAAAAAAATATTTTTTTACTTTTATGACCTATTTTGCACATTTATGATCGTTTTCTTGAAAATTAACCGATCGTTAAGGGGTTAAACAGGGTTGGCATTTCTTCCGAAAGAAGCCTATTTTTTCCAAGACAGTGGAAGAAAATGGACAAAAAGGAAGAAGATAAAAATGACCAATACAATTGCTTAACAATAAGTATTTAAGAATAACTGAAGTTCAAACAAATTAAATTTAACATAGTAGCAGTAAGTTTTAAGCACTTCACATTTACTTCTGCTTAAAGAATTTTATTTATACATACATAGTTTTTATTACATACATATACCCCGCTATAGTGAACATGGTCTATAGTTTACTTCCGGATATAGTGACCGAAATGTTCTCTCCCGTGCCTTGCTATACACTTAAAATATTTTTTGTGGATACAGTGAACCAAAAGAGAGAGGGAAAATTGGATATTATGAACTTTTTTCTGTCTTCGACTGATTTTTTCTTCTTCATTTTTTGGGTAATTTTGAAATTTTTACATAAAATACATATACCGATTTTTAAAATCATCTATAAAGTGGAACGTAACCATTGACATGTTTTCTTGTTTGATTCTTCTATCTCAGTTTCCCATCCCTGAATAAAGGCCATCCCTAAATTTCCGGCCCGCAAGACGAAGAGTAATAAAAAATAAAAGTTAGCAAATTTTTTGTTACTACAAATTGTTTAATCATTTTTGCATTTCTTTTTATGAGTCATTTGTTTAAACAATGTGTAATAAAAGGAAGCAGTTCGGAAAATTAGTTAAAATTGTTTGCAGTACGGATATAGTGAACCGAAATTTCGGTCCCTTGAAGCTTCACTATAACGGGTTTTGACTGCATTTCTATTGTACGCATATATTTCTATTTCATACATATATTTCTATTACATACGTATATTTCTATTATATACATATATTTCTATTACAGTTGAATACACTATGCTGGACAATTTCTGGAGAATAATTATAAAAGCAATCATTTCACCTCCATGATTCAAATCATTGGGAAAAACTCAAAATCAACATTTGTAAGAATCGACATTTGTAAGTCTTTCGCCTTTAAAGAGAAAAGAACACTATAAACTTTTCTTACTCCCCAAATCAGAGTTATTCAATAAAGAGAAATGAGCTGATCGACTTATGACATTTTATCAACTATAAGCTCCCATCGAGAATTAGACAAAGACCACTAAAGTCAGTTTTCATCCTCAACAATTGGCAGTCAAAGAAAGTGTTCTGATAATTATAGAGAAAGTTCAACTTCTCGGCCTACGAAGAGTTCTAGCTTTAGCATAAAAAATAAAAGTTCTTGTAGAATGGCAAACGTCTTTCGTATTTTTGAACGTCCTGATGAAATTAATGGAGCTTTGTTCACTGCATCAGCAACTGCTCCGAGAACTAGTTCGAGTAAAACATCCAAAAACACACAATTGTCTGCAAGACCACATCAAACCACCTCTGAAGAATCAAGTGAGTTCTGTAAATATTTCTTAAAATATCTGTTAATATTGTATTGTATCGTTAGAAAATTTGCATCTGCTGTAGCAACGAGGATTTCCAATTCATGCGAAATTTTCATTTTTATCCAGGCTTCTTTTTGTGTACCGTACAAATCTTTTGGTGGAGAAAGGGTTTATTTTGGGGGAGCACGTTTATACATATAATTTCATTACGTTAGCTAGGTTTAAAACTTATCAGCTGATAAAATTCTATTGGGCCCATCCTTTATTTCTCGAAACAACACACAACACCGCGTATCTGTATTTTTATAAAAAGGCCTACTGATACATATGGTTCCTTAAGAGGTCACTATACCGGGGGGAAAACGTTTCATGTAAAATTCTGTTTTATCTAGATTAATAAGTAAATTTTGAAGTGTAGAAAAAAGTAAAGAAGTATAAAAGTTCAAATAAACCAAGAGTTTAAAATGCGGAAATAATACAAATAAACCATGAAATTTAAAATGCGGAAATTTATTTTTTCAAAATATCAAAATGCAAATTCTGACAGTATTACTTTGTATTAAAATAACCATAATTTGCTTTTATTTCGCTGTTATGAAAATTTTCTTTCAGCATTTAAACTTTATGGTTTACTTGAACTCATTCTTTAAATTGTTTAAGTGTGTAAAACAGAATTTGCCATGAAGCTTTTTTCTTACTGTATAGCGTTTTAGCAAAAGTACAACTCTATACCCTCATTGCACAAGTATGGCCATGTCTCCTTTTTTAACACTCTATCCTTTGTTTACGCACTTCAAACATCTTCCGTGAACTAACTAGAACTTTCAGTAACTATACGAGGGTTGCTATTTATATTTCTGGCCTTGGCAACAGTAAGGGTTGCTAGGCGACCGCAGACGATTTTAATCGAAAGTTTGATATTTTGAAACATAAATTCAGCAGACGATTTACCATTATAGCTTCATTTGTGTTGTTGACAGTAAATTGAAAAGTTCTTCTCTTTCAAAAAATGGAATTGAATCGTGAAAATTTTCGTGTCATTATTTTTCATAACTTTCGACGTATATTGTCAAGACAAGAGTGCTTCGATGAACTTAATTCTTAATTCACCGATAAAGCGCCATCCTACAGCACTGTAAAAAATTGGTATAACGAATTTAATCGTGGTCGATGTTCGATCCAGGAGGAATCCCGTGCAGGTCGTCCAAAATCCGTTGTTGTGCCAGAAAAGATCGATACTGTGCGTGAACTGATAAAGCAAGATCGTCATGTGACATACCGTGAGATAGAGGCGTCTTTGGACATTAGTATGACTAGCATCAATAAAATATTGCATGAACATTTGAGCGTAAAAATTTTTTTTTCGTGTTGGATCCCGCATAATCTGACAAACGCTCAAAAAAAGGCTCGTGTCGATTGGTGCAAGGAAATGTTGGAAAAATACTTTCAAGGTACATCAAAGGCTGTGTATAACATCTACACAGGTGACGAATCATGGATCTATGCATATGAGCCGGAAACAAAACAGCAATCAACTGTATGGGTCTTCCAAGACGAGGCAAAACCAACAAAAGTTGTTCGAGGAAGAAGCACATCGAAACAAATGATTGCCTGTTTCTTCGGCATTAACGGTCATGAGGCAACAGTGGCGTTAGAGCAACGCAGGACGGTCAATTCTGAATGGTACACGACCATTTGTTTGCCAGAAGTCATCGGAGAAATTCGAAAAAAGCAGAAGAACAGGCGAATCATTTTTCATCATGACATTGCGAGCTCTCACAGATCGACTCAAACAAAGGCATTTCTGACGGAGCGAAAGATCGAACTGATTTGTCATCCACCGTACAGCCCTGATTTGGCACCCAATGACTTCTTCTTATTCACACACATAAAAAATAAATTATGTGGACAACGATTTTCGACCCCCGAAGAAGCGGTTGATGCATTCAAAACGCATGTTTTGGAGTTACCTCAATCGGACTGGAAAAAGTGCTTTGAAAATTGGTTCAAACGCATGCAAATAATTTATTGATCATCATGGAGAATATTTTGAAAAACAATGAAACCAATTTCGATCCTACATGCTTGTTTTTTCATTATTAGGCCAGAAATATAAATAGCAACCCTCGTATCTAAAGCAATAACAGCTTTTATTTTAAAGCTTTAAAGCATTGTTGGATTTAAATTTTCTCTTCACACAAAACGAAATATAGTAAATGTCAATACTGATTTAGTTAAATGTTAACCAGATTTTCGTTTGATTCTTCCGGTTATACATTTATAAATTGTCTTTTTTTCTTCCAGAAATACGTAACTTCAGGATAAATAAGGATTCACCCAATTCTTCTAGAACTCATTCCTCAAGCAGAAATCTTCCTGGAAAAAAAGACTCCAAAAGTCTCTCGAAACAGTCACAAGAGCATAAAATGAATTGTAAAATCAAAAACTGTACTGTGGAAATCAAAAATATTTATATTCCACCCTCTCCACCTACAGTGCCGAAACCCGCGAGAAGAAATAAATCGTTCGGAACCAATTGCGTTGCAAAAAGTAGCAATGCAAAAAGTAGCGCCAATAGAACATTTATAAGAAAGCCAAGTAGTTCTGGGAGCAATATACAAAGAAGGAATCTTACTGAAGATGGTATTGGCCAGGCATCACATCCGAAAAATTTTAAAAAATCTTCGAACACTGGCAACAGGCAATCTTTAACTAATAAAGACACAGCAACAGCATCACTTCGTAGAAAAGAATCGTCGATTACGCCTTCAAATAAAAATTCAACAACAGCAACGCTTGAGTATTTTGATAAAGATTTACCATCCACATCCGCACCTAGCGAGATCTCATATTATGGGAGAAATCAAGAAATTACAACAATTTCTTCAAATGGAAGCTCTCCTAATCGATCTACATCGCAAGGTAAAATATCTCTTTTTGCTCATGTAGTTTTTTTAATTTGTACCGTCAACTGCTGCCAGATTTTAGTTTCTAGCTAAATTTTATTTATTTCTCAATTAGTTAGAGTAATTAATTTCTTTAATCAGTTCTGGGCTCATTATTGTTAGACATAATATATGTTATTATGTGTCGCTATATATTTCTTCTTTTCTTTGTCTTTGTTTCTTTGATGGAGCACAATATGTTAAAAAAAAGTTTGCGAAGCATTACTTTAAATATTACAACTCGAGGAATATTGCAATTATAGAATTTTTTGCTTTCAAGTTCGCGAATTTTTCAAACTTTTAATGTCTCGTTTCATTTCCGCCGCTCTTTTATCGTCAGACATAATTTAGTCATATGAGTCTGTCAGCACGTCAGCAGAAATCTTCCAGCATGGCATCGGTGCTGTAGATTTTATTTTAGGATCTGCAGATTATTTTTCATCTTAATTAAAAAAGAAAGTAATCTAATGGGAAGAAATTGCTGAGATTTCTTTTTAAACTATCTCTAAACTTCTTTCTAAAAAGGTGAATCGCGAGTCATCACAAACAGCAAAAAAATAAAGAATTTTTTTTCTTCTACTCGATTACTATCTTAACTGTGCAGGGATTTATTCGACTTTTTTTTTGTCTTATCATATAAAATTAGTCCCACAATGGACTGATCATGAGGTATTATTCCCAGTAGATTATTAAAATCAAGCCAGCCTCACAAGCTGGGGCCTGTGAGAGAGAAGGTGAGGCTTTCGAAGAGACCTAATGTATGAGGTATAAAGAGGACGCCATACATCGGGAGAAACTTTTGGTCGCCAATTCTCTTTCACCTTTATAACAAGTTTAAAATTTAAAGAAGAGAAAAAGTGAGTTTGGGCAAACCTAGAGTATGCCATGAAGTTCAAAGTACTGAAAATAAAATTTTAAAATATCAATATGAAAATAAAATAAGAGAAGATAACTTAGGATTGCGCAATGGAGAAGTTATATTCCAAAAATTTGTTTGCCGTTTGGTATTTTGAAAATTTTTTAAGCCATTGAAACTTCATGATTTAATCTAGGTTTATCTAAACTCAAATTA